>NW_005842059.1:806675-809104 GCF_000455745.1 Alligator sinensis
ATCCTGCACATAGTAGAACATGTTCTGCTACTTAAGGTGGCACTTCACTTCCTAAATATATACATACCTCCTCTCCAACTTCCTCTTATTTTGTCTCTCCCTTCAGATTCGCTCCCTGACACCGAGCACACGAAATGCTCTGACAATAATTCAGCCACACAGCGGTAGCGATACCCTGACAACTTCAAATTTCAGTTGTGGATTGAAAATGATCTGGAGAAAATGCATGAGGTGTCCTTGTTTCTGTTAGCTTTGTTCCTAACCCTAGATGACAGCATAAGTGAACATATGGGCTGGGTGACATTCTGCAAAAGACACGTATTCAGTAGCATCAATATTACAGTTCTGAGCAATTCTTTTTCTTTTCTTTTCTTTTCTTTTTTTTTCTTTTCTTTTCTTTCTTTCCTTCTCTTTCTTTCAGCATATTTTTCTCCCCCAGTCCTGCAAAACGCATGCTTTCCTATTTGTCCTCATTCTTTTCAGAACATTGCATCTTGATTTTATTTTACTTAATGTGCCATATTTCTCTCCACAATAGAAGATTTTTAAGCTAAATTGGCACAAAACAAGAGCGATGCTGAATGCTTTTTGTTGCCATGGAAATATTCCTGGGCACTTACTGAAGACCTGGTTGCCAATAGTAATGTAACAGAGAAAATAGATACACTTCATTTAACAGCCACCAATGATTAAGAGCCCCCAAAACCTGTTACAAGGTCATCCTAATATAGACTTTAGAGTTTAAAAGACTACAGAAGCAAAGCCTTTTAGATGAACTGTGGACAACGCCTTTGTTACACAAAGTAAAGACAATATCATTGCAGTTTAAATTGATCACTTTTCTCTATTCTTTTTTTTTTTTAATCAAATATGTTTTAAATGAGTTTTGTTCAATCACATGGTTTTGTTTCCCTGGAGCCGGTTGCCTGTTTGCTAAATGAGGCGCTCCGATGGCCTCATTTAGTCCAAGCACAGGCATGGTTAGAAGAAGGTGTGTAACAAAGTGTTGGAGCGCTGAAATCTGGCCCTCAACTCAAATGTTGTGTGGATTACTACTGTACCTGCTGCCCCTCTGCAATGTAGATTTGGTGTCCACCGAGTCCTGTGCTGAACCACCAGGCACTAATTAGATGTCACTGAGTAATTACTGTTACAGACAATCACAGAGGCAAGTTCCCAGGCAGAGTCACTTCGAACACATTTGGCCACAATTTTAAAAACCAACTGGATAGGCTTGACCTGGGTGGGATGTTGTGGACACTGGATATCCCGTCGGTGTTAACAAAGGCTTGGTTGCCTTGCTGTATATTGTGCCTTTAGAAATAGTCTAAGTACCAATGCTGTTCTTCTGTGGCCTCAGCAGAAAACGGATGGTTTTACAGTGAATCAAAACAGGACTGATAGGGTTTAGGGCAAGATGTGGCCCACTGGGCAGATCTGGCCTGCAGAGCAGTGTCATCTAGCTTCCCACGGGTGTAGAAATGTGGCAGTGAAGCAAACAGTGACTGTTAATCTGAGGCTTGCAGACCCTCAGCAATTAATGCTGCCACTGCTCATCCTACCCCTGCATTTCTGGACCTGTGGGGAGCCTCCAGGCCAGGTGACACAGTCCTGCATGCTGGACTGGCACCGCACCACTCATCCAGCCCACAGACCTGCCCTGGATCTGGCCTGAGGACTGCCCCTGGCCCATGGGCATGGATGGGGTGGTCTTCGCTAGTTTGGGGGATTAGCAGTGGGCCTTTGCTCGCTAGGTTCGACACCAGCTCAAGCAGTGTAAATTGCCCGCAGGTAAGGCAGGCACCATTTAAATAGTACACGTGGCAGTAACTGTCAGGGACCCTAGCAGGCAGCCCAGCCTGGACTGATTGCCTAAGCAGCTCTATCTTGTCTGGCTGCCAAGCTCTACCCTGGCTAATTAACCAGCTGGTTTCTTCGTTGCCTGCTGGGAATGTAGCCTGCCCATCTAGTCCTACCTGTAGGAGCAGCCTCCAGACCAGTCAAGAGTCTCACCCATCTGCTGGCTCCTCTCTGGCTTTCCTGGTTCCTGACCCTGCTTTTGGCTTGTTCCTGGATTTTGGCCTTGGATTTCCCTGTGAATCCTTTCCTGGCTTCTGACCCTGGTTTGGCCTGCTCTCAGGCTGCACCCTGTGGATTGTCCCTTGGATTCGGTAACTCAGGATCCGATTCCTGGATCCTGGCCCTGGCCTGTGTTGTGGACTCTGCCCCTGGATTTTCCTGGTAATCCGGCTCCTGAATTCTGACCCAGCCCCTGACCCCCAGCCTATCCTCAATGGCCCAACCATTAGGCAAAACTGCCTACTCCCTGGTCCCTTACAGTAACCATTCGCCAAATCTCAGATGTCATTATTAAAGGAAGAGAGGGATTTAGCCACGTTAGCCTGACATCAGGCAGAAGGTAGGAAAGA
>NW_005842059.1:809114-826875 GCF_000455745.1 Alligator sinensis
GCTTGGAGCCTTTTCATCCCGGGTCAACATTGGAGTTGGTCGGCTGCGTTTGAATTGTTCTCAGCTTCTTCACACAAAACCATTACAAAGGACCAGCTGCTGCCCTTTCAGAAGTTCCCCTTTTGAAAGGGCTCCAAGCCACAGGGGCCACTTGTAGACATGCTCACTCTTTTCTAAAGCGTGTTAACTGATTTGCGTCACATAGTTTGAATCAAATTTCAGTTTGAATTAAGGATTCATAGACGATCATTGACCATCAGGGAGGTTTTCATGCATTTTTGCACTTCTGCAGTAGGGACAGCAGAGGGCATCTGGTGCTACGCCTCGTGGTGGACGCGAGCAAAAGCAAGCCCCTGGTTGGGTGTCTATGCCACATATACCTGTTAATACAGTTTGAATTGCCTAATTCAGACTGCTCTAGTCTGCATTAACTTTAATCCTCATTCAATGTGGATTAGTTGATTCAGACTGGAGCCAATTTTAATTCGGACTACAGATGTCCCCGTGAATATAGTGATGACTGTAATCCGGATTAAACCTAGAAAAATGTAACATCTATAAACAGCCTGTGGTGTCCAGACCCTTAGAGACTTATATGGTTCAGAGCCATGAGCTATTGTAGGCAGCAACCTATTGAATCAGGTGGCTGCAAATGAAAATATCCCTGGTGTGCATATAGGAGGTAAAAGGACAGGGGCGAGGATGCTGCCCAGACAGATAATTAGATCAATTGAGGCAAATACAGCAGTTAACACCTGGAGGCAGCTGGCTCAGGTTATGGGATAAGACTCCACAGTCCCCAACACCACGGCCCATACACTCCAGCCTATGGATGATTTCTTCTTCAGCTGTCTTGTGCTCCAGTGGCTTTTTAAAAGATTTCTTGTACTGTTAAAGGTGCAACTTGCAGCACTAACAGACTGCTCCCCACTTCATGCTACCCTAATGCTCCTTCTCCCGGTACTCAGAGCAAGCTCCCAGCCTCTGCTCAGGTATTTCCACCTCCTTATGGTCCCTTACGCTGTTACTCAAAGCATCTTGAAATTCGCAGGACCTGCTCCGTTTCAGGGCTGCAGACAGCAAAGTGCTAACAGGGCTTGGGATAGAAGGATTAATTCTTCATCCATCACACTGGGCGTTTTTCTGATCGCCAAATTAGCCTGCTTGTGTGCAGCTTCGACTGTCATGACCTAATGTACTTTTCAGGCTGTTTAGTGCTTATGTAAACTGAACACGGATTGGCCTTGTCAGTCATGGAGGACATTCATCCTCAACTGCGAGGGATTGCGAGAAGCGAGACAGTCATCTACAACTGGATGTGGCCGCAGCTGGAGTATTGTGTCCAGTTCTGTGCGCCCCATTTCAGGAGGGATGTGGACAACATGGAGAGGGTCCAGAGGAGGGCCACCCGCATGATCCGGGGACAACAGGGCAGACCCTACAGTGAGAGACTGCGGGACCTGAACCTATTCAGCCTCCACAAGAGAAGGCTGAGGGGGGACCTGGTGACCGTCTATAAACTCACTAGGGGGAACCAGAAGGGTTTGGGGGAGACGCTGTTTCCCCTAGCCCCCGCTGGCATAACAAGGAATAATGGGCACAAGTTGATGGAGAGGAGGTACAGATTGGACATCTGAAAAAACTACTTCACAGTTAGGGCGGCTAGGAGCTGGAACCAACTTCCAAGGGAGGTGGTGCTGGCCCCTACCCTGGGGGTCTTTAAGAAGAGGCTGGATACTTACCTGGCTGGACTCATTTGAGTCCCGTTTTTGTTTTTAGGGTGAGTGGTTTGTTTTTTTTTGGCTTTTTTGGGTTGTTCTCCCGCCCTGGCGGGGGGTCGGGCTAGAAGATCTATTAGGTCCCTTCCGACCCTGAAACTATGAAACTATGAAACTGCAAAGAGAAGAGAGAAAATGATCATAGTGGTCTTAGTTCTTTGGGAAAACTCCCTTGCTATCCGTCACAAAGCACCACGCTCTGAAGAAGCAGCTTTGGGAGAGAAAACCAACTTGCACTAGGCTCGGAGACAATAATGTGACTGGCGCTGAATCCTCGGCATCCGAGCTGAAGCAGTTTAGCAAAGCCTAAGCCTTTAGTGCCTATTCTGCAAACAAAGAGTCTACAGGTCTGCCAGTCTGCCATGCTGTATGCATAATATTGGAGGAAATATGTGTGCTTTAACTTAGAAGATTCACAGGGGACAGCCTTAAAATTGAAAACTCCAAAACTTCGGGGTTTTCTTTTTCCTGCAGCAACAAATGACCAGAGGTAGCTACAGACTGCTTCCGATTACGCTGACATTAATTTTAGACCTTCCTAAACTGGACCGTTTACCCTATGCTTTTATCTGTGGGCCGGAAATTGAGCTGGGGTAACATCCGCCCACGAGCAGGACTGTGAGATGTGTCAACCTATATGATGAATGGATAGAAAATAAGAGCAGTGGGAACAGAACTTAGAAATTACATACTCACACAAAATAAAGAAAAACGCATTGTGGCTAGCTAGTTCCCTTGAGGTGGATGCTAATGTATGTGTCCACGTAGAGATCCTTTAGTCCAGTGGTTCTCAACCTTTTTTGGTTCAAACCTAGGCACCAAACCCTCTACAAACCTAAATCTTGACCAGGTATGTCCCTGTACATCAGGAAAAAATGCAGAGCTAACCAGAGCAGGACCTAACCTTCATCCACTTTCTTGGTGTAAAAGCACCCATCGAGCCCAGAGAAAGTAGAGATGAGACAATCTTTAAGATGAAACAGGATGGTGACAATGACCTCAAGTTGATATCTGCCATATCAGAGGTCGTAGAATTGCAGCCAGTAATTCCTGGAGGATTATTCTTCCCTCCTGTGCACGTCCACTTTGCTGAGCTCAATACTTTATTACCTGTGGAGCCGAGAGACTCCTGGCAGGACGTGGGTCCCACTGGGTACTGTAAATACTTTGCACGCTTCACACGTATAAAGAAGAGACCTTGCTTGTTGTCCAAAGCAAGTTTGTGCTGGACCTGGAGTCTATCGCTGAGGTTGGATGTCTTTCTAAATGTACGGCGATAACTCTGTGATGCTAAATTTACTCGTCATCTTGGTAAGACCTTGGCAGGACCGCTGACTAAAAGACATGCTCCAGAGCCCTTGAAACAGAAGGGTGTCCTGCACTCGAAACAGAAATTGTTAAAAGCCCCCATTGAACCCCTAGCAATAGTAGGATCAGTTAAAGGGAATAAAACAGATGATGCATGGAATACTTTTGGATCCAGCCTTCTTTGCTTCCCAGAAGGGGAGCGCATAGTAGGAGCGTGGATATCCATCTGGTGTCTCAAGAAGACTGTGGGAGTCTGAAGGTTTGTGGGCTTTTTTAAATGAAGCACAGACACGCGCTGCATTGACTGACTACTCTCTTTGTGGGATAAGGACTCAGCTTTGAAACTTGGAGCATCTGCTCAGAATTAATCTGCACACACACGTCTGTTCCCCGAGTGTGATAGCATAACCTTCTTAATAGGTTTTCCGCAGTTTTCCCCTTCCAGTTCCCCGCTCCATCGGTTTCAGTCTCTTCTATCTTTTGAACATTTTAAGATAGACAGACTAGTCCTAGGCCTTTGTGATTGTGTCTCCTGGGCAATCCTTAGCAAAGGCTCATAACAACCCTGTGAAGTAGTAGCAGAATGCTCTTTTTATGGAGAAGGAAATGAAGACGCAGAGGAGCTGAGAACAAAACTTCCCTGGCCTTTCATTTAAGGTGCCCGTCTTTATGCCACATCAGATCTGATTTTTCAGCCAGTGCACTTGCAGTTCCCATTGGAGATAAATTAAAGCCAGGACTGTACAAGCACCTTTGAAACCCAGGCAAAAGAAAGGCTAGGATGCCTAAAATAGAGGTGGCATTTCAAATCCTGAGCATATCAGATTTTTCCTATCATCCCTGGAAACATGGTATAGTGACAGATGACCTATTTATTTACTGCAGTATCATCAGAAAAAGTAGGAAAATGGTAACACTACTTGTTCAGAGCATTTGTTGATAGGTCAGTAGTGTTGTCTGTGGCGCGCTGTTTGTGCTTTGCTTGGGCTTTAAAGTGCCTGTTTGGAAATACTGTGTGTGAACCATGGTACAGGAGGGGACAGTACAAGTCACCATCAGCTGGTGAGATAAAGCCCATTAGGAGATGAAAAAGTTTTTTCTTCACCAGCAAGAAGGCTTATTGTTATTTGTAGTACGATTGCACCTGAAGGCCTCAGCCAAGCATGCATTTGGGTGCAAAATACAGCGACTACTCCATGCTCCAAGGAACTTGCACATCAACAGACAATACAAAAGAAAGGAAAAACCAAATGGTGGAGCAACTTGATCCAAGTTCACATGGCAAGTCCATGCTAGGGTCATATCTACTTTGGTTAGGCTATAAAGTGTAAATCTACCCTGCCTTCCACTTGACTTCAGACTTACACAGCTAACTACATCCCTCAGGAAGAGAACCCAGAGAGCCCAAGACTCTTGAGGCAGACCTGCTTTCCATCTCCTGTGCTAGCTGTCTGAGAGGCATGGGAAGCAGAGACAGTTTGTCTTATACAGTTGCCAACAAGAGGAATGTATGGCTGCATAAAGTGAAACTCGACAAAGAGTTTATTTAAGAGGAAACAAGTGGGTATTGCCATTCACAACAGTTGCAAGGCAAGCTGTGTGTGTGTGTACATGCACACGGGTGCGTACATGTGTGTGTGTTAGTGCATGTGTTCGCTGAGCCATTTTTGCCAAGTGGTGTCCTCTTCCCACTCCCCATATGGCAGTTGTGACTCTGCCTTCCTTTGGGAAATTGTTTAGGATTCAAGAGACTTCATTTACCAATAAACATAGTCTTGGCAGCATCTGGGAAGTGCTGCATTGCTAGCAAAAAACCTGCCTCCTCACCTCCCATCTCCTCCTACTACAGACCTAGGCAGGTGTGAATGATCTCACTGCGTTATTTGGAAGTTGCAAGCAGACTCATACAGTGCTAATGGCACTGCTTTGCAGAACTGGAATGCAGCATTTTTGTGTACCACGTTTTCTTCCTCTAATATGCACTTTCTGTGACTTCACTGGGCGCGATCTGTACAAAGCCAAGCATGCAACCGGATGATTGCAAGCAGCAGGTCCAAAACAAGAAGCTTGGGCTGTGAGCTTCTATTAAGTTCTGGCTGCTTTATGCCCCCGCCCTAAAGCCAGGTTTGATGTCCTTGGAGGGCCACCCTAGCAAAGGGATGATCTTTTGTGGCACAGGGCTGGAGCTCATCAGCATGGCTGTATGAGTGGGGCTTCCTTGTGACCTATCCATTCTTCTTGGTTGTTTTTGGCCACTGACAGCTCACTTACATAATTGACATGGTGGAAGGGCAAGGTGGGACTCTAGGATCATTGTGGGAGAAATGAGGAGAAGAGGTGTGTGTTGAGGAAGGTCGTGAAAGGAGAGAGGGAGGTAGCACTGCATACCTGAACTTCTGGATGTTTATCCAAACACAGGGTCACTCAGCCATTTGGTTAAAGTAGTCGGGATTGTTATAGATTTAGACCCTGACCTTGGAGATTGTATGAGCCTTTTATTCCTAATTTGATTGTTAATACTCATTGTCTGGCAAAATGCATGAGTATTGCACATGAAAACAATTTTGACTTGGAAAACAGAACTGTGACAGCACTGAGACTAGAACTGATCTAGTCAAAGTCTGAACGACCTTGGCCACCTTGGCCACTCGAACTGTGAAGAAGTTCTTCCTAATGTCCAATCTAAATCTGCTCTCTGCCAGCCTATGGCCATTATTTCTTGTAACCCCTGGGGGCGCCTTGGTGAATAAATACTCACCAATTCCCTTCTGTGCCCCCGTGATGAACTTATAGGCAGCCACAAGGTCGCCTCTCAACCTTCTCTTGCGGAGGCTGAATAGATTCAGTTTCTCTAGTCTCTCCTCATAGGGCTTGGTCTGCAAGCCCTTAACCACACAAGTGGCCCTTCTCTGGACCCTCTCCAGGTTATCCGCATCCCTCTTGAAGTGCGGCGCCCAGAATTGCACGCAGTACTCCAACTGTGGTCTGACCAGCGCCCGATAGAGGGGAAGTATCACCTCCTTGGATCTATTCGTCATGCATCTGCTGATGCACGATAAAGTGCCATTGGCTTTTCTGATGGCTTCGTCACACTGCTGACTCATGTTCATCTTGGAGTCCACTAGGACTCCAAGGTCCCTTTCCACTTCCGTGCCACCCAGCAGGTCATTCCCTAGGCTGTAGGTGTGCTGGACATTTTTCCTCCCTAGGTGCAGCACTTTGCATTTCTCCTTGTTGAATTGCATTCTGTTGTTTTCTGCCCATTTGTCCAACCTGTCCAGGTCTGCTTGCAGCTGTTCCCTGCCCTCCGGCGTGTCCACATCTCCCCATAGCTTTGTGTCATCTGCAGACTTGGACAGAATACATTTCACTCCCTCGTCCAAGTCACTGATGAAGACATTAAAGAGTATCGGTCCAAGGACCGAGCCCTGCGGGACCCCACTGTCCACACCCTTCCAGGTCGAAACCGACCCATCCACCACGACTCTCTGGGTGCGACCCTCCAGCCAATTTGCCACCCACTGGACTGTGTAGTCATCCAAGTCACAGCCTCTTAACTTGTTCACCAGTATGGGGTGGGATACCGTATCGAAGGCCTTCCTGAAGTCTAAGTATACGACATCCACCCCTCCTCCTGTGTCCAGGCGTTTCGTAACCTGGTCATAAAAGGACAGCTGGAGACCTACCAGAGGACAGATCCAAAGGTAAAAATTTGGGATCTTACTATTCCACTTAGATTATCTGGAATGATATGTGGGAAACTGTCCAGTGTTTTATGGACATCGTATGGTTGCAAGGTGCCCCGTAGCATATTGATGATACTTGAGCTATTTCACTGCATGTACCCATCTATCTACTCTAGGGCCATTTCCCCAAACTGAGGTAAGGATGTGCTCACTAATATTTGCTTAAGTTAATAATGGACCCTTTTTGTTTGAAGTTCAGACCCTAACCCCAATGTTACCTAAAGCCACAAAACCCCAAGAAGACCTAAAGATCTTTTTCCTTCTACCCCCATAGGGGCATGAGACTTGACTCTCCATTCTCATCTGGCCTTAAGAGACCTCCCCACCTCCAAACCATACCTGGTGGGGTTTGAGTGAATTTGTGTTGGGTCCCTTGGCCCCCTTCTTTCATTTCTAGACCACACTCAAAGTGGAAGGGGATTGAGTGCAGAAGAAACGTCCTCTGTGCTTTACAGAATGATATGCTTCGAAGAATGGGGATGTACATGAGGTGGCAGGGCAGCCAGCTGACTTGAGTGGGTTTTGGGTGAGGCCCTGGTGAAGGACCCTGGGACCAGCCAGTCAGTTCTGGGAATGTCTTGGGATGGCCAAAGAATGAATTGGAGGCAAGAAGGCGAGAGGGTTCTCTCCTTTCAAAAGCTGTGAACTTAGGTCACGTTGCTGAAAGGTCGGAGAGGGGCCAAATTCCTGTATCTGGCTAGCTTTATGATGTGCATTGTGGACCCTGCTCATACACCATATAGCACTTCCCCACTGCCTCACCTGTTTTCTCACAGATGTATCTGCCCTGAAATCAGTACTGCAAAACCAAGGTAAAGCAGTTGGCAATCAGTCCCATTGTAGCTAACCAAAAGCTTAGGGTTGTTGTTTTGGATTTTTTTTTTTTCCTTTTTAAATGTAAGTAGGAAAATAAATAGCTGCTGTGCTGTATTCCGGTGCTGTAAGTCATCCTGAGCTGCCCCAAACAAATATCTTAGCTAGGGAGTTTGCTCCACCCTGTTAATCAACATACAAAGATGGGTGGGGGTGTACCTTATGAATGATTAAAAGGTTGAGCGCTGTGGATTGTGTTTAATCAGCACCCAGTACTTTGGGACCAGCTGGCAGTGAACTATGGCACAGTGAAGTGCCATTTAAGGAGACGCAGGGTAAAAGTCCTGAATTCTTTCAGCGCGTTTCAAGGTGCCAGCTGGTGTTCTGCTAATAGCAGGGTAGTCTTGTGAAAAAAGCCCTGATTCCACTTCAAAGCCGGTCCTGAATGGAAAACGTTGGAACAAAATCAGATCTCAATGCTTGATCATCTTTTATAGAGAGGGTTTACAGAACAACTCTAACATTAGAAGCATAGTGTAATAGGAAAGCGGGGTGGGGAGGATGAAGAGAGTCTAAACCATTAGAGCAGGGCTTGGCAACATATGGCTTGTGGGCTGGATCTGGCCCAAGGAGCCATTGGATCCAGCCCACAGACTTGGGGGGGCTTTGCCCACAGTATGCCATGGGTGGGCAGCAGTGGGGATTTGTCCCTACCTCTCTAGAGCTGAGTGGCTGGGGGGACAGGGTCTTTGCACATGCCATGATGTGGTCAGACAGTGGGGGAGAAGCAAGGGCAGCAGGCTAGGCCAGCAGCACAGGCCCAGTTGAGACTTGAGCCACGTTGATCTGCCCAATGGGTCCAAAAGTTTGCCTGCTCCTACGTTACGGCATGCACCCTGTTTGACAGAAAATTTGGAGAAAGGAACATTTTGGAGGAGGGAACGATTTTTGTTTTTCTGTGGAGGGGAATACTGCAAGTGTCTACATGTTCATTAATGCACCATGATTACAGCACATTAAGTTTAGTACCTGTAATAATAGGTACTAACTTAGTGCATCGTAATTAGCACTACTGCACATTAGTGCAGATGAACGCTTTTTAGGTGACTCTTAATGCCCACTGGACTAAATCTACTGTGCATTAGTGCAGATGAATGGTTTTTGTGTGACGTTTAGTGCCCATTGAACTAAGCTACTGCAGGTTAGCACATTAGCACAGTTTTTGTGTAGACACACTCACTGTGTCCCAAAAATAGGTCTTCCTTAGGTATACACACCATCTGTAGCATCTTAATTGATCTCCAGGATCCAGCAATATATTGTGTTGTTGGCTTCATGTTTAAGCCAAACATAAAAGCACAGAGTTGAGAGGGGTAAAGTCAACAGTGATTTTACTTTTGCACAAACTTCTTGATCACCTTTTCATGGAGTTAACATGGTGCCTTGTAACCTCTGGATGGGCAGGAAGATGCAGATAAGATCCTACAAGCTGCTTCTGAGAGACAATCCCAAGTCCTTTGCACACTAGCTAGCATGAACCAAGGTTTATTGCCATGCAGTTATTAGCACACCAATCAAGCGTGGCAGGTGCGTCACCATTTGAGGCGATCAGGAAATGCTTGTCAAAACTGCCATCGAGACATGCCATTTTGATGTTACTGTTTTGTCCCACAGAATCTCTATTTTGTCCCATAGACTCACATAGATTTCAGCAACATTTCCTGCAGAAAGCAACTTTGTCTAGATAAAAAAAGAGAAGCTTGCCATTTGGAAAAATGTATTTAGCAAACAGGAAATGTTGACCCGGTGGTGTTAATCCCGGGGTCTTTTTTCTAGGCTGTTGTCCTCTTGATGGTCCTGTTTTCTGTCCTGAAATATAAACTCTTGGAAATTACTTTATTCTTTCTGTTACTTGTGTTCTTCAGGAAAAATGTGGCAACATTGCAAACTCATCACTGCGAGTGATGCTGTCAAGACAATGCCCATATCCCTCTTGCAGCAAATACTGCACTATAAACACTGGAAGCCACAAGGCCTGTACAATAATACACCTGTTGGGTGATGCAGTCTTTGGTCATAGGATTGCATACTATTTTTTTCCATAGGCCTTTGCCTCATTTGGGTTTGTTCTGACTTCCATTAAAGAATGATAAACTTCACTTGGACTTCAGTGGAACAGGATAAAGCCCCCAATTCACAGAACAGACAATGTGGGGCAGAGTTAAGGTTATGTAGCAATACATGAAGTTGGTATTTCCTAACTTTCATGTGCTTGAACTCATAAACTAAACTAAACAACTGTCTTAAAAGGCAAACGCAGGAGAGCCATATATCACACCCATATATTTAAATATATATGCAATATATCTTATCAGCTGCATGAAATGTACTTTAGACCTTAAGTAAAACAATTTTATTCCTTATATATGGGCAACACCATAAAGGGGTCTTGAACAATGTCTGTTGTGTGTTTTGCAAGCGTATCAGATGTATATGTAATACAGATTTACCATCAGGCAGGTATATGAAACTCCCTTGCAAAAACTACTTGAAATGTGCTGCCAACAAACCCCAAATGCCAACCTGCCTCTTTTGAAACGGTGGAAGGCCCAATTTGTTAAATGGGCTATGTGTATTGGCAAATGAGTTGAAACTGCTTGAAATGTATATACTGCCCAACATCTGCATGTCACAAGATGTAGTGGTTAATTTGCACCAGTTCAGATTGTAATTCAAAGTTTCCTTCAAGGTTTCCATGGTGAGCTAGAAAATCCCCTCCCCCTCCCCCTTTTTATTTAATCAGAACATTTGTAAATGTGACTGTTGGCTCTTTTTCTCTCCCATGAGTGAAGTTGGTTGCATTAATACAGCTATATTAACAGGACATCTTATGGAGCTGTCTACTTCCTAGGCAGAGATTCAGCGAGCAGCCATGTCTGGCATTTGCAACAGATTCCCCAGTTCTAGGATTTAATTAGCTTGTGTGTTTCCAAATGCAGCTAAGAAATAGAGCTCAGTGTCATAACAAGCGATGTAGTCACGCTTCAGGGATTTGTAAAGGCAGAAGTCAAAGACAAACATCTTCTAAGGAGGAATTAAAAATCACAGTGGGTTGAGCTCCCTTCTTTATCGCCTTGCAGTCCCTTTGAATTCAAACGAAGGTGCAGAGGTGTAACGCCGCACAGAATTGGGCCCAATATAATGTTCACACATAAAGCAATTCCAAGCACATGAGGAAGTGGCAGCCACTTCGTAGTTAAAGGTTGCTATTATGTTTTCATGAGAAGTCAAATTTTGCCACTCTAAAATTAAAAAGACACTCTGGTGCTTTGGCCTCAAATTGGGGTAAAGGCGAGTTTTTCTATAATGAATTCAGTTCATCTAAGTGTTCCTCAGTGATGGAAACCTAAAATGAGCATAGGGTTTTCCAGAGGGCTAAGAGACCTAGAGGAGCGCACAACCCACCGCTGAACCCATGTCCTGGGTCTCACTTTGTGCTTGATCCACAGGGTATACAAGTGTGAAGCAATGTTATTACAGAGCTTTGACGTTTGGTTTAGGTTGTAACACCTTAGATTATCTTTTATGCCTTGAACTGTGGAGGTCCCAGGGTTATTCTGTTATACATAGTATCTCAAATCCCCCTGACCCTGGTATGTGTCCTTCCAAAGTGCTTCTAATGTCATTTTTTCACTCTGTAGCAAACAGAAAATCAAGACCCAAAAACCAAAACCAACCAACCAACCAAAAAACCCGAGCTCCATCCCCTTTTCTCCTGCTCCTCCACACCCAACCCCCCCACTTACTCCAGCAGTGATTAAACAAAGTTATCATCAGAAGAACTGGCCGGAAAAATTCAGACAAGCCCTCGATCTGAATTTACCAGGAACCGAACCAGTTTACGGAGCCAGGTCTGTGTCCATGAAGTTCAGACAGAACCTGGGAAGGTCCTGCCCAAATGCAATACATCTTATCAGATACATGATAAGGCTTCCCAAACAGCAAGGTGTGCAGAAACAGGCTTGCTTGTCATGCAAACTCATCTGGCTTTTCTGTAACACACATAATCATAGAAAGCGAGGGCTGGACAGGACCTCAGGAAGTCACATCTAGTCCAACCCCCTGCCCAAAGCCCCAACTAGATCATCCCAGCCAAAGCTTTGTCTAGCCGGGTCTTAAAAACCTCCAAGGATGGAGATTCCCCCACCTCTCTGGGTAACCTGTTCCAGTGTTTCACCACCCTCCTAGTGAGAAAATTCTTCCTAATATCCAACCTCAACTTCCCTTGCTGCAACATGAGCCCATTGCTCCTTGTTCTATCATCTGCCACCACTGAGAACAGTCCAGCTCCATCCTCTTTGGACCCCTCTGCAGGGAGTTGAAGGCTGCTATTAAATCCCCTCTCAGTCTCCTCTTCTTTAGACTAAATAAGCCCAGTTCCCCCAGCCTCTCCTTATAAGTCATGACCTCCAGATCCCTCCACATCTGCTGGACGGCCTCTGCATCAGGAGGCCCAGGGCTCCTGGGTTCCTCAGCTCCCTGGGGACAGCAGGGCAGCCTTGCTCTCTAAACTGACCCAGTTCCTGGGCTCTTTATTTCCCCTTTTCAGAAAATTTTAACATTTTTGGAGAGGGGGGTTGTTCCAAATTGGAAATAAAAGCAAAATGCAACGCATCTAAATCCCACCCCCTGCAACAGAACGGCCTTTCTCTGGGCCACTCTAGACACTGACTACTTTACTGCGCTCTACGAGCCAAGACCTGCCATGCATCGACGGCTAGTTCAAACCTCCTCTCAGGAGTTACTAATATTGAACTAATAGCATCACCTCAGCAGGGAGCACTGGTCCCTGTGCCTGTAGTGGGACATATCAAGGGACTGCTGTCCTTTAAATAAGGCAGAGCCTTTCCAGTTCTCTTCTTTGCTGAGAGAGCTCAGAGGATAACCTGATAATTAGGCAGGCTGGTCAATGAAGAAAAAAATCCTTGTCGATCCAGGCTCGGGAGCAGTGTGGCATGAGAGAGACGTGGGGAAAACAGAAAATACACAGCTCTGACCAGAACTGAGAGTTGATAGGAATAAGGTAGTCATTCTCAACTAGGGTGCACTGAGATCCTTTCAAGGGTGCCGGGGGGTGGAAGGGGGAGCTTTTGGATCCGACCCATAGAGCCATGGCTTTGGCAGTGTTCAGTGGATGGAGGGGCTTTGCTTACGCCATGCTCCAGCAGACCGGTGGGGGCTTTGGTGAAAAGGGGGCTTCTCCCCACCACCCAGCTACAGCATGACGTGGGCAATGTGGTGGAACCCAACCTGAGATGGGTCATCCTGAAAAATTGCTGGAAAACATTGCCAACCCCTGGGTAATGCATAGAGCCACTTGGGCTCAACTCTGCACCCCCCCAACTGAGTTGGCATTGGGTCAGGAAAGGTGCTTTTTTGAGCAGCTTGCTGTATTTGGAGACCAGCAGTTTGCTGCTAGCGCTGCCTGGGCCCGGTAGGATTGGAGACCAGAGGGTCTGCGGAGCCGAGAGGACGCTATCAGGCCTTGTTCTTGGCAGCCTCTGCAGTTGCTGATCTAATAACCAGGTCCCAGGAGCTCGGATAGTTGCCGGGTGGATTGATCACTTAATCAAGGTGATGTACGGCACCAATTTTAATCATGGGGTAAATAATTGATTTTAATTGTGTTTTCCACTTGCGCTTTTTAGTTATTGTCATAAGGAAAGCTTAATTATATAGCAGAACCATGAAGATGTATGAATTTGCACCCAAATATAGTCTTTTTCATTGATTTTAGTACTTCTTTTTGGTAACCAGAAGTATATGGCCTGGCTATCCACATATCATCAAGCTTGATGTATTCTGATACCTGCAATTTTGAACTTTTGTTTTAGCAGTTGGGAAGGAGATGCAACATTCTGATTATTTTTCTTGGAAATCTGTAGTACTGAAACAAAACATTTAGTGTCAACGTATTCAAAATGTTCTGTGCCAAAGCGTTATGTTTCGTTAGTTTGACACATTTTGCTTTGAACGTGTCAAAACAAAACATTTTGACCTTTCTGAGTTTGCTATATTGTTCAAGGGTGGGAAAGAAAGGGAAAGGGAGGGAAAGGTATTTCTAGATACGGTGGCATGTGATGGGCCGAAGGGGAGAATTTGTATGAAATGAAGTACGGTAACAGATTCCGTGTCGTTCGGAACTTGTTTTCCTCAAAATATTTAATCGAATCAACACAAATAGTTCTTTTTCCCCCCTTGTTTTAACATATCACATTGTTTGGCAAAGCAATGTTTGCCTGAACATTATTTTAACTACCTCTAGTTAACAGATGGTTTCAGGTCACCATCAGCCAGATTTTTCCAAAGCATGCAGGTGCTCAGTGCTATTTGCTGAAATGCCTAACTGTCTCATTGAGAAAATTAATACCATATTTTCTCATAAACCAGCTGGGGGAAATTTAGGTGTGCATTATACATGAGAAATAAAGATCCCCGGAGGTCTGGAGATTTGGTGGCAGGGGAGTGGTGGCAATGTTAATTGCTGTGGTTCCCAGAGCCACTCAGGGAGCCATAGCAGTGAGCATTGCCTCTGCTCACCTGCCATCAAATCTCCGGACCTCCAGGGAGCCCCTCGGCTGGCATGCGGTGTCAGTCTGCAGCTGAACCTGGCCCACAGCCCCAACCCTACTTGCCTAATCAGGCCCTGGTCCACAGTCCTAGCATGCCAAATCCAGTACCACAGGTGGTCCCAGCCACCACATGTCTTACTGGATTTGGCCCTGAAGCATGGCCCCAGACCTGGAGTCTCCAGACCTGAGATACTTACCCATATGCCAAGGCAAGATTTTTTTTTTATTTCTTGAGGCCTTCCAGAAACAGCGCATGTTATATTCTGGGACATGCTGTATGTGAGAAAAGCTGGTTATAGATTTCATAGACTTTCATAGACATCAGGGCTAGAAGGGACCTCGGGAGATCATCAAGTTCAGCCCCCTGCCCCAGGGGCAGGAAGTCAGCAGCTTCCCAGCAAGGATCCCAGCAAGATAAACGCCCAATTTTCTCGTGAAGGCATTCAAAGTAGGTTCTTGAACCACCTCCGATGGCAAGCCATTCCAGACCTTGGGGGCTCGGACAGTAAAGAAGTTCTTCCTTATGTCCAGCCTGAAATAGTCTCGGAGGAGTTTGTGACCATTTGACCTTGTCGTCCCTTGGGGCGCTCTGGTGAACAGGCGTTCCCCCAGATCCTGATGTACACCCCTATGTACTTATAGTTTATATGAGCTATATGCTCACCATGCCTAAGTGTTTTTGATAATCTCACTGTGCACCTTTTTGCATCAGTGGGTGCGTCTACACATGTCCCCCATGGCACAGTTGTTCTTGCACTGGAAGTACTTTAGTACTTTAGGGAGTACTAAATGACAGCCCAGTAACAGCAGTTACTGCACCATCCCAGCGGTGCACAGTTATTTGTAGCAACCACATCGCTGTAGTGATGCACAGTAATGAGGTAGCTCATCGCTACAGTGATGCAATGTCGGCATCACAGTTTGTGCCCACCGATGCTATGTCGCCATAGCATGTAGACCCTGTAAGCGCCTGAATGCATTTGATAGTCCAGCTCTACTTCCTTCAAGTTTTTAGAACTGGTAGAATTCATCCTCTCTCACCTGATTTTTATTCATGGGCCACTTTGAACTATAGAATCATAGAAAAGTTAGGCTAGAAGGGACTGCAGGATGTCCCTTCTAGTCCAACCCGCTGCTTGAAGCAGGGTCAGCCCTGCCTGTCTAACCATCTCACCCAAGTAGTTGTCTAAGCTGTTCTTAAAAACACGCGAGGACAGAAATTCCACAATCTCTCTGGGCAGCCTATTGCAGTGTTTAATCCCCAGGGAGCCTGGTTTTCCCCGATTAAAAAATCACAGATTCTCTGATAAAACCCCCCAAATCCACAATTAAAATGAAATGCCACTCCATATATATAATTATTAAGTGAACACAATGTTTTATTGATATATTTACAATTTTAAAGCAATTTGGAAGCCTACCAGTGCCGAAATCAATATAATAAAATAAATTCTAAATGCCTATAAGTTTTGGTACTTGATTTTGGGTTTTTTATCATGGAAAATCAGAGCTCCCCCTACCTCCTTAGCTCACCAGGACACAGGTTCAGGCCCCTCACTCCCAAGCCACAGCCCCCAGCCCTGATGGTGCCCCTCGCTCCCTACCCACAGCCACCTCGGCCCTACTGGTGCCTCTTACCCCCCATCCACGGACCTCTGCCCCCTCACAGCCCTGCCAGAGGGGGCTCGCAACTGCCAAGGCTATGGAGCCAGTGACCTAGGTCCACAGCCTCCTGCCCCTTGCAGCAGCACCTGAGCCCCAGCGGCCACCCATGGGAGGTGGCGGCTGCTGCACCCTAAGCAAGGAGCCCAGCTCCCCCTCCCTCGTGGGCAGCACAGCCAGAGCAGAGCCCATGGGGAGGCAGGTGTGTGCTGCCCACTGTGGGCGTGGTGGGAGGCCAGCTCCCCACCACTGCACACACTCCCAGGGCAGCAGGTGGAGAGCCTGAGCTTGCAGCGTGCAGCCCACCCCAGCACCCACCTCTGTCCTGCACACAGATCTGGGGGACACATGTCCCCCCCTGCCCCCACAGTAGTGTGTGCAGCAGTGGGGAGTTGGCCTTTCTCCGCCATCCCCCAGACAACTGCCCACAGCCCCATCCTGCTCCCCACTGGGGCCTTGCTGCCACATTGCAGCCCTGACCCCAAGCCCCATGCAGTGCCCAGCTGGGCTGCGTGCCCAGCCCTGCTCTGTTTTATCCAACTCCCTCCCTATCAGGGCCTCAGTGCTCCCTGCCCCACCAGACTTACCTGCAGGAGCTGCTCTCCAGGCTGCCTGGTGACCATGCACATGCACATGGCTCCCCCTGCCTGACCGCCCTCCTCCCGCTCCCCTCAGCCCCTTGCAGCTGGAACTCTGCCACCCTGCAGAGAGCTCTTTGCAAAAGAGCAAAATCTTTGTGTTTCTCTGTTAAAATAATTTTTTCTTGGGAAATCATACATTTTTCTTGGGTAAATGGGAAAATCTACATTTTTTTCCATTTTTCTGTGGGAAACAAAAAACCCAGATCCTTGTTATTCACTGTGGCAGGGCACCTTTGGATGCCTGCGACATTAAGGGCAGAGGCAGGCAGCTACCAGGTGCCTGATGAGGGCAGGCATTTTGAACAAGGCATCTAAAGGCTGCAGTTTGCTGCAACCAGGGGAGACAGAAATATTGCCTAGCTGAGCAGCAGAAACAACCTTGGAGGTAAGGACAGGAGCTTGTGGGGATGGTTTGGAGGCTTCTGGTTTGGGGCATAACCTAAAACTGCACCCTGCCGGGGAAGGGTGTCCTGGTGGGGCTTCTGGTAGCGCGGAAGTCCCCAGGAAATGCCAGGCCAGTGACCTCCCTGGTGAAAGGCAAGGAGGGGCACCTTAACCCCAGCCCCCATCTTTGGGTGGCTTTTGGAGGCAACTGAGGAAGTAGTGGGGGCCAGGTATGTCCATGTACAGGTGCCTTAGCCCAGCAAGAATATGAGGTCCCGGAGACCCCAGAGCGGGTAATGTGGACAGCATTGGGAGGCCCTGCACAGAGTAGGGCTGAAGTGCGAGTAGGCCTGAAGGACAGCCCAAGGGGTACGCTGAATAGGGTCGAATGGGAGTAAACTTGAAGGACAGCGCAAGGGCCAGCCCCGTAAGAAGTTGTGTCTGGTGAGAGGCTTGGGGCAGAATTAGCCCAGGGTTTGGCATAAGGCCGGCCCACGTAGAGTAGGGGAACTCACGGGAACCGAAGGCTCTGCTTGGTGAGGCCAGTATGAGAGTAGCAAAGCCTGATGGCCCAAGAAGGGCCGCTCAAGGAGGAGCAGGGCAGTGGAGTGTGGCCCAGTAACAGGCAGTATGCCAGAGGCCCCGGTGAGAGAGGGGTGGAATGGAAGAAGCCTCCTGTGAGAGGGGAGGTGGTGTGAATGTGTGTGGAGCCCAACTTTGGACTCAGTTTGCTCCGGTCTCAGACTGGGAGTAATATTAATCTGGATGCCATCTGCGAGGCATGGGCTGCGGTGTAG
>NW_005842059.1:826907-829793 GCF_000455745.1 Alligator sinensis
TAATGGGCAGTCTCCCGCATGTCCCATCCATAGATGGGAACAACAAAGTCATGGCAGGCGGAATCGGGTGGATTGCCCCATAGAAACAGGTGGGCGGGCCGACATGAGACCCAGCCCCGAGAGTTGTCACGTCACTCTCATAGTGAGAAAGGTCTTCCTAATATCCAATCTATATTTCCTTTGCTGCCATTTAAGATCATTGCTCCTTGTCCAGGCCTCTATAGCCATGGAGACTACTCTGTTATCATTCCCTTTCTAAGTATTCTTCAGCAATTTGAAGACTGTCATCAAATCATCCCTCTGCATTCTCCTCTCCAAATTAAGCAATCACAGTTCTTCTAGACTTTCTTTATAAGTCAGTCATGTTTCCCAGGCACCTCATCATTTTTGTGGCTCTCAGCTGGACTCTTTCTCATTTGTCACATCATTCTTGACCTGCAGTCCCCAAAACTGGACATAGTACTCACCTGTAACAAATAGAGCGAACAAATACCTTCTCTTGACTTTACAAGTGATGCATCCGTTTATACAGCCCAGGACGCTGTTGGTGTTTTTTGCAACAAGGGCGCACTGTTGGCTCATATTCAGCTTATGGTCCACTATAACCCCCAGGTCCTTTTCTGCAGTACTTCAACCTTGTTAATCATCCCCCATAGGTTTGTTCTGTCCTAAGTGCGGGAGCTTGCATTTGTCCTTACTGAATTTCATTCGATTCATTTTGGACTACAGTATTCCTCCAGGTTCTCTAGGTCATTTTGGATCCTAGCCCTGCTCTCCAGAGTGGCTATAGCTCCACCCAACTTGGTGTCAGCTGCACATTTGCTGTGTACTTGATCCCATCCACAAATCATTAATAAAGATATTAAACAGTATCAGACTGGTTTGACAGTCTGTAGCAGGCCATCCCACTGTAACATCTCCCTTGCTGTTTTCCCTTCTTACTTTGACCCAAAGGCTTTCACCAGGCCTACCTCCTGCTTAGTACCTCATCTCAGAATGTGCACCCGTCTCTTGTAGATAGGGTTGCCAGCCCTCCCGGATTGGCCGGGAGTCTACTGGAATCGGCATCGATCTCCTGGTGACTGTTGAAAGCAATCCGGGAAATTGCTTTCATAATACGTAATGTACAGTACAATTAATGACATTACATCATGTTGGAGGGAAAAAATCTCCCGCAATAGCTTCAGTCAGAGTTGGCAACCCTGCTTCTATATAAAGAACACAAACTGATTTTCTCCCTGACAGTTCTTTCTGAATAAGGTACACCCATCCATGACAGTAGTCCAGTCATGCAGACTATCCCACCAAGTCTCGATTACCTCATTTCTATCATACTTCCATGGCTACTAGGACTTCCAATTTGTCCTGCTTATTCCCCATACCTCCTTGCATTAGTGCATGAACATCTTTGATGACTAGCCAATTGTCTTAATTTTTTTCTGAGCATATTGTTCAAGTTCTCCATGTTGTCTCCTCTTTCTTGGTTTTTATCTGTGTTACCTGGATTTTTAGTTACCTCTTGGCTTTTGTCTCCGTCATTGAACCTAGTTAAATCTTCTTCGATAAGCTTGTGAGTCTGCATATGAGTACCCTCTTCTTCTTCTTTTGCCAGGTGGACCCTATCTCTTCTCCACAGTCCTGCTTGCAAGCACCATCCCATGGCCACACCAGCAGGGCTTTGGCTTCTTTAACATCATGTCTGCAGCCGTGTGTGGATCTCCAGAATGTGTCTGCTCCTTCCTGGACCTTTACTTTACACTATAATGAACCAATCCAAATGATGAAGATATATTCTCTTGAGTGTTTTAGCTAAACTGAACAAATTAAGGCAGAAGCACTCTTATACTAAAGAACTGAATGTACTGATTTCTGGAAATATGTAAAGCGTTCACTCCATTATAAAGACTGAAAATAATAGATACACAATGCAGTACATGACATTGAAACATACTTAAAAAGCTTGAGTTGACCTCAAGAAAGCTTCACTGTGCACTTTAATTCATTAAAATTTGCTGATTCATATAGGATACTTCTATTTGATTTTTGTTTTTATTTGATGCAGTTAGATGATTTTAATAAGGAATATTAAACTTTAGGTGTTACTCCAGGCTACCGTAACTTCAAGCTTATTTTAAATAAAACAGGTTTAAAAAAATGTATTTAATTTAAATATAAATCTTTTCTTTACTTCTGTGAGAAGCAGTTGATTTTGTCCAGCTTGAGTTGTTGTTCTTCTTTCCCATTAGTAATTGGCCATATCTGTTAAACAATTAAAATACTACATTTCCTCAAAAGAGCACATATTTGTTTCTGCCCAAATTAGCATGAGAATTCTCTTTACCTGGCCAGATGCTAATAAGCCACTGAGAAACCAATTACTAAGAGAACGATTGAGCTTATAGATTCATAGATTCATAGATGTTAGGGTCGGAAGGGACCTCAATAGATCATCGAGTCCGACCCCCTGCATAGGCAGGACAGAGTGCTGGGTCTAGATGACCCCAGCTAGATACTCATCTAACCTCCTCTTGAAGACCCCCAGGGTAGGGGAGAGCACCACCTCCCTTGGGAGCCCATTCCAGACCTTGGCCACTCTAACTGTGAAGAAGTTCTTCCTAATGTCCAGTCTAAATCTGCTCTCTGCTAGCTTGTGGCCATTATTTCTTGTAAACCCCAGGGGTGCCTTGGTGAGTAAAGCCTCACCAATTCCCTTCTGTGCCCCCGTGATGAACTTATAGGCAGCCACAAGGTCGCCTCTCAACCTTCTCTTGCGGAGGCTGAAAAGGTCCAGTTTCTCTAGTCTCTCCTCATAGGGCTTGGTCTGCAGGCCCTTAACCATACGAGTGGCCCTTCTCTGGACCCTCTCCAGGTTATCCACATCCCTCT
>NW_005842059.1:830198-834787 GCF_000455745.1 Alligator sinensis
GTGCGACCCTCCAGCCAATTTGCCACCCACTGGACTGTGTAGTCATCCAAGTCACAGCCTCTTAACTTGTTCACCAGTATGGTGTGGGATACCGTATCGAAGGCCTTCCTGAAGTCTAAGTAGACGATGTCAACCCCTACTCCTGTGTCCAGGTGTTTTGTAACCTGGTCATAAAGAGACTAGATTAGTCAGGCATGATCTACCTGCTACAAACCCGTGCTGGTTTACCCTCAGCATAATTTTTCCAGCTGGGCTCTCACATATATGAGCCTTAATAATTTTTTCAAAGACTTTGCCACGGATGGAGGTGAGACTGACTGGCCTGTAGTTGCCTGGATCCTCCTTCCTCCCCTTCTTGAAAATAAGGACCACATTGGCCCTTTTCCAGTCCTCTGGGACCTGGCCCGTGCACCACGAGTGCTCAAATATTCTTGCCAGTGGCTGTGCAATGACATCAGCCAGTGCCTTCAGCACCCTTCGATGGAGCTCATCCGGGCCTGCCGACTTAAACACATCCAGTCTTTCCAAGTGACTCTGCACCATCTCAGGGTCAACGCTTGGTGGTCTGGCACCCTGCTGTTGTTTCTCTATGATCCCATTGTAAGACTTGTCTTGCCCCTCGTTTAGGAACACTGAGGCAAAGAACTCATTGAGGAGTTCAGCCTTGTCTCCCCTGTCCATCACCAATTGCTGGTGACAGACAGGGGGGACAAGGCTGAACTCCTCAATGAGGAGCTTATTGCCAATATCCTGGCAAAGTTGAACTGCAGAGGTGAATCTGACAATATGACTTCATGGCAAAGCTGTTCTGTTTCTGGTAGGATGTTAATGGCAGTGAGGATCCCCGGGACTGGGGAATTCTCCCTATGAGAACAGACAGCTCTAGAGATTGAAGACATTGTCTCTGCCTATGGCCACGGCTGTGACCGGCTGTAGATACATAAAGCAGCAACTGTAGCTGGATTTGCATTATAGATATTTAATAGTTTTATTTAATGGAGTTTGAGGTTTGTGTGAAAGTAGGGCCCTATTTCCATAACCTCATCCCCATGGTTGTCTCTTGTCTGTGAGTATAACACGGAAGAAATTCTATTTCCCCTCCAAAGCGAGCCGTTGGCATGGAGAATCATCAAAGCATAGCAAATTAGGGTTGGAAGGGACCCCAGGAGGTCACATCTAGTCCAACCCCCTGCTCCAAGCAGGACCAGCCCCAACTACATCATCCCAGCCAAGACTTTGTCGAGCTGGGTCTTAAAAACCTCCAAGAATGGAGTTTCCACATCTTTCTGAGTCACCTTTCCAGTGTTTTACTACCCTCCTAGTGAGAGTTTTCCTAATATCCAACTTGCTGCAACTTGAGACCATTGCTCCTTGGTCTGTTCTCTGCCACCACTGAGAACATCCCTACCTCTGTGCACTGGCCCACATTGTTCATTTGTTTAGTTGCTTGGGCTTCTATCATAGACCCCGATTTTAATTTTTGCTGGGGGTGGAGGGGCACTAAGATAATGGTCATGCAGAAAGTTTTTTACGCATTTCAGGTGACAGCCCTCTTCCCCGATATACTCGGTGCCCCTGGCTTCTCTCGGGATTATCAGAAGACATCTGGGCACCCATTACTGCGCTCAGGAGGGATCCACAACATAACACACTCGACAGCAGGCGTGTGCACATTCCCTCTCTCGCACACATACACACACAAACGCAACCGCTCACACGCTCCAACTGTCCATTACACCCACAGCTCCCTTCACCCCTTAAGTTAGCAAATAAAAACATCCTTCCCTTCTGTTTCCTTGCTGCAGATGGCTGGGGAATCTGTGATATGGCCTTGTACTTGCATCTCTGTTTTCATTTGAGAAAGCAAGCCAATTGCGGGACACCAGATCCTTATTTCCCCTCTCCTCCACGCGATGGGTATTCACACACTCATGAGAAGGCAGCGCTCTCATATGCAAAGCCGGCCCCGTCAGCAGGCGGGGGAAGGGCAGCAGCAGGGAAATGTTCAGATGTGTATCTCCATTTTTAAAGGTTAGAATTTACATTGTTCTCAAAAGGCTCCTGTGCTGACTCTGACATGTGGAATTAGCCGTGCCTATTCGCTTTATACTGCAATTTCACCTTCACGTTGTAAAGTCGAAGCCCAGGTTAACCCTTTGCTTGCTTTTCCTGTGTTTTAGTCCTATTTATGACGGCTCAGACATTGAGAGGGATTTCAAGTTGCATGGGTACTTCTTTCTTTGTGCATGTGCTGATGGTTGTGTGCACACATGTGCATGCGTGCACATGTGGCTTCCTTATGTAACGTGTTTCTCTTTTCAGACTTTTATTCTGCTTTAAAAAACCCAGGAAGGATCTGGAAGGAGCGATCTGTTTATATAAAGTTGGGTGAGAAGCCAGAACTAAGACCTTGTGAAGCATCAACAGGCTTTGAAAAGGTTCCAGGGAACATGCCTTCCCCTTCCCTCTAGTCCTTTATATCCTTTGCTCTTCTCTTCCTTCCCCAGAAGCAAATCTCTAAACTAAGAGCACGCTGTATTATCTCGCCTCTGTGCAAAGTCCTATGAATTGCCAAGAATATTTGCTGTGTTCTTCTTCCAGTAAACAGTTATGGGGAGGATGAAGAGTTAACCACATCCTCGGACAGCGACGACGAGGTGATCAAGCAGTTTGAGATCTCGGTGTCGCGCTCGCAGAGTTTTCGATCGTCAGTGTCTGAAAAAGGAATCCAGGCAGGGGCCGAACGTAAGCCACGATTCAACCGCTTGCTGTCGAACCACGAGGAGTACAGCACTGAGGCCTCCGAATGCGAAGGTACTGTTTGTGTCCAATGAGACCTAGGACCTTGCTTTCTGCATCCTCTTCATGCAGAAAGGCTCCTTCTATCCTAGTGAGTGACCAAATCCTGCTTCTGGTTTGCTCAAACTAAAATCCATTTTCCTGATTGATTCCCTAGAGGTTATTCCTGAAATACTTATTCAGGTCTGGATCCAAAGCCTGTCGAAGTCACTGGGAGTCTTCCCATTAACTTTGCATGGGTTTTGGATGAGCCCTGCAATCCTTAGGCAGCCTTCGTGCAGATTTTACTCGGGGTGTTATCTGAGCAGCAACTGCAGGATTTGACCCTGATGAAATCTCGTGAGCTGCATTCGTTAATCTGGTATGTTTAGCAAGCCTTGGAACAGAAGTTGTATGTCTCCTTTCATCGCAGCTTTCAAACGCAAGGTAAACAGCAAATGAATTATGTTGTATCATTCACCAGTGCACACACTACGTGCCAGGCAGTGACAGCAGCTAAGCATTTATGGCACCAACGGGAACATTTTTGTTACCAACCACTGCCTCGCGTCAGTGGCATTTCCATATGGCAAAGGAAAAAAGCGTGCTTTTCACTAACTTACCTGAGCACGTCCCGAAATACAGAGCATAGAGGAGAGAACCTCATCCCAGGAAAGGCCCCGGTAAACTGATGCTGTTTCAGTTGCAATTCTAAAATAGTTGGAGCGGTTTTTGTCTTCTGAATGTACTTTTTAAATATTTTGCTCTCTGTGCTTCAGACCCCTCTCTAGACCTGTTTGCATCTTGATGTGGGGTAGACTGGCTTCCCCTGATGCCTTTGAAACCTGAATTGTTAATATATATATATTTTTTAAATCAATGTTTAATCCAAACCTATTTTCACAGCATGCATTCAGAATTTCTTAGTTTACTTCAATGGGATCAGAATCTGGCCCTTTGTTGCAAGGAAGCCCCCTGTTCCCGGTCCCCAAGAAGCTGTATTGATAACCCATTTGAATGGGGGAATTTGCCCCAGCCTGAAAGGATCCGTGAGCTGGGTAAAGCCACCATTGCAGCTATGTGCCACCTCGGTGTACGTTTACAGGGAGGGGGCATGGTCCATTGTGGTATCTGGAACTTCTCAGTTGCCGAAATGTCTCCTTGTAGCCAACAGGCTTCGCTTGTACCAGCATCCAGCTTGGCCCCTGGTTGGCCTCAGTTTCAAATGAGTGTAAAGAAGGCATAAGGTCACCTTTGCCTCTCCTCTTGAGCGAGGCAAAGATTATCAAACATGGCTTCCCCTGTGCAGGGCCCTGAAGTCCTCTTTTGTCCTGCAGCTCTGTCTGGAGAGGTCTGCTTTCTTTTGCATCATGAGAATTGGCGAGATCAGAGGTGCAAGCTCATTTTGGAACATGCAGGAGCCTAGCGAAGTGCACTCTTACCCTTATTTCTCTCACCTTCCTTCCTCCCTCTGTCTCTCATTGCCCCCTTCAGTGCTGCAGTTTAGAGATATTTATCTTTCCCTTCCCTCTTGCTGATGTTCAGATAGGCCTCAAGCCTTTGATTCAGCCACGTGCTCTGAGGTTGCGTGCAGTGCAGTGGACCACAGTGTGCTCTGTCTGTGCTCTCAGCTTCCTGGTATATGCCCTACACCCTGGGGCAAGGATGTGCAGTATACTATATGGCTTATTCCATCCAGGGCATTTTTCACTAGAGGAGTGCCCAACTGAAGATGAGCTGCCTCATCACAGCTGGAGACCTGGCTCTTGCCTTTCACAAGGCTAATTGAGCATTATGCCACTGAAAGGCAA
>NW_005842059.1:834818-836932 GCF_000455745.1 Alligator sinensis
CCCCCCCGCCCCCATGCACACCCCATTAAATCCCGTAGCAGTCAGGGAAGCCATTTCAGTAACCCAAACCACAAAACCTTGAGTCTTAAGATCCTGATGGTCCTGTAAAGGACTAGCTGCTCTTCACAGCACATTCCACTTGGCAACGCCGAGAATAAACTCCACCGTGTGCCATGTGGTGCAGGGAAAGGTGCGTGAACTTCCAGAACGGCCAAACCTGAATTGTGAAGCTCCAGTTGTTTGATCATCCATCTCCGGGAATGTGCAGGGCACCGTTACTCAAGCTAAGCTCCTGTTTCCTCACCTCTGAGCGGTGGTTTTGCACACCTGGCTATTAACTTTTCCATATAGAATCACAAATCCTTCAGTAGCAGAGGGAACTCAGTGCAGCTCTGGGTACCATGTGAAACATTATGGCCTCTCCCCACCCTTTAAATGAACATGCGTTTTTCCTTCTTGCAGCAGAAAGATTCTTTACATCCTAAAACAAAATGTTCTGTGCCTATTTACTGCCTTTGCTCTCAATCAGGGACGTATCTTGGTAGCAACTAGCATGGTGCTTGGAGGGAAGAACCCAGCCGCAGGAGGGACAGAGGACGCACTGGTAAATCAGTTTGCACACATGTGGCCAGACTGTTCGCTTCAGTTGTAGCCCACCAGTAAATCCTTCTCTTAACAAGGCTCAGCGTGGCTTTAGAAACGTAGAGCTCTTGCGTGCGATTACCCAGCACGCGGTGTATTAAACAATTCTGTCCTGATTGCATAGTGTTGCTTGAGCTTCAGATTCCCCAGGGTTTTTGTAACCCTTCAATTTACAAGCCCGTTTTGCTTTCACTTCACTTGCTTATTGATTCTTCCCTTTCAGAGGCACGTCCGGGAAGTTTTTCAACATGTCTTTTGCTGGTTCATCTCAAAATAACTAGAGACACAAGTGATTGGCCCTGAACTTCAGTTAGTTCTGTGGTCCATCTGGTGCAGTTAGATTGGATGAAGAATTTTATGGGACGCCCTCTTTGAGACCCCAGTTTAGGAGGTCACCGACATCTTATCCATGCCACCTCCATGAGCAACGTGGGAGCACTGCTGAGATGTGGGACCTGCCCATACTCAGCTGGCACATCTACATGTGCACATTTACTGCGCAGTAACTGAAATTACTGCACAGTATGGGCGTGCAAATGTAGACGCATGCCCGTACTGTGCAGTAAATATGGCAACTTATGCCGACTTGAGCGTAAATTTGATACCTGCATCATGGAGGTATCAAATTTACGCCCAATTAGTTACTGCACAGTAATGCACATGTAGACACCTTACTGCTCAGTAACACTGTGTGTGCAGATTGACTTGGGACTAACTTTACCTGCTCTAACACAGGCATGTGTAGATGCTGACCTATCCCCACTTACTACGCAGTAAATTTAAGCCGGCATAAATGTATGTGTAGACATGCCCAGAGCGTACGAAATCTTGGAAGTTAGACCTAAGTTCCTACCCCAGCACCACTGCCAGGATCCTTTCTTGGGCATGGAGTGTGCTCACGTACATTCTAAACTGGCAACGTGGCCTGGGGCTTTGGCATGCTCTGAATTAGAGCAGATTTCATAGATTTCATAGACATTAGAGCTGGAAGGGACCTCGGAAGATCATCGAGTCCAGCCCCCCGCCCAAAGGGCAGGAAGTCAGCTGGGGTCATAGGATCCCAGCAAGATAAGCATCCAGTTTGCTCTTGAAGGTGTTCAACGTAGGTGTTTGAACCACCTCCGGTGGCAGGCTGTTCCAGACCTTGGGGGCTCGGACAGTAAAGAAATTCTTCCTTATGTCCAGCCTGAAAAGGTCTTGTAGTAGTTTATGACCATTCGACCTAGTCGTCATCCCTTGGGGCGCTCTGGTGAACAAACGTTCCCCCAGATGCTGGTGGTCACCCCTGATAAACTTGTAGGTGGCCATCAGATCACCCCTGAGCCTGCACTTTTCCAGGCTAAAGAGCCCCAGGGCTCTCAGCCTGTCATCGTAGGGTCTGCTTCCCTGACCTCTGATCATGCGCGTGGCTCTTCTCTGGACTCTCTCAAGCTTCTCCACATCCTTTTTGAACTGTGGAGCCCAAAACTGGA
>NW_005842059.1:837427-862313 GCF_000455745.1 Alligator sinensis
AAGGCTTTTTTGAAGTCAGGATATATGACATCAATCTCTTCTCCCTTGTCCAGGTGATAGGTCACCTGGTCGTAGAAGGAAATGAGATTGGTCAAGCAAGACCTACCCGCAACAAACCCGTGCTGGCTATCCCTTAAGATGTTGGCGTCGGCCAGTCCATTAAGGATGGCCTCTTTAATAAACTTTTCTAAGATATTCCCCGGGATAGAAGTCAGGCTGATGGGCCTATAGTTAGCCGGATCCACTTTCCTCCCTTTCTTGAAGATAGGCACCACATGAATGGGGCATACTTGTCAGCAGCTGTCCTGAGTTCAGCACAGAGACAGTGTTGACAAGCTTGTAAGGACACACTTGGAGCCATGCTGAAACATGACACTGCTTAAGCAAGCCTTAACTTTGAGCTTATGTTTGGGTGCTATCATGGGACCAAAGCCAGAGGTTCCTGGCTAAAGAGTCTTGCTCCTCCACTCAGGGTCAGACCAGCACCATATTTAGGGTCAGGAAGGAATTTTACCCCATGGTCAGATTGGCATGGATTGGTGGGGTTGGGCTTCCTCTGTAGTGATGGGCATGGCCTCTACCTGGGATCTCTTGAGTGTATATTGACAGCCTTTTACAGAAGCAGGACGTTGGCTGCTGTGATTCCCCTGCTTTGTCCATGGGAGGTTAAGGTGTTATGTCTCTGTCTCAGGGCTGATAGTAGTCTTATGTAGAGTTTAGATTATGGATTTGTATGGGACAGTTGGCATAGGAATGATCCTGCCTCGGACAAGGGGTTGGACTGGGTTTCATAGTTTTAGGGTCGGAAGGGACCTAATAGATCTTCTAGCCCGACCCCCCGCCAGGGCTAGACAAAAAGTCCCTTCCAGCCTGATGTTTCTATTATTTTATGGGGAGACCCACATTTCTCTCCCTTTCTAGAGACCTGAAGAAAGGGTACTTTTCCCCTGTAAAGACTTGCTTTGACCGAAAAAGCAAAACTCCTGTGGATTTCCCTGGGTAAAACAAAGATGAGTTCTTCATCCCAGTTGTCCTAGCTAGTAGACTAACTGCATCTTGTTAATTGACCTGTATAACAGCAAGACCTAGCAGTCTCCACATTTTTATTCCATCACTGCATTTCAGGTGTCTCTCCATGCTTATCACAGTGACTCTCAAACTTTTTAGACTCAAGGCATCCCTCAATAGACTCAAAATACTCCTCAGAAAATGTCAGCTCTCAGTTTTTGACTACAGAAAGATAATAGAACAACGTTTCTGTTGCAAAGAACTCAGAAAGACCACAGCCAGGCAGAAAGTTTTTTTTTATATGAATTCCTATTTGAAATCTCCGGGTTAAGTTTATGAATCATGTATGCACACTTCACAGCGCTAGCATTGCAGCACCCTTGATAGGATCTCAAAGCACCCTTGAAAGGATACATTGCAGCACCCTTGAAAGGATCTCAAAGCAGTTCAGGGTGCCAGGATACCCTGGGCGAGAATCACGGGCTTACCGCAAAGTCTCACAGAAATAAGAGATGGAGCGGGGGAAAGGTGTTACCCAGATCACCCTTCTTCCAGTGAGGAATTTGTTTCTGAAATACTGATTAGTATTTTTTCCTCCGCTCTACTTTTAAATGTTTTGAGTGATGGAGGTTCCACCGTTTCCTCTTCCACATTTTAATGCATTTATAGGCGGGATTTCCCCTTGTTGCTTAACTTCTTTGAATCACCCTAAAAACTTCTAGCTGCTAAGGCCTTCAAGGCACTGGTATATCATTTAGTCTGACCTCTTGCAAGGTACAGGCCGGAGACTTCCACCCAACGATTCCTGCATTCACCCCAACCCCTTCTAGCAGGAACAACAGCAACCCTTCTAGAAGGAAGTCCAGGTTGTTTTATTTTAAATACTCTAAGCCAGGGGTTCTCAAACTCCAACCCACAGCACTGGGTCATTGCGGCGCACAGCGGGGCAGGAGGGGGTGGTGCTGGCCCCCGGGACCCAATGCTGACATGCAAAGGATGGTGCTGGGCCCCAGAGCCTGATTTGGCCTGACCCAGTGCCACTCATCTGGCCTGTGGGGTTGCAAAGCAAAAGGTTGAGCACCGCTGCTGTAAATGAGGGAGGATTTTTCCACGTCCCTTCCATTACTTAATGGCCCCCTTTGTCATTGCCTGGATTGCAGGTGCCTGTAGTTTGAGAGAGCATTTGGAGGAACAGGATTGAAACAAGGCTTTCTGTGGGCAGCTGGTCCAGCCTGTCCTTGGGCCCAGGGGAGGCGGTGGCTGCTGCACTGGGATTACAGCCTTGGGCAGTCCCTGGCATTACAGTATTTATATCCTTCAGGTCACTAAAGGGCAATTACCGACCGTGTGCCACCTCCTCTGGTTCTTATGAATGAAATACATCTAATTTACCTATTTTTTCTTGCTCTTGCATGAAGTGTCTCCACTTCTGGTGGTGGGAAGATGAGGGCCAAACATTGAATTGGTACATGGAGGTTAAATATGAACCTGAAGAGCTCTCACAGCTCTGATAAGCATGTGTATAAGCAATTATCCCATACAAGCTGAACTTAAATGTAAAAAACTGGAAAGACCAGGGGTCAGACCCATAGGTCGGATATAGCCTATAAAACTGTCATGCAGGCTCCAGGACTCCCCACAGTCCAAAAATTTGGCAGCGGGAGAACAGTAGTAGCATTAATTAGCGCTCTTCTGCTGCCAAAATCCCAGACTTGTGGGGAGCCCTGCATGCCATTTAACATGGCCCTGTGCTCTAGGTCACGAGGTTGGGATGGCGAGGGGCTGGATCCAGGCATGTGGAGCTGGATCTGGCTATCACAGGGCCCAGTCTGGGTATACGGGAATAAATCTGGCCAGGAGGGGCCTGATCCGGGCTTGTAGGGCCCTATCCATCTGTGTAGGGCTGGATCCAGGTGCACGGGGTTGGATCTGGTGGGTACAGGCCCAGTCTGTGCATGCAGAGTTGTATCTGGCTGTCACAGGACCTGATCTGGGCATGGTATCCAGCCCATGGACCAACCTCATGCCACTCATCTGGCCCATGGGACCAAAAGGTTGGGTAAGAGCATTTCATAAACCAGCCAATGGCAAATAAGTCTTTTGCTGGTAACTTGCCTTATGGGCCACATTTGCTTTCATAACACAACTGTCTTTTGTCTCCAAACCCTGGAGGAAAACGGCTTGCTCTGTTAATATATTTCTGGAGTTTTCCAGTTATGAATAGCTTATCAGGGCTTTAATGTCGTTTTGGAAAATTCCTCCATTATTGATCTAGATATTATCCCAGCAGGAGTCAGAGCCACAAGACAATTGTGTGGGGATAATTTCTTACTACAGTAACATTTCATTCTGAAAACCTGCTGTGTGGTGTATGGTTTGATGGATGACCCCACTGTTTAAAATGCATATAAGATATTGGCTTGCTAATTAAATGCCTTAAGGAGCGCCAGCGTTCATTCAGTCCCAGTAAATGTTTATACATAGATTTTTTCTTATTTTCTTTCTTGCTTGTTCTCTCTCCTTACTTGGCTTTCATTTCCCGCTTTCTCTGTCCACAGAGGGGAAGCAAGTGAAGTATAATTGTGAAAAATGATGTCACTGTACTCCCAAATAGTACTGTTCTTAGAAGGGGATGGGGAAAAAAAAAGATTGAGCTGGGCAAATATTTTTTGGAGAGTAGCTTTCTTTGCAGGAAAACTTGGTCTTGGTTATCCCCAATTGATTCGGTGAATTGGATTGAGTGAAAACACATTTCAAAGCTAGAGGCTCTGAACCAGCAAGGAAGAGATGGGTCCTTCATAGCCTGGTGGCTAGAGCTACCAGCAGGATGTGAGAGTCTGAACTCAGAGACCTCCTCTGCTTGTGGGAGCCTGAATCCACATCTCTTACCTCTCAGCGCCGTGTGATAGTCTAGGTCGGGAACTCAGAATGCCCTACAGCCTGGAGGATAAAGCTATTCTCCTCGGAGGTAGGAGATGTGGTTCCCTCCCATGCCAAGGAGGGAGTTGGTCTTGGGGGAGTGCCTGAATCAATGGGTAAAAGGAGAAGTTCCCCTTCTTCCATCTTCATCTGTTTTGAGAGCAGCACCCGTGTCCATTTGGTCATTTCCACAGCTTTGCAGTTATTAAAAAAAAGCCTGAAATGGAAGCATGGGGTTTGACTTGGGGATCAAGAAAACATTTTGCTTGGGGCGTGTGGGGGGGGGGGGGTTCATTTTGGCAAGACATATGGAAGCGGTGTTTGGTCTGCAAGCTGATCCCCAAAAAAGCAGTGTTTCACTCGGCCCTTAGGAAACAGGCCTCTAAGATCAAGAGATGCTTGTGGCCATGTGGCTTCATTCATGAATGGGCACCTCATTCCAGTCTCATTGCTTTCATTAGTGTTTCAGTGGTCTTACTCCTTAATGACCCCAAAGTCTTTGGGGTCAGAATCAGGCTCAGTCTTTGTCTAGAACAAATCCTTGCATTTGAGATTCTTCCGTAAGAAGTCTGAAAGCTCCTGGTTTTTCTTATGAAGGGATGTAAGGGAATGTATCAGTGGGATTCCCCAAATTTCAGAGATTTCCAAGATCCAGAGTGGAAGTGTTGTATCCCGTACTGCAGTGTTGTAGTCACCAGCTCCCTCCTCTCTGAAGTCACATGAATGCCTGAGCAGAGCCTACGGAGGGAGAGGAGCACAAGCAGCAGATGCAGAGTAGAGAGAATAGACACGTACTGATTAGATCAACCCCTAGACATGGTGCTGGGATGAACGGTGGCAGCCACGTGAGCAGCAGGGGTTAATGCAGCTGTTGCTTGCCCCCTGCCACCCACATGCATACCCAAGGGGTCTCTGTGCCCTGGATTTTGCAGCAGGCCTCCTCCCCCCCATCTAAGTCTTGGCCCCTCTACCAGCCCCACAGGACACAGCTGTGTAGGCTGTAGGTTTGATGCCCCAGATTAGAGTAAAGCAAGCAGGTGCTGGAAGGCAGCATCAAGAGGCCTCCATCAGGATTTGGCTCAACTGTAAATGCGAATTAGCGCTGCCTTCATATGGTTGGGGCCAGGTTTAATGAATCCTGCAGGCTCTGGCTCCCTGACCAAGCCTAGACTAGACTGCCTCTCTTCTGGGCTGGATGAACCCTTCTGCTTCCTCCCAGCACCCCAGGAAAAAGTCTGTGGTGTCTTTGCTTCACCCTCCCCTTCTCACCACATCAGGCCCATACATTATTCCAGTCCAATCCAAACCCTATCTCCTTGTCAGGAAGGCAGTCGCTCCAGGCCAGGCAATGCCTCTGGACCCTGAGAGATCCTGAGAGCCAACTCCCCAAACATCCCTCCGCTCGTCCTGTTTGAGGTGGCTCCCTTTTTTTGCGAAGCCCGGTATGCCATTAAGAAAGCAACCATTTTCATGCTGATTGATGGGTTTTGCTTTGCGCGTTCACAGCTGGGGACCTCGCAGTCTTGTAAGTGGAGCTGTCAGTCCCAGGCTTGTCGTGTAGAGAAGAAAGAAACTGGGGAGGAAAAAAATAAAAGGAAATCACTGTAATCCCTCTGAAATGATTTTCTTGCTGAAAATTGCTAGATCTGGATGGGCTAAGCCAACTGAGTTACCAAGACAACCTCTCCTATCATGAAGATGACCACGTATCTGTTGATTCAAGGACTGCATCCGAGAGTAGGGGTACCGGTCAGCACAAAGAGCCTGGCATGGAGGCCAGCATTGCCAATAGCCTCAGCCGGCAAGCCACCGAAGGGAGCCTGGAGATGGAGACGGCCTTTAGCAATCAGGGATATGAAGGAAATGACGCCACTGACAGCTCATCCGCTTGGAGCCCGGAGGTAGGGTGAATCGCTCTTTGTTACACATGGTGTCTCCGTTCCCTGAAGGCATCGGGAGGGGGGGAGAGCAGGACAAGAGAGACGGAGTGGAAGGGAACATCAAACTCACAATGTTAGGGGAGAAATTAAATGCAAAATCGATTGGCACAGGACAGGATAGTGTGTGTGTGTTGGAGGCAGGGGTGGAGCGGAGGGGAGAAGGTGCCTGGGTGTTTTTTTTCGCTCCTCCCTTTTCCTCATTCTGTTTTATTGCCCAGTTTCTGATATTAATGTTACCGGGACCATTTGCTGCACCGCAGCATTTGCTACAGGGAGCCTGCTTTGGTGTGAGGAGATGAGGGGACCTGCATCTGGGACATGCATCTGTCGAGATACAGGCTGTGATTCCTCGGCAAATCACTGGCCCCTTCTGGCTGCTTTCTATTGTTGGGCAGCAAGATGCAGCTGGAAGGTGGCACTAGTGGGGCATCTAGGAACTTTTCTGCTGTATCCAGCTGGTTATTGCCCTGGCCTCCTCTCCTTCGCAAAGGTCTGGGATAAGGAGCATGTGGAGGGGAAGTGCATGATTCCCAACCAATCTCCTGCTGATGGAGGGTCCCTGCCACCATTATAACCACCATGCTCACAGCTAAATCAACCCTTATGTTCTCCAGGAGCAAAGGAGTTTATCCAGCCCTCTATCCCTTCCCCAGGCAAGTTTGTTGGCCAAGCAGGACTTGACTATATCTAGGGATCTGGTACCTATTTCCAGTGTAACACCCTCCAGAAAACAGTGCAAATTCAAAGGAAGCCATAAATCTATTCTTACTGATTCCCTTCCCCCACACTACCCTGAACTTCTCTTCTTTGTGATTCGTTTTTTCCATTCCTGTTTTCTCACCTATTAATTTTGGCAGGAATATTATTTTGCATCAAATATTTTAACAAAACAATGCATGCAGGTGGAGTTTCCAAGCTGACACCATTCCCTCAATGCAGAAATTAGCCTCTCCAGCCTAAGAACAAAAGGACTGATATGGAAATATCCCTTTCCCCTGGGCAAGTTCCTTCTGCCCAGCAGAGAATGAAAGCAGCTTCCAGTGGATGGGTTTGTGACATGTTAAAAGCAGCCATTCAGGCTGAGGCATGGCAATTAGCAAGTATATTGGATGCTAGACAAGCCAGTTTTGCATCAATTCGGATACATTAGGACGCCCTGCAAGTGCTGGGCTGACTCTTTGCCATGTGATGCCTGCTGAACTGAGGGCTCTTTATCCATCTTTGCATTTCACACTCATCACTATGGTGCACACTTGCCAGGGAATCCTGAGTGTCCTCTTTTCATTTGTATGCCAAGTGGCCCCACATTTTGCTGCAGGAGCACATATATTAGGATCATAGGAAAGTAAGGCTGGAAGGGACATCACAAAGTCATCTAGTCCAGCCCCCTGCTCAAGGCAGGATCATCCCTGACTAACCTGTCCCAGCTAAGTGTGTGTCTAACCTGCTTTTGAAGGCTTCCAAGGATGGAGAGTCCATAAATCCACAAGGCAGCCTGCTCCAGTGCTTCACCACTTTCACACTCAGAAAGTTCCTTCTAATCTCCAATTTAAATGACACCTTCTGAAGCATGAGTCCATTGCTCCTGTCCCCTTCAGTCACAGAGAAAGACCCATCTCCAGTCTCTCTATATATACCCTCCAGGTATTTGAGCAGTGCATACAGAATTTCACAGGTCAGACGTGCCTGAGTCCCATTTTTTCTTTACTCTAAGTAGCTGTTCATCCAGTTGAATTGTGCCACTTAATGGAAAACTTTTCATGGGGGGAACTAAATGTTCTCCCATACCTCAAATACCCAAATACTGTTATGTGCCATTCAAATAGACCTACATTTTGAGACAAAAACTGTAATTTTGTGCTTTTGCAGTGAAGCCTCGAGTGCCATTTCAAGGCTATTTCCATAATGACTAGCTTTCTTAGATTTAGCAATTTTTTTCCTGATAGGAATGTATTTATTTTACTTTCTTAAATGTACATAAATTCTCTTAGCTATTTATGATCTGTTTTCAGAAACAGGCTGTATCACTAGATGTATTTAGCTTAAATCTGGATAAATTTAAGGTAACTACAGCTGTACTGGGAGAGAAAAACTTTTTTTTCACAAAATAGACAGAGGCCAACTGTAACCCTGAAAGTAAATGGATGTTTAGCAATAACTTCAATAGGAGCAGGATTGGCCTTCATGCAGCAGGTGCCTTCTTAGAAACCTGGGCTGTATACACATGTTCAAATGACCTGAGAGAATTCTCCTAGGTTAGTTTTCCTGGTACAAAAAGTTACCCAGGGACACCTACACAGACACTTGAGTGCTGAGTCCTTGAAGAGCAAAGAGCTGGTGGTGCTAACGCTGCACAGCCAGGGGGGCCCTGTGCACACATCTCAGAACACATCTGTGCTTCCTCAGTCTGCCTGGTGACGGATGGCAGCAGTGCACAAGGCAGCTCTGACTGGCTGACTCAGACTGCTCAGTCAGCCTGTGTCTCCCTGCAGCACAATATGGGGTCCCGAAGGGGGCATGTTCTGCTCCCTGCTCAGCTGGAGTAGTAGAGTCCAGCCCATGCAGCACGCTGTCTCCCTGGTAGTAGGGGAAGCAAAGCTCCCTGGGATGCTGAAGGACTGTGCTGCAGCTTGTCTTAGAAGAGAACATACACAAACATTCACTCACCCAGGAGAAGCTCTCCTGGGAGTGATTTCACCCTGGTTGTTCCCGTGTTATTTGTCTCCTGGAGCAGCCATTTTTGCTCTGGGAGAAAAATCCTGAATATCTGTACACTCATGGCTTCTCCTGGGAGAGCAGTGACTCTCCCAGGAGAAACTGGAAGTTTGTATGTGACCTGAAGAACAGCAGCTTCCAGGCAGCAAAATGCTCTTTGAAAGTACCACTCCAATACAAAGCTCCCTAACGGTAGGATAGCCAACCACAGAAGAGTTACTCCACTGGAGAGAGATTTTCAGGTACTATAGAGTTAGCATAGCTCCTACCCTGCCCCCCAGTTCTCACCCCCCCACCAGTATAAGGTGCATTGTCAAAACAGCAGTTGCATGCTAGAGACTTCTCTTTGGCTGCCATCTTAGGAACTGCTGGTAGTTAGCCTACAGGCTGCTCTAGATTGTGCCCAGAAGTTAGGCCACTTGGCTCTGGATCAGGAGGAAGTTTCAAAAGCCACTAAAATGTAGTTCTCCATAGCGAGCAGTAGCAAACCGCAGACACAGTTTGATTTCCCTTCCTTAAAGGCAAATGCAAGGATTAAAAACATGGTGGGATCTGAGTAGAGAATGAAGACGTACAGGGAGATGTGCACCTATATGCAGGTCCATCATGCTCTCTCCTTAAACCGTGCTCCATCCACCAAAGCAGAAGTGAGTTGACAACCAGGCAGTATCACCCCCATTAACTTAAGATCAGGTCCTTCTCCCCAGCCTGCCCTACCTTGTGTTTGCGTGGCCAAAGTCCTGCGTCTCTGATGAGCTAGAAGGAGCCCTTTGCTTAGGCTTGTTGGGAACTGTTCGCTCACTCAACCCTTGGGCAGAGTCCCAGGACAGATTGAGCAAGTTGTTTGTCCACTGCATTCTGCAAACACAACCACAAGATCTGTGCAGGCCGTTTGTGCGCACACACCAACTCATGCTCGCTCTCATGCTTGCTTTATCTCTCATGCACCAGTCAGATAACTGCCAACTCCTGCATGAATGGGAAAATACAGGGTTGCCCTCAAAAATGGGTTTATCCATTTGACAGGACAATTCATGAGACGCGGCGGAAGCTTTGGCTTAGTTTGATACATCGACTCCATCAGCGCTTCTTAAGGAATTGCATCCTTATTGCTTAAGACTTCAATAGGTAGAGCCCCGTACTGAAAAGACGTTTTGCTTTAAAAATAAAAGAAGATAAATGTTTGAGGAGGGTGACTCACACCGCGAGTGACAGGCCTTAATTCACCTTCTGGCTATTAACTTAAAACCTTTCCCTAGTACAGTGTATACTCATGTTTAAATACAGATGATTGATCGCTATAGCAACCCCTTTATCACCCGAAACACATTCTGTCTCGGAGATAAAAAGCACCTTTGAACAGAAATGCACACGCACTCCCGATGTGAGGTAAGGTGAGCCCTGGCGAGGTTTTTTTTATCTTGTTTTATCAAGATAAATGTTTTAAAGAAGCAGGGAAAAAATGGTTGCTTGTGAATTAGTTTGCACCAGTTTCATGGTGCGGCTTCATAAAAACATTGGAGTCCAAAACGAAGATAAGGTAACAGTGCTTTAGTGGGAGATCCACAAAGGAAGAGGAATCCAAATGTGTTTGATCTGACTCTTTTTCTGTATCCTCACTTCTGTTGTTTTTCCTGTGAGCAAAAGGAAGACAAGAAGCATTTGCTCGAGAAGATCAGAAAATGGGATTTCCCTCCCATGAGATATTTCAGGATTTTGCATTTTTTGTTATCTTTGTCATGATCATTTTATTATCATATGCAGTGAGACAGCAAAACAGACGGAAATTTTGAAATTTCCCGCAGAACAAAAATTCCCCAAAATGTTGATTTGTGACGATCGTAATATTTTGATAATGTTACCTTTCAAAATTGTAAAAATGCTTCATTTAGATAAGGTTGGGAAGTAAAAATGAGTTCTTCTGCACTGTAGCCCGGGTGAATCAAAATGATAAAGCTGAAACTTCATTACATTGAAACCAAACACTTAACTGTTCGTTAAATGAAAAAAAGAAGGTAAAAATTATTCCATTTGACATACTTGCTATGTAAAATTTTGGCAAAATCAGCACTCTCCTACTAATCAGAAAACTTTTCTGCTGGAAATGTTGTGAGCAAGTTCTTCTGTTCATGAGACTCTGCAGGAGACGGATCACAAAATCTGATGGTTAGCTAGGACCGGCCTCTCAGGAAACCGCACAATGTTTAGATCCGAGGTTTTTGGAATAATTAGTGCCTCTCCAAAACATAAGTGCAAATGGAGACATTTTATTTGAATTGGGACCTTTAAAATCCAACTCCACTCCTATGCGAATGCATGACCATATAATGTTCCCAAGGTAAGAATTGGATTGGCCTAACGGGTACAGCACGCATGGATTAAGTGATGGCTGCATTCTCATTGCAAATGGGACTATGTGATAGGGGTGTTACTTTATTGTTAGAAAGTCCAACTATTTTTTCAAGGCATTTAGCTGACAACTCTGTGGTTCTGTCATGCTGGTTCTGCTACGCTTGTGAACCTTCACACCTCCACTGATCTGTGGGTGTTGTGGATATCGTAGTAATTGTATAAGAACATACTTTTATGCCTTAATTAATTTATTCTTGATCTGGCAGGAACATGATGGAACACACAATCTTCCAGCTCATCACAGCACCCGTGAGCCCATTTCTAAATGCGGTGACCTAGACATCACCTTTGAGTATAAGGCCTCAAGCCAGAAGTTGGTGGTGACTATCCTAGAGGCAAAGGATATCCCAGACAAGGACCGTAGTGGTGTGAACACGTGGCAAGTTCACACTGTTCTGATGCCCAGCAAGAAACAAAGGGCGAAGACGAGTGTGCAGAGAGGACCCACTCCTGTGTTCAAGGAGAAGATGACCTTCAGCAAGGTGGAGCCAGAAGAGCTGAGTAACTACGCGCTCCGGTTCCGTCTCTACGCTGTGCACAAAATGATCAGGGAGAAGATGATGGGGGAGCAGTTGTTTTACTTGAGCAACCTCAACCAGGAGGGGGAAATGAAGGTGACGCTGGTGCTTGAGCCCCGGAGCAACCTGAGTGTAAGTCTGTTTGAAAGGAGAAGAGCTTCTCAACACAGTGTCACTGGATCAGGGAGGGGGTGCAGTAGGCTTGACTAATGCTTTGAGCTGGGGAATGGCAGCCTATGGCCCGCATGCTGGATCCAGCCCACCGAGCAATATCATCGGTCTCATGAAGCTGGGATGATGACAGCAGTGTGGCAGCAAAAGAAACAGCTGCCGGGTCAGGACTGCAGAGCTGGACAGGAGTGGCTGCTGGGTCAGGAGCCAGCAAGGAGAGGGGCACCCACATTCAGAGCAAACTGCGCTGCTTTGGGTAGCCTCTCTTTAAATGTTGCCAGCCCCTGCTTTAAGCCAAGGGCTCCCAACACGCCACTGACTCACCACCCACCACCACTCAGCTCCTGATTGGCATCCTTCTCGCCATCAGTGAGCATCACCCCGAGTCAGTGGAAGCTTTGTGCTCTGCTCCGTGGTATCTGACAGAACCCTGTCATATGTTCAATTGAAACCAGCTCTAGAGTTGTTACCCATTGTCAAGCACTAACTGTGTAGGTAGTTGGCTCTTTTTATAGCTGGATGGACATTTTTATGGTGTGATCATTACTTTGCACGTGTGGCCGGTCTAAATTTATTGCACAATTAACCAGTGAATGGCATAATATATGTAACATGTGGCACGAGCCACACATTAGCTCACCTTCTCTGTCATAATTTCCAGCAGGGGGGCACATTTTTTAAGTATCGTTTCTTTCTTTTCTTTTTTTTTTTTACCTAAAACATTATTCTCCTTTGTGGGTATTTGGGACTGGCTCTTTCTGCATAACTCTTCAGCCTGAAGAAGAGAAGGCTGAGAGGGGACTTAGTAGCAGCTTACCGCTACATCAGGGGAGTACATCAAGGGCTCAGTGAACAATCGCCTACCCTGGTAATCTTTAAGAGGAGACTGGACAGTCACCTTGCTGAAGTCACCCAACCCCAGGTGTCCTGCCTGGTGCAGGGGGCTGGACCCGATGATCTTCCAAGGTCCCCTTCAGCCTTACAATCTATGAATCTATGAGCCTGTCGAGTGTTGGTTCGAGGTTTCAGAACTCGGTGCCCAGTTGCTACCACAAAACGCAATCACAGCCACAGGCTGGTTAGTGCTCGTGGCAGGTGCTGCAGTACACACAGCCCACATTTCCATGTTTTCAACCCCAAGTACTTCACATCCACGAGTGCATGTGTTCCAACATTTGGATACTTAATTTTCCTAATCTGGCCCTGACCATCTTGGGCAGCCTCTTGTATGGCCAGAGAGCTTCCCAGCTTGCAGAGAGTCCTTTTGTATAGATTGTGAGCATCATCAGAAGAATAACCAAGCCGGGTTTAGAAGAAGCCTAAGGGAATGTGGTGCCTCACTTGTATGGGATGTGGGTGCTTCTCTCCTTTAGACTCCATTGAAAACCACAGCTTCAAATCCCAGATGGTTATCACATATGATAGCATTGTACCAGGATTATTACTGTGTCATCATTGTGCTGCCAGATACCTAAAGCATGGAAAAGGCTGTGAAAACCCGGAGTGCTTTTTTCAAAGTAGAGACACGTGGGAAGAGTGAAGTGTTTCCTATGGGGGGTGAGGGATGTTGTAGCTGTGATAATACCCGAGAGGCAAGGGTTTTTTGGTGGACCAACTGTAGAGTTGCAAGAGAACTACACAGTTGGTCCAATGTATGATATAACCAAAAATATCCGTGCCTCTCGTTTTTACTGCGCTATCAAGTTGTTGTTTTTTTTCTTTTAATGTAGCCAGTCATTTTTTTCTTCTGTGTCCTGAGTGATGATGGCGAAGGAACCATTCTGTTTGCTCCGCAAGCAAAGGGAAAATGAAAAAAAGAAACAGGCCGATTTTTGTGTTACTATTCAGTCCTTTGGTTGTAACAATAATAATAATAACAGATAACCTTTCCCTTGAAGTCGGGTGACTGAAGAAAATCACTTTGACCCCAGAATACAGTTTCTGCATGGGGTGCTATTCTGGAATATTTAATACGTTATTCCACTGTAGCTATGTATGTCAGCCAGTTTCCTGGTACAGACAAGTCCTAAGTTTTTTCACCCTATAAAGGAAACTCCTTATGAGATTAGGCACATAAAATGAATAGTAAATCATCTCCTGGGTTGAAGGAGAAGGGAACATGATGCCAACAAGGAAGAAAGCAAGAATATATACAGAAATTGTCAAAAAAGAAAAGATTGTGCGAGACACATTCCATCAGAAAGCAATTTTCAGGGAGATTTACTCTCCAGTTGATGCACTAGAAGGTATGCTTATCTCAAAAGCTTTGATTTACGCTAGTAATAATACATTAGGCAGGGCTCCTGGTCCTTAGAGAGAGGGTGTTGAAGGATATATTTCTGCAAAATACTGCTGTGATTTGGTCTTCTGCCCCATTGTTTTCGTGCAGATGATTCCTGGTCCTAGGTACCTCTTAAGAGGGGATCTACAAGGTGTAAATTCAAGGGGGAGAGGTGTGAAGCATTCCAGTGACATTCTTTGGTCTTCTTTCTTGCAGAGCGGAGACTCGCAGCTTAGTCTGTCCGCCATCTCCCACAGCGATAGTGCTTCTTCAACACAGTCCCTGTCACACGGAGGGGTGCCAGAGCTGCTGGTGGGGTTGTCATACAATGCCACGACTGGACGGTTGTCAGTAGAGATGATCAAAGGCAGCCATTTCCGAAACCTCGCTGTTAACAGGCCGCCCGGTAAGTGAAGTCCCCTGTCACATCGCCTGCTATTCATCCAGGGGGTTGGCTATTCATACAGGGGGTTGGACTAGATGTGACCTCCTGAGGTCCCTTCCAGCCCTCACTTTCTATGATCTGTGCCATCAAGTCAGAACTTTATTTTCTTGAGGCCAGTTTTCAGCATTTGGATACCAAGTTACAGATTTTGCCAGTTCAGGAGCAAATTAGAATTTTATGTTTGATTGTAATAATTTTTTTTAATCCTAATAGATACGTTGGTGAATTTTCCAGTACAATCTGACTATGAGACCTATGATATAGCCTTCACTGCTGTTACCTGAGTGCCTCAGAGTCTTTCATGCATTTGCCCTCTCAAAGTCCCCCTTGAAGGAGGGAAGTGCTTTTGATGCCATTTTACAGATAAAAGACTGAGCCACAGGGGGGCTAGGTGACTTGTTCAGTCTTCACTCCCAGTCAGTCCCTGGCTTCCTAGCTGAGGCTGCCGGATGGTGTCTGCAGAGGAGGTATTTGTCGTGATGTAGTTACCTGCCTACTGGGAGCTGGCTGAAGCCCCTTTCACCACAGGCACCAAACAGCCCCCTTCTGGCAAACATTTTAGGATGCTCCTGCCTTGCACTAGATCTGAACTAGGGATGTATAGATCAAAACTCTTTGAGGCCTTGATCTTGCAAGGTGTTGCTTTGGCCTTTGTTCAACACAGCACTTAAGCAAATACTGCAATTTACAGCCATGAGCACATCCATTGGAAGACTTCGGTGCCTTGCTGGACCTCAGCCAGAGTGCTCTGCACTTTGCAGAATTAAGCCCCCTCTTCTGTCGCCAGTCCCTCAAGAGCTAAGGGCATGTTTACACGGCCGTCGAAGGAGTGAGTGAAGCTTATGTAGATGTTAACTGAGCCAGCTTTTAACTAGCTTATTACTGCTAGCAATAAAGCTATGGTAGCTCAGTGTTGGCTGGCTCCCAATATCTATTCTGCACCTTGGCCATGTTTTGCAGTGCATACTGAGCTCTGTTTTGCCAGTTATGCTGATATCAGGACCTGAAAGCTGGCTCGCTTGCTCCTTTGACTGCAGCCTACATGTACCCATGTCCTATCTGTCACAAATTCAGGGTTCACTGCAGCTTTTCTGCTCTTCCCGAGTGCACCTGTCACAGGTCTTGATCGAGCCCCTTGCTCTTTCCTGCCTCAGGACAGAATTCCTCTTCACTCAGCCCTGGTCTACAATGCCCTGTATGTCAGCTGCACATCTGATTTGGCTCAAGCACTTGCAGTTCTTTCCTTTAGGAGCCAGGGACCAAACAGACTCCGTAAAGCCAAAGTATTGCTGATTTCTCAGTAGGAAAATAAGCACTGGAAAAAAAACAAAACAGTGTAGACAGGCTATGTGCATGTCTGTCTTCCTTCCATCCTCTGATAGGCACACAACTTTTCCAGACATCCCGAGTAGGCTTCTGTTTCCAAGTCTGGTTCCCTACTTTGCTGCCCTTCCCCAGCAATGTGTCATTACTGAAGAGTTAGCTCTGGCGATCAATACTTACTTAACCTACACTTAGGTGTGAGTGGCCACACTACAATGTTCAACTTGGGTAATCAATGGTGCTGCATCCAGAGATGTCACTAGGACTTTTGGAGACAGTACCCATGCCTCGTTGGGTTGCAGTATACTGACCCAGGCTGATTCTTTCCCAGTGAGCTGTGGGAGGTCGTGTCTGTACTGGACAAGGAATGGGGAGCTGGAAGATTTTCAGTACACAAGTGATTTAGCCTTTATTGCCATAGCAAAGTAGACGTAGCCTACCAACCTAAGTGAATGTTTCATTCAGGTTTAGCCAATAATCCCAGATGAGACCTCTAGCCTGGATCAAACGCATGATTCTACCTCAGTGTGGGGTTGATGTGCAAGGATGGGAGCAGGTTAAGGGGAAAATCTCAGTAAGAACCCAGTAGCAACATCCTGAGCTCTTGGTTCTTCTCTGTGTACAGGGCCTTGGTGCTTCCTGGTTTAACCAGCTGTGCAGGCTGGTCAGAGTTTGCAAAATTGTCTGACATTGTCCGTTAACATCTGGTAAGCGCTGGCTGCTAGATGACTACCTTGACTCATTCTTCCCCTTCCTGCTCATACCAAACAGACTCCTATTGAGTTAAACCCATATATATATTCATGTAGTAAACAGGATACCAATAATCAGGCAATGTACAGGAATTCATAAGTTATTCCAGGGCAGCTTCATATCCATCACAACCTGCTTCTTGCCTCCGAAGTCGCATTGTACGATTATTTTCCATTGTCTACTGAATTTACAGTCCTGTAAAGTTTCCGGTAACATGATGGGAGGGAAAAGTCTATTCAGATGGAGACACTCCAAACTCAAACTGGCTCTCATAGCCATTGCTGATGTTACAGTGGAGCACTGTGGGATGCAGGCTGCTGCTCTCTGGATGAGAGCTTAAAGCAAGGGTTGTGAAGGAGGGAGTAACTAAAAATCCCAGCTTGCTTGCTGTTGAAATGTGAGGTAGCCTTGGTTTCCTGGTTGGTATTTCTCTCCCATTCGGTTGTTCCAGGTGGGGGGAATGAGCTATTTTTGACAGCGCAGTGGGAACTTCAAGCATTACCGTGCTTGTAAAGTGTTGTGGAACACCTGAAGCATGTAAAAGGCTGGAAACCCAACCTGCTACTCAGAGACACTCCTGCAGGACGGGAGCGAGCGGCATACTGCATGTAAACTCCCATGCCCTAGCCCTGCTGGCTCAGGAGACGGGAGAGAGGAGTGTAATGTTTACTCGCCATATGGCACTTGGCAGATGCTCCGGGGAGGCGACACGAGGGATGAGATCTTCCCGCACACACAGATTGCACAGTAGCTGCAGAGCGACTCAGTGGAGACTGCTGCAGCCCAACGAACAGCGTAGCCTCTGCCGCCTCTTTGACACGTGCACACATGCACACCTGTTGTCCCCACCCCAGTGTGGGAGGCAACAATGGGGAGCTCCGCACAGCCATGAATCCTCTACTCCATGCTCCATCCCTGCCTTGGCCCTGCTCTTGGCCCCATGCACAAGGGAGCTCCCTGCCTTGGGTCCAACAAGCAGGCCTGTACGCGAGCCCTGCCTCATGCACGGGGGGACTGCTGCCTCGGGGGGCTCCCAGCGGGTAGAGGGGACTGGAGTTACAGTGATTTGGAATAGCAATATCCTAGGTTTAAAGCAGAAGTCAGATTTCTCTGGGGACAGAGGCTTTTACCCTGGGATCCTGTAGACATTGTCCCACTTATGTACACGTGAAGTACCTAGGAAGTACTAGGATATTTTTTCGGGGGGGGGTGGAGAAATCCAGACTAATTTAAGATAATTGCCATCCAAGCTGCCTCAATGACTGTTCTCTGCACCTGTTTTGATGAGAGTCTGGGGCAATCAGACGTGGGATAAACCGGTCTGTTTTCAGCTGTGCACTCTGCAAGGGCTCAAAGGGACATGGGTTTGAGTGAGGAAAAGGGCTTTTTTTTTTTTCTGGATTTACCTTGCACATTATCAGAGGTTTAAAACAATGTTATCGACAGCGGAGTCAGTTAAATTTGGAAACCGTCATTGTTTATCCAGCAAAAATGGAGGGATCCAGCAGCATACCGATGGGTACATTGTGGTGAGCGTGTACAATGCTGAGGTTAACTATAGGTGCATGTGAGAAGCTCTAAGAGGCTTGAATCTCTGAGGGTTGAGAGTAGTTTGGGTCAGGAGTGAGTGCAAAGAGGGGCCCAACTCTGCACTCCTAATTCACACGAGTCACTCAGCTGCCTCCACAGGGCGCGTGGAACAGGTCCTGAAGGCAAGGCCACAATAGCAGGCCCCTGACAATGAGTGTGTGTGTGTGTGTGTGTGTGTGCGCGCGCGAGCGAGCGAGCGAGAGAACCTCCGCGCATTATTTTGTTGTGCTTTTCTTGCAATGCATCTCTTTAAGTGCTGACATCTTCGGGTACAGGCAGATGTAACGATTGTCTTGCTATCAGAGGAAACGGATGCAAGCTGTTCTGATACAGCTGGTGTCTGCACGGTTCTGTAATGATACCAGCAGAGCAAAACTGCACCAGCTTTATTAAAACTGCTTCACTTAGAGTCGGGGCAGCTTAGCTCACTTATATCCCTACAGGCTCAGGCACATGTAACGGTTAGGTCAGGGTATCAAGCTCACCCTGACTTCTAGATCAGGTCTGGACCCAGCAGTGGTGGGAGGGGTGGCACTGGGTTGGCACAGCTATCACTTGCTCTCTCTTGCCTCCAAAGGTCCCATAGCCCTGAACTCTGTAGCAGGCTCCCCCCGAATTCCTGGGCCCGTGAGAAGCCCCACAGGCCAAAGGAAATGACTCTGGGGGCCAGATATGGCCCACGAGCTGTATATGTGACACCCCTGAGTTAGGTCACATCAGGTACTGAACATTTCCAAGCATCAAATCCCTCCCCACTTTTTAAAGCAGCTGAAACATATGTTTGTCTGTCCTTTCAGTATCTTATATATGATCTATAGCACATACTTCACCTTATTTAGTCCTACAAATCATCGTCTTGTGCTAATGTTTTGCACCGTTGTATAAAGGGAAAACTCTTCTTTCCTTCCTCCACGTTTTCCTAATTTTGTTGGGGACGGAGGATGGCTCTGGGGTTTATATTTTTGTCCCTTGCCTTTCATGAAGTACTCACAAAACAGGCATCCTTTGGAAGTGAATAATGGCTGTGACCTGCAACCTTGATACATGCTCTTGCTATTATGTAATATTATTAATTGTGGTAGCACCTGGGACCCAAGAAGAAAGCCAAAAAGATCCATTATCCCCAGCAGCACATAGACACAATATAGATAGTCCCTGCTCCGCTGCTAGACATTTGCCGGTGCCCTGTTTGATGTCACTGTTTCTTTGCAGTCTTCATTCCTTCCCCTTTGCCATTTCTTTGGGGGATTTACGTTAGTGTAAAAGGCAGCTTGACAAAGACTATTGTGAAGACGTCCTCTCTAGTAAGAAAAACCATCACCGCTTTTCAGCAAGTGCAGGATGAATCACACATGATAATTACAACGCTACGTGATCATTATTATACCAGCAGCATATTAACCCCATTAAACAAATACAAAAGGATTAATGTTGGAAAAGAGAAAGAATGAGCACATTTAAAGGTTCCATTAGGAAAGGGGAAAGTTCCTGGAGGAGAGATCAACAGGCGAAGGGTAAAAACAAATCGCAGTCGACACTGTGGGCATCAGGGCTGGCAGATACAAGAGACCCCAGCATTCCTGTCTACAGACGTGACCCTCGTTGCTGTGCTATCCGAGCGCCTCCCCATCTGTCGTGAGTTGTAGCCTCTCAACATGCCCAAGAGCTGGAGCAGTCCTTGTTGCCCCTACTTTAGAGGTGAGGAGCTGAGGAACAGCTAATCACAGAGAAGTGGGGCTGGCAGAGACCTCCAGAGGTCATTTAGTCCAACCCCTGCCTCATCCCTATCCAAACCAGTCCGTACAAATCCATCACCCAAACTCTTTGTAAAACCACTGTCAACCCCAACACAGCGCAAGACATCACACCTGAACCTGCCACGTAAAGCAGGGGAACCACAGCAGCCAGCGTCCTGCTTCTATAAAAGGTTGTTAATGCATGCTCAAGAGATCCCAGATAGAGGCTCATACCTCCGGCTACAGAGGAAAGCAACCCCCGGCCCACCATCCCAATCTGACCGTGGGGTAAAATTCCTTCCTGACCCCAAATGTGGCAGTCGGTCTAACACTAAGAGGAGGTGCAAGACCCTGTAGTCAGGAACCTCCAGCTTTGAGTCCCAGCAGAAGCATTGGCACTGCCCAGTTGGTCCCTCCAGTCTTGGCTGCAGCCAGTGTCCAATGCCTTTGAGGAAGGCCTTGCCCTGTGGATGAAGGGCCTTGCCCAGGCTCTCACTGAGTCCCTACTGAGCCAAAAATTGAAGGTGGGCGTTTGGAGTCCCAGTCTGGAGCCCTCAAACGATACCATCCTTTCTGCCCTGCACTTTTTGGGGGGAGTAAGGGAGACACATAGCCATAGGTCACACCAGCAGTTTTCACAGGTCTCATTGGCTTGAGAAACTCAGAACCTGATGGGTTGTGAATTTAGCGCAGTGCTTGACGTGTGACACCTGCCCAGGGTGGGCCATGGTCTGTAGGGGCAGGGTGGATGGCATCCTCATCCCAGCTTTGATCTAACACTGGTAACAAGAGCAGTGAGGAGGTGGCGACATGGATTTCCATGCAGGCTGCAGGTGCCTGTTGCACTTGGGGTCCCAGCCGGCTGCTGTGACTTCACTGCCATCACTGGCTAAGCTAGCAAGGGTGAAAGCAGCATGAAAGAGCCAGCCCACATCACAGTCACACTTCCACTCACTATTGTAGACTTACCTTTAGTCTCACATTTGCACCTGGATCATTTCCTTTCTGAATTTCAAACTCCCTTAGTTTATACTTGAAAAGGACATGGATAAATCTAGAACTTGGGGTCAGATTTGGGTTAAATTATGAGAAGTTGTAGCTGTTTGCCACAAAACCTTCCTTTGAGACTATTCCACCCAGTCCAGCAATGTCTCTCCATGTTTACAACCCCCAGTAGGATTTGGGATCCATGTACCTACATTTAATGCCACTCAGAACTTCTGCAGTCTCTATTGAGGATAACTTGGCAGATTTTAGAGCCAGATCTGGGTGGCTGGGGATCTGATGATAACTCAAGGAGAGTCACGTGATCTGGTAAATAAAGTAAACTGGTAGTTGATGAAGGGTGCATATTTAGCATTCATATTGCTTTCAAGGAGCCATTTAAATAACAGCAAGAAATGCTGTCTGCTGCAGAGGAGATGTAAAGTATCATCCTGTGTCCTGACTTTTAACACATGTCGCTCTGCCTAAGCTACCATAGAAGATAATGAAAGCGTAAGTAACCAATGGCAAACACTGAAGTCCACAGCTCCAGACATGATCGTGTCGGGAGTGTATTGTAGATGCCCTCCTGACTGATAGATGAGGCATTGAACAGGGAATCCCCAGAGTTGAAAGTCTGGATTGCCATAGCATCTAGACTGGGGCTATTGTGTCCTCCGCACATCAGGCCCAGGAGGGAGACCTGTAAGAGACTCAGCTGGAGCTTACAGACATAGTTCTAGGCCTCGCCTGCAGTTGAAACGTGTGATTGCAGTGCAGGTCGGTGCAGCTGGGAGTTTTAATCTCCCTATGAAACCTAGGCTATCTAGACTGGCCAACAGTCAGGATGCAGTAACACAGTGGGGGCCAACCCTTTTGGCAGACCTAGCACAAACTAGCCCCACACCCTTCCCAAGCGCCACTCCAGTCCCCTTCTCCTGCCTGATCTGCTGCTCTGCTTTCTGCTCTCTGCTCTGTGTTCCCTGCCTGACCTGCTGCTTTGCTTCCTGCTATGTGCTCCCTGTCCAATCTCCTCCCCTGCTATGTTCTCTGCCCTATCTGCTGCTGTGCTGCCTGTCCCCTCCCTGATCTGCTGGGTGCCACACACACAGGCTGCCCATGCCCCTTGTGGCACTTCTGCCACTGGGTTGGCCAGCCCTGCACTAATGCCAGCTTTACAGCAGACTGGCTACCTGAATTAGCGCGGAGGGGATCCAGGGAGCTGACACTGTTCTTCAGTACCCTTTGTCTCATGCCCTAAATAACCCATGCAAGCCAATGGCTGAAGAAGGGAGTTGGGTGAGTACCCAAGTTATACATTGATTAACTCCTTGGGAAACACTTTAAATATTTTGACAAGGAGGTGCTGGGAAAGTGCCAGGGAAGCTCACCCATTCGGTAACAACAGCTATCCAGCAACTGTCTTTAACACAAGTATTTCAGTGTAAAAGTAAATGCTGAAAAGGCATATTTCACTCTACAAACCCAGTCCTTAGAAGAATACTAAATGTAGCTCTGTCTGAGTCAAAGGAACACCAAGCTCATTTTGCAGCTACATAACTGCTGATTCCAGCCCCGACTCTCATATCTTTAAGGCAAGAAAAAAATAAAATAAAATCCAGAAATAAATAGAAGAAAATACACCAGTTCCCAGGGTAACAATTTGTGAATCCCAAATCAGTTGGAGGTAACTATTTAAAGCCAATCTGCAAAGAACCGAACGAATGGCAGGGGACATGGTGGTAGGCCATAAAATAAAGCCATGCTTGTGGATACCACTCCAATAAGCGTAAAAATAATAATGAGGATGTAAGGTTCTTTGTCATTGGGCTGCAGCTGAGTTACTGTTTTTGTAGCTGAAAATATCATCTTCCATTAGCTGGGGAGTGGTGTTTGTTTTACACATTCTGCCTTCTGTTGCTCTAATGCACTGGGCATGCTGAACGCTAGATCCAGGAGCTGGGGCGGCAAGGATTTCCTCTAGCACATCGCTCACTGATCAAATTCCTTCTCTCTTCCTGAGGCTCTCAGGTAAGTGCAAAACCTACCATGGAAACCTCTGTTTTTCCTCTTGGAGAAAGGACGGGGCATACTGTGCAGCTAGAGGAGTATTTGCATTAGTGTTCAGAGCTAGGTGAGATATCTTGGGGCAACACTGTAGATGTACCTTTATAGGACAGACGTAACCATTATATTTGTATTGGATGGAACTGGTTGAAGCTGTTGCAACGTAAGTGTTATGTCTTCACGCTCCTATAGTGATATAATGATTTTACTAAAATTATAACATTTCATTCCGGGTTCAAGCTCCAGCAGTTTTGTATGATTGTTGGAGCCTGAACACATAACACTTACATTGCACCAGCTGATGGGTGCTTCTGAGAAGCACCATCTCCTTCCCTGTTAAAGCGCTGGGAAGTGACACGTGTCTAAAACAGTGGATCTCAACCTGTTTAGACGCTACGCTTCCCTTGGATAATTCCAGCTCTTAGTTTTTACTCATTTTCTGATTACAAAAAAATACTAGAGCAATCCTTCTGTTGCAGAGGACTCAGACCACAACAGGGCAGAGCGGTTTTAACACTGGATTCCTATTTGAAATCTCTGGGTTTATCTTGTGAACCATTTTGTGCACCTAACAGTGCTAACATTGCATGGCACCCCGCATCACCCTTGAAAGGATCTCAAGGCACCCCAGCATGCTGGGGCACCCTGGTTGAGAGTCACTGGTCTAGACTCTTTTGCTTTGACTGGTCTAGACTTGCTGGTCTAGACTCTTTGATCCTTCTTTGCTTCTCCGAGGTGCTGTGAAGGTCAGTTCATGAAACAGTGAGAGGTACTGAGGTACTCCGGTGAAGGACCTCCAGAACATAGGCTAGCTACCCCATTAGGCAGAAAGCATTTCAGCTCAGAGAGGGCGGATACCATTTCCACACTCACGCTTAAGCAAAGTAGGACACTTTTGTCCTGGGTGTAACTTCACTAACTTCAACACAGTGATGTGAGGGATGACTTTCACGTGGGAAATTGAGACCAGAGAGCTTTCCCTCCTGGAGCAGCAGGCAGTTCAGAGAGGCTGGAAGGGGTTATGGAAAGAATCACGGTTAAGAAGTGCAGATCCTCGTGCCAGAATGCGGATTGTGGAAGTGTACCAGTTCAGACCAGTGCTTTTCTGTGCACCAGCCACTCCTTTGGCTGTAGTCAGCTTGGTGGGTAAAATGTTTCCTGTGGTACAAGCAACGCCAGAAGGTTGCAAGGGCCCTGCTCTGGTGTTACCACTGAATCTCTCCTGATTTACACTGGGGACATCTACATGTACGCTTTCCTGTAGAGTTGACTAAATAGCTCTGCACTAAAGCATCAATGTCTACATGTGCAGTGCTATTAGGCCAGAGTAAACTAATTAACTCCACCATAGGATAGTACTATCACATAGGATAGTACCAACACAAGTACTATCCTATGGCGGAGTTATTTACTCCACTGCAACGCATGTGTAGATGGTGACCAGGGCTGGCTGGAGCATGAGGGTGCTACAGTGCGGGGGGGCCGCCTGCCAGTTAACTCTGCACTGGAGCACCCTCATGCCCCCGCCAGCCCCTGCATGGCACATTGAGCTGGGGCAAAGCAGCTCCGGGCTGGCAAGCTGATGCCCACCCCCCCAGGACCCAGCTCAACGTGCTGCAGTCCTGTGTGCATGTGTAAACACTGTGCCTGGGAGCAATAAACTCCAGTGTGAACTACACCAGAGTTTATTTAGACATACTAATTGCATGTGTAGATGGTGTCCAGGGCTCGTCCCTTGCCACACAACTGAGCAGCAGATGCTAATCTACGCCTTCCAAGATGGTCTGACTTTCCAGTGTCCTCTCACCATGTGGATCCTCAGTGGCTTCTGTCAAAGGCACCGGCTTTGCTCCTGAGTTATAGATCCCAGTCTTGACCGGGGGGCTACCACTATCATGACTGCAAGGAGCCCACTGCGTTCACACACGGAAGATTAATGGGGACATTCAGAAACTGCCCCTCGCAGGGGTGGGACCTGCCCCGTCATCATTAGGTGGTGCCATTACACTTCAGTGCTGTTAAGC
>NW_005842059.1:862323-880475 GCF_000455745.1 Alligator sinensis
TTTGCTGAACTTTATGGATAATTTATCTGTTGTTCAACCCAAGGCCCAGCATATTGGGTCCAGAGACAGCAAGGAAGCTAGTTCATGAGAGCGGGCAAATTCAGAGCTCACGCCTTCTCTCTGTTTTCCCCGAGAAATACCTGACTATCTGAAGCGGGGATGGAAAGAAAAGCTGAAAAAATGAACTTCACATGATAGATGTTGGCGGAGCTGTTTACTGCCTTACTGAAAAGCACTCTGAGCCCAGGGACGAGGGGAATAGGGGCCAAGATAAGGTCTCCTGTCCGGGAGCCTCTGTCTCCTCTGTGCCCACACCACCAATTTATCCTTTCAGTTTGCCTCATGCTAAATGAAAGAACGTATATTTCCCTAGATACCCCGGGGTATCTGCTGGGTGAATATGTTGATGTTTTGTGAAAAATGTGACGTTGGAATTTTATGAAACATTAGCAAAGATGTTTCCTGATTTATTTTTTCCCCTCTCCGCCTCTAAGGCTGTCTCATTCCCCCCGCTCTCCAAAATCAACTCTTTTGAAATCCAAAATAACTTTTTTGGAGGAAAAAGAACCCATGATTTCTGCCCCCGCCTCAACTAGACTTGATCTACAAGAAGCCTCAGTAGGCCTTTCTCCAGAGGCCAGGCTTTCTGGTTACCCCATGACAAATTTCTATCAGGGAAGTTGGTTAAAATATTAAAATCCCGACAAGTACTAGAAGGAATCCTCTGCTTGGCGTCAATCTTCATTTGAGCAAGAAAAGGACTACATTTGTATTTTTGTTTAAATTCAGCCCCAGAGAGTCGCAGAGAGAGTGGGCCGGAGGTGGGGATGATGTCCATGTCTCTGTAAAGCATGTGGACCCCCAAACCTACCTCGAGCACCTGGGCCCTTCACCTTCCTTTATTTAAGTGGTTCTTTCCTTCCTAACCACAATCAGCAAACTAGTTATGATAGCATAAAGACTGAAATCGCTCTCCTTTTCTGCCTAACGAGCAGGACTTTGTTGGCAAGATTCACTTCATCTCAAATGTTATGTTGGCAGACAAATTGGCATCGCGAGCTGGTGACTGGGTTGAACTTTTCCCCCGCCATAACTGGATAGCTGTACAGCTGTGCAGGCTCACAATTTGCTCCTCAATTGTCAGCTTCCTGACGGCTTTTTTCAGAGGAACAGTTTGAGGAGTGGAGAGCCCGGCTTTTGAGAGACACAAGTGTTTTCACACCTGAAGTGTAATTTCACACCTTGTGTTTCTCAGCAGATAAGTGCGTAAAATAGCACATCAAACCGGAATAGAAAAGACTAGACGTGCTGGAGAAAGGAGACGGTGGGTTGTAATTTTATTTCCTATCTGCAGTGCACTCTGAGATGACATAAAATTACAAGAGCGTGGTCTTCGATTGTAAAGAGGTGAGAGCTGGGTCTGCCTGACAAAGTGACCCAAATGCCATCATCAGCTGTCAGCTTGGGCTGAGCAGGACTTGGGCAATGGTGAGATGGGACCAGAAAGCTTTGACTCTCCAGGGTGTGTATTAGTGGCACTTCCAGAAGCAGCGTAGTTTTATGTAGAAGCCTGTAGACTACAAAATTGGACCAGTGAACGGAAATGGCCTTGATTCTGCTGCATGCAGGGGGAAAAGCAAAAAAAAAAAGGGGGGATTTTATTGCAAACTTGCAATATTGCAATGAAGTGTTTGCTTATGGCCAGCTCATACTGTCATCTTTGCCCTCTCCCACAAGTCAATTCTCCCACAACCACATTTCCAGACCCTGTAGATCACTGTTGGCTTGGGGGAAGAGTGTCATGATCTAAGATAGCAGGTAGCAGGTTTCCCCCCTTTTAAAGGGGAGTCGTGTGAAGCAAGTGGAACCAGGGGAGATGCTGATGAAGCAGCTCCAATGCAGAGTTATGGTGCTAGGAAGTGGAGGGGGGATTCGGAGGCCTCTGCTGGTATGAATTCTCCACAGAGATGCCTAAAAATACATACTCATACCTACTCATCAAAGCTTTGGGGGGCAGGCCTGTGGCTAGGTCATGAAAGCAAAGGTAAACTCAGCTTGATTTCCGCACTTCCTACCGAATGATGAAGAACTTCCAAGAGGACCTGCTCAGGTCCCTTTCTTCGTGTCTGTTCCACTCCCATGGAAAAGTGTCACTCAACTTCGACTCTTTTTCCCCACACTGTTCCTTCTCCAGAGCTAAGCCCTTTTCCTCTTTGTTTTGCCCTAGATACCTATGGGAAGCTCTGCCTTCTCAACTCCATGGGCCAGGAGATGTCTCGGTGCAAGACCTCCATCCGTCGTGGACAGCCAAACCCCGTCTACAAGGAGACGTTCGTCTTCCAGGTCGCCCTTTTTCAGCTTTCTGATGTCACGCTGATGATTTCCATATACAACAGACGCAGCATGAAGCGCAAGGAGATGATTGGCTGGATTTCTATGGGTCAGAACAGCAGTGGAGAAGAAGAGCAAAACCATTGGCAGGAAATGAAGGAGACAAAGGGGCAGCAGGTCTGTAGGTGGCACACCCTACTGGAGTCCTAGCGGTCCCTGGTGCGACTCTGAGCTCCCAGGACTGTGCGCTGGTCTTCTCACCCCCACCCAGGCAGTGTCACCCAGCTGAAAGCAGTCATCCCATTGCAAATGTCAAAAACCATCCGGTCATATTTCACCTAGTTTTTTAACAGTCACGGTGAATGTAGGTGGCTGCAGCCTGGTCAGCAGATTTATCCATTGCCTTTTAAGGGGTTTCATATATATTTTCTCACCCAAGTAAATAGCCAACAGGGAAGAAGTTAGGGGGGGAAAAAACAACCAACTCTTTCTACCCTCTTGCTATCCCTGTCTTAGTCCTAGAAATAAACATTTGATACCACGTGTGACTGAATAATGTATTTTCAGGTAGCATGGGAAAGCACTAGAGAGTTCTCTGTCGACTTCTAAGTGCCTAGAGATTGCCGTTACTCAGCTGGGTTAGCATGGGTACTGTTGACTAGACTAAGTGCTATTTGAAGTAAGCATGTCTCCCTTCTTGTGCAATTTTTATTGTGTATCGCTGAGTGTTTGCATGTGTGTTGATTTAAGATAGCGTTGTACAATGCATGCATAGAGGCTTCCTGGTTTCCCCAGCTTGTGGCTTCTATCATTGTGAATAACAAAATTAAGGAGACCAGAACAAGCATGCCCACCATGGTGCCTCGGTCACTATTTCTTTAAATGGGAGGCTCACTTGGAAAGGTGACTCTGGAAATGCAGCCCAGGGAAGCTTCATGGGTCTTGTTTCTCAAGGGCTCCAGCAAATATGCTTCAGGTGCAAAACGCTTTTTCTAGCTGTTGGCCCTGTAAAATCTTCTGGTGGATTTGCGAGTCATGCCGAATTCCTTTCCTACTTTGGCATCACTAGAAGTAAAGGAGTCTGCAAGCCACCCTGTGATATCACTTACACAGGAGCCCACCCCTTTCCAGCAATGTTGTTGATAATGCACAGGAAGGACTAGAACCAGCTGACTGTGTTAGGGCAGTGCTACACTGTAAGGTTTTGGTAGTGGGGTAGAAAAAAATGACATCACCTAACCCATGCCCTCAAAGTTGCCCCCTCCCATCCCAATCAGGCTGCAGCTCTGCTAACAGAAGAAGCCTTCTGTTGCTTGGAGAGATGGCGTTGCTAATCCCTTCATCCGTATCCTGAGTCTCCAGGACAGAGCCCTACTGCCATAGCTCTCTTGGCAAAGCTGTAGTGGTAATAGCCCCACAACGCAGACCAGATCTCTGCAGGGATAATAGGAACGAAAGGCATTATATTGCCCAGTGGTGACTGAATGCACACACAGAGCAGATCGCCTGGTTCAAGGGGCCCATTTATGTGCCTGCATTTCAAAGCAGCACTTACATGTTCATTATCACCTTTTTCATCCCGTTTCCAAAGTGAATTCAGGCCCAGTGAGACAATAGTTCAGGAAAGAAACCTCATTTTGCTCCTGGGCAGTTGGCAATTTAGCACTTCTGGCTGTTGCAGAGCAATGTGAGTAGCGATGCAGTTTATAGCCCTATCCAGTGATTATACTGGCTCTCCCAGATCAAGAGAAATGCTGTCTTTAGTAGCGGTTTCAGCTGATGCCTATGGCCACATCTCTAGCCTGAAGTTTTCAGCTGGAGCAGATTGGTATTGCACTGCTCCTGTCATCTTGAGTGAGGCACAAAAAGTACTTCACTGCGAGGGCCTCTCAGGTTGGATTCATCCACGTGCTTTGGTTTGCTTTTCCCATGTAGTGAGCAGCTGGGCCAAAGTCCAGTCTCAGTGGTACCACTGCAGTGCCAGGAAGAAGCACACACATCTCATCTGTACTCCACTTCTAGCACAGGCCTCAACCCTGAGCCGCATCCGATCAGCCCATCCTGGGAAGCAGTGACAGCAACAAGGAGGGGTGGCTGGTGGGTCAGTCCAGTAGATAGGACCACCCCAGCCACACAGCCTTTCTTCTAGCTTTCTTCTTAAAGCAATGGCTCTATTGCATCTTGCTTAGTGGAAATATGCTCTGCTGTTTCATTAAAATGGCAGAAGGGCTATTGGGCACCTCTAGAGCAGCACAAATGGAAAAGCTGCAAGAGTTTGAAAACAAAAGTGCTATGAAAAATATTTGGTGCAGCACAAGAAAACCGAGCATGGAAAAGAAGACATGATCAAAAGCTTGTGGACCTCCACAAGAGAGAAGGCGTGCGAGGCAGGCCTTGGAAGCTGAGGTGGAGGGTATCGGACCTAGAAATAGAACAAGGCAATGATGGGAAAATAATGTAAAAAATGATCCAGAAGGGATAGGCACAGATGCAACAAGGTGGAAGGAGAGTGTGCAAGATAGGAGGAAGGGGCAGTTAAGGCAGTAACAGACCTCGAGGCCTCTGAGACCAGAGAGAGCAGCACAAAGTTGCCATGGCAGGATGTGGCCCATATAATCCAGCAAACAAATTCATCTTTGGCTGCAGTGTTAGCGCTGCTCAATCACAGGCTGAAAATAAAATGGAGCTCAGTTGAGCAGTTAAGTGGTAAATCTAGCAATCTAGGGCTTGTTACCCCTACAGTGTGCTTCACATCAGGACAAAAGCACCGTGATCTGTCCTGCTCGACCGGTGTCGTCATTATTGCAGTTATGCGTTGTAATCTTTGCATCACTCCTTTTTCTGAGCCGCACCAACTGTATATGTGAGTGCACGAGGTGGTTTTGTTACGTGGGCTGTGCATACACAATAAACTTACAGGAGTTCATTTAATAACCCATTGTTCATATCAGATGCCACATGCAACTAATATAAAGCTAAAATAATTACATATTGTTCAGAAGTTGCAGAAACTAGCTGGAGGTACCCCAGATGTATAATAACATATGTTTTTACACTTCATCCTTGTTCAATCTTGGTACAGATCCTTTTCAAGAGGAATTAAGTTAAGCGGTTTTGGACTTCCACAGTGTTTCACATCAAGATCTATTTTGAAGATTATAGACAGGGAAATCATTTTAAAATACATTTACACTGTCGCAAGTAGTTGGTCACAGTACAGCGGGAATAAGTAATTAAATCAATTCAGACCATATTAATTCTTAATGCTTTGCGTGGATATTTGGCATTAAAAGGCATTGGTGGTTGTATCAATTGTTACAGCAGTGATTTGTCCTGGTTCTTACCAAGGAAAATTGCTCAGGGAGGTGGAATTATTGAAACCTGTTAATCAATGCACGGAGTCCAGAGCAACATGTTCTTGTTGTGCATCGAGTTCCTGATGAAGTATGGAGGGACTGAGTAATGTTGAGACAAGCTTACCTTTCTGAGTGCTTATACTTATAGGTTTATGTTCATTTTTCTCTTGCTGCAATTAATGATGCACCTCTCTAATATATTTTTTTTCTTTTCACTCCTGATGATAGGGGATTTTTTTTGGCAGCTACATTTTGCCACTTGCCTGCATATTCCTCAACCTATATGTCTCTTTGCATAGATATCTTGGATCTGGTTACATCAATAAATTGTGCCCATAATCCCCTTCTGCATTCTGTAGAGGTGACTGCAGTGTCAGTCGTTTTTCTGAGCTCACTTTTCTCTGCCAATGACACTGGAGAAGGTAAAAAGAAATTAGTCTTCAGAGACGCTTCCGTTCCTTGACGGGCCTCATAGTATTCTGCTGTCCATCAAATACTCAACTCTATGATCGCGGCGACCTCAACGCATATATTTGGCTGGACCTGATAATCTTCCGAGGTCTGGACCCAAGATCATCGGGTGTGGGCTGGACCTGATGATCTTCCGAGGTCCCTTCCTGCCTTACAATCTACTATCTATGAATTTCCATGTTCTGCTAACTCTGGAGGATCCTGCTGTCCGAGAGAGGAGAAAGAAATACTGAACACTAATCCCACAGCCCTTAAGGTCAGGAGAAGAGGCTTGGATAGAGTAGTTGAAGATGCAGTGCGTGCAACTAATGGCAAACAGAGCTTGAGCTGCCATGCCATGAGATCTCAGAGATTTTCAACTTCCCATTTATGCTCATGTTTTTGGATAATTATTCTCCCTTTGCCACCCTTGACCAGGATTTCCTTTCATCTCCTTTGGATTTTTCCTTCCCTTTATAACATTTATTAAGTTCTTGTTAGGGAAGTTGCTACTGGTACTGATTTACCCAAACGTGTTGTGGACAGCTGTTCTGTAACCATCGCCGTGTGCCTGCCAGCGCGCCTCTGACAACTGCTGTCTGTTCCTTTCGGGGGGGACCGGAGACCATCTCTCCTGGTAGTCTGTCTGGTGGTTTTTTACATGCATCAACAAGCAAGATCATCTCACCAAATGTTATTTTCTTCTCTCGCAATACTGAATTCATCTGAGAGTCCAACAGAGGACTCGACTCTGTTGATGTATCGGGCTATGGAGCTGCCTGTTTACAAAGGCTTTATCTGAACTGTTTTCTGCCAATGAAAAGAAAAAAATCTAAACCAATGTCCTGATTACATTGAGTGACTTTTGCCCTCACATTGGCCTTCCATAGGGGTGGGGTTCTCTTTTGTTTCTATAGACAGCTGAATGCTACATGCTTCCCCCATGGGCGATTGGGGTTTGGTTTATAGAGTCATGGGTGCGCATACAATACTCCAATGTGTTTTTGTCTGCTGCAGAGCCATGCAGCAGCTGGGCACTTTATGCGATGGGCCGATGCTCTGGCATGAATGTCTTTGGACAGTCTTGAACTGCAACCGCTCTGCACTGCCAGCTGCTCACGGTTGTTTCCCAGCACACAGTCTCAGGTGTCCTCCTGAGGAGCGAGGGGTTATCCACCAGTGGCAGCTTTCCTTGTCCTTCAGATGAAGCCGGCAATGACCTTGAAGACCGCCTGCATGTTGAGCTTTCTTTTCAGCCCGATGTGTATCATCATCTTTAATCCATCTGATTACTTCACTTCAGTACCTTTTTTTTTTTGGTGATCAACCATCTCCTGTCCACCAATATGCAGATATATAGTACGAAGACTGAGGCAGGGGAGGGGAAGCATTGCCCTCCAATTTCTTTTGCCCTGGTACCAGGGCCTGGAAGAGAGATGTTCCAGGGTAGGGGGTCCCCACCTTCTATTTTGAACCAGGAAATTATCTGAGCCGGGAGGGGTGTCCCCCAAGCTTGGGGCCTGGCACCCCCACTTCCACCCATTCCTCGACCCTGCCTGATATTACCTTTTCCTTGTCTCCTGGTTGGTGCCTTTCAAGATTGTCCTCCTAATTTATAAGGCTCTGTCTGACTTAGGTTTTGTCAGCGCTGAAGTGAAGTTGTTGCCAGGATGGTTCAGGAGTTCATACGAGAGGCAAGACTGCTTGTGGGTGATATCTTTTATTGGACCAACTGTATTAGGTTTTGTCTACCTGCAGGCATTGAACCCCTAGAACTGTGTTGGCTAGAACTGTGATTTTTCTTAAACCAAAATACTTGTCCTAGTACAGCCTGTGTGAGGATACAGTTATAAAAAGCCCTAAGCTGTCACAGCTTTTGGTAGGTAATAGTTCTCATAGTCTCAAGCACCTTTAATGGTCATTATATATCCTAAAAGGGCAAGAGACCCTAAAGGAAATACAATTTACCATGCAAAAGCACCTTTATCCCCCTGAAATGCACTGAGGATGATGCTTGCAGCCCATCCGAGGGACATGCAGGCAGGGACCAAATCAGGCGTCCACAGACTGCTTCAGTTTTGAAGCAGCCAAGTTTTCTCTGTTCTGTGTATAGTACTGGAGGCAAATATTTGTCCAAGCCTCAGGCAGCTTCTCAATGCCTGAGAGATGCAACTCTCCTTTGGAGCGACGCATCCTGTAAACCAAAAACATCCTCCGAGTCTTAGAGCTGAGCTGGAAAAGAAGTACAAACTACTTCCAAATAACCCTAGTTATTCGCGGTTACTCGGAGTCTTTAGCAGGTGTAATCAGCTGTTAGATAAGACACTGCGATGAAAATAAACAGTGAGGAAAGGCTCTGAAGGAGATGTATACGTATTTTGAGTGACTTTTTTATTAAAAAGAGAGAGGCGCTTCACAGGAACACAAGGCCGTCTGCATAGAACAAATTACAAGCACAGAATCCAAAGGAGATCATGTGGATAAGATTATCAGTAGCAGCTACAAATGGCAAAGGATATCAATCCTCATACTTTCAACTACAAGGTGCTTCTCAGACAGGATCAGGAAGATCACCCCACCCCATCCCCGTGGATGTAGCAAAAAATTGCACTGTTGAACAGGGGTTGCACCTTGGCTAGATATCGGACAGTAGGGCAGATAGGACAAAGGACCAGATATTCATCTCTTCTGGCATGACCACCTCCCTCTTCCTAGTCCAAAATCATTCACAGAAAAGATAGAGGAGCCCCTAAACATACTCTTCTTGTGTTACCGCCACCCAGATGCCCTTTCATACAGGATCTGTGCTCAAAGCATCATCCAGCCTGGAGTGACAAGTGATGCTTGACACAGATAAATCCCACCCCCAAAATCAGATCTTACTAAAACTATCCACTTGTCTTCAAGTTTTTTCTTTAAAGGTCCATGAGGTCAGGTCTCAGGATCACGCCCTGCATTGCATGTCTGGAATGACACAGGATCATGCCCTGCGTTGCATGTCCAGAATGACACAGGATCATGCCTTGCGTTGCATGTCTGGAATGACACAGCGCCCTCCCTAGATGCATCCCTGCCCACAGGATGGTGGGAGCCCAGTTTTCAAACATGGTTGCCTGAGTGAGGCTACCTGTTGCCCTACATTGGTGCCCCAGCTGGCACTTAGGTGTCTACGATGAGTACTGGGTGCCTATGCAGTAGAAAACCCTAAGGAGGAATGGATCGTTCTGATTTCTGTGGTCATGAAATCTGGGCCTATCAGTTGCCTTTGCAAGGCAGCCAGCGATGGGTAGCAAGGCTGTGGCTTTGGGTAATTAGTAGGATCCTGCAATGGAAAGATATTTTAATGATCGCCCACCCTGGATCCAGTGAATGACATAGTAGCTGAACTGTGAATGGGCAGAAACCTTCGAAGATCTGAGTTAGTGCCAGAGAGCTAGCTGCCATTTGGGACTCACAGTGATCAATTCCAGCTTGCCCATATTCCTCTTTGGGAAGCTTGAAGACAAAGCCTTGGGTCTTTTTTTAAAAATGCACAGATTTTTGAAGATTTTGGGGACCTGAGAAGTGAGTTGGAGCTACCAGCAAAACCTCAGATACTGGGTCATTCTGTCTCACCAGACTACCTCCACTGGTAGTAAGTACATGTCAGACAGAAAGGCTACCCAAAAAGAACCCCTGACAACACCCTACCCTGCATGGTCTGTGCTGAAATTATGGTGTACACAGGGAAGCGTTTCTAAGTAAGGAAGAACATAAAGCCATCTACTGAAAATACTAGGTCCTGTGTTTTGCATGGCTCTTTTTAAAGTCAGACCAGCTTTGTTCCCTGCTGAAACCAGGCCTGTAGCTGTTGAATAAGAAGAGTGCACATGTGGAAAGCCTGGAGGGCCTGTGAAGCCATATAAGAAGCATGTGCCCTAAATCACCAGTAGCTGCAATAAGATGTTAGCTGAAATATATCTGATGATGCATGGCAAGGTCAGGCACAAGGTCATAACTTCATTTGGGTGTCACCAGGGACGACCTCAGGTGCAAGCACCTGGGAGTATCCATAGTTTTTCACCAGTCGTGCATGAGTATCTTCATCAATAGCTAATGGTTTGGAGCAGTAACTGGAATGCATTGCTCTTTGAGGCTCCACATAGTCAGACCAATGTGTCCTCTAAGACACCACTTTAGGGTGTGGACACACAGAACATTTATCCCAGGATAATTTACCTTGAATTTTATTCTGAAGTAGAATGACATCAAGGTGCTAGCAGTCATGAAACAGCCCTCTGGAGGTAGTTGCATGGGAGAGGTGCTATGACAGGGCGTCTAGGAGGTATAGGAGCCAGTCCTAGCCTGTTTGCAAATAACTATCCTGGGACAAAACAGCTTGGAGCTCCAGAGCCTCTAAATGTACAGGGCCAAGTTATTTCAGCTGTTTCCAGGGGCAGCTTTACCCTGGAATTGAGTGGCTTACTTGGTAGGAAAGCTGGACATCAGGTGCCCAACTTGGCTTTTCCTGTGGAGTGAAATCAGGTCACTCCAGAGCAAATGTGTCCTTTGTCTGCACCCAAATTCATTAGCATCCAAGTTGTCCACTGCCTGCATTGACTCAGTGTTTCAAGTATTGGACAATCCCTGGAGAAAAGCAAAGCCCAGCCATGGAAGGGAACTTTCATGTCCTCAGATGAACACATGGAAGAACTTTGCACGCAGCATGGAGCGAAGATAGTACAACATCCTTTAAGTAATCCAAACCCATTCTTCCTGCAGATTCAGCTGCCACCTTGTCCATTCCTTCCTGTGCCCCAGCCAACAAAATAAGTCCCAAACTCAAATGAAGATGTGCCAACAGCCAGATACTTTTTCCTTTGTTTTTATCATAAAATTCCAGTACTCACAATTAAGAGAGGGAAAACCTCCTTCCTGCCACCAGCCAGATACCAGCCCAAGCTGTCACTAGGCTTTTCCAGCCCCTGTTCCAATGAGTCCTTAGGTCTCGCCCTTTCCATCCTCACTTCACCCATCTGCACTTGTTAGGAACTACAGAGATCTGCTCCAAGTCAGGTCTGTACGTGATAACAATATTTTCTGTGCATGGTGCTCAGGATAAAACCTGTTGCCTAATCTCTTGCTGTCACTATGTGGCGTCTCAAGCACAAACTTCGCAGTTGGGCACACACCACATACTTCCCATAACCCTCTGCTGTTGCTGTCAGGTCTTTTGTCTTACTGGGTCAAGCTGTCTGTTGGTGCTGTTGCATTAACTTCAGTGTCACTACCCCAGCGGAGAACTTGACCTGTTCTTCATCATAAAGAGTAGAATAAGCAAGCTTGTTCACTTTAGCATTTTAAATATTTGATTGCATTTATACCTTATAAATGTTTTACAGTCAAGTGCCCTAGGGCACATGCATGAAGCACATTTAAATGTATATCTGCCTGGTTGGTTTGAATATATTGTACATAACAAGCTATTTCTAGTGCATATTGGACTCTTTCTACATTGGATCCATATAATGTTCCTGGCATAGGTTTTTACTGTCTTATTGTTGCATTGACAGCTGGACCCTGGAGATGCACTGCCTTTATATATATGCTCCAATCTTTCTCCTGTACAGTACATAGCTCATTCCAAGTCTTTCAGCAACACATGCTAGGTACAGCGCTCCATCTCCACCAGGTGTGTGTGTGAATATGAATAGATAGGGCTGGGTAATAGGTCTGCTTGATGGTGATCTGGGTCACTTGGCCTTTAGGTCTACTTGATGGTGATCTGGGTCACTCCAAGAGAAACTGGGATTGTTTGAACTTTTCCCTTACTTTACTTTCATATAAATAAAGTGGATCACAAAGCAGGTAGCAGTCCAAGGGGCATTCCAAATAATTTGGAGCACAAGAGTCAGGGAACAAGTAATATCGCTTTTGGTGCTTCTGGCTTATCAAGCACATGCCTTAGCTATGAATTGGCTTCTTAAGGAAGTAACGATAGGAAGAGATGAACACAAAGCCAAATTCAAACTTTGTTGCGAGTAAAAGTGCATCTAGCAGAACATTAATTTATCCCTTTGCTCTGTGCTCAGAGGAGCTCAGTTGCTAAAAAGAAAAAAGACAAAAAGACAAATCATTATTACTCTGGGTAGAATATTGAACTCAGATTCCCTTTTTTCATTTTTGTAACATTCAAGATTGCATAGACAATTGTCCTTTCAGCCTAGTTAAAAAATAACTGGTACGGGCTGGGAAGGCAACTGGAATGACATGGACATCCATCTACGTGCTTTGAAAGAGGGGTCTAAAGTGCAAAACTGTGGGGAAAATGTGACTAATGAGAAGGTTTCTGAACATCTGTTTATAGGGAAGAATGAGTGATACAGACTTACATGTTGCTTTTCAAGTTTTTGAAGAAGAAACATTTTTATTCTCCTTGTGCATGTTCCTACAATATATTGCCTCTTGCTAATTCTATGCTATGTTAGGAATATCTATATATTGATGGGATCGCACTGGAAAAAGTGTTACCCCCATCTCCTGCAAAATGTCTTTACTGAACCCCCATGTATCTACATCAGCATTCAAAGCTGAGAAATAGTCTGATTTTACTACAGTGACTAATGTTGCTACTGGTTTTTATCAATAAAGTCTAAGCAGATAGCTCATGTAGTCACGCAAAAGTGTATTGCTTATTTTTTCATGTTGTGACAATTAATCAATATTCCTAGTGAAGTGATGATTTTTTAATGCTTATGGTTTATTCAGAATAGAGACTCAATGCTTCAAATCCATGAGACAGACTGAGATGCATGGGACCTACTGAACCCCATCCTCTTCCAGTTCATCCAGTTTATAATTTAAATCTAAAAACAACATTAAGAAAGAAACAGGTCTGTATCCATGCAAACTGATACCAGTATACTGGCATACCCATGGATTTGCTAATGTATCAACTATTAGTACCATATCTGTGTACGTTATGTGCAGCAATGCCTCTATACACATTCTGTACATGTTCTGTAAAATGTATACTAATATAGCAATTAAAACAAGGAAGCAAGCTAAGACAGTCAATGTTTCTGGTCACCGCTGGTAACTGAGGCAATGTGCAGACATTCAGCTTCTCTTGGGACAGTTGCTGCTCTCTCTGGAGAAACCATGAGCGTACAGGTGTTCAGGATTTTTCTCCCAGAGCAAAAATGGCTGCTCTAGGAGAAAAATAACCTGGGAACAACTAGGGCAAAATCCCTCCCAGGAGAGCTTGTCCTGGGAGAACGAATGTCTGTACACTTTTCCCTTCTGAGAGAAGCCACAGAAGAGTCCTCCAGCATCCTAAGGTGTTTTGCTTCTGCCTCCTCCTTCCGCCCCGGTCACAGTGTTAGTCAGGCTGGACTCTGCTCCGCCAGCCAAGCAGGGAGCAGATCAATCCCTCTTCAGAATCCCACATCGTACTGCAGGGAGATACAGGCTGACTCGGAGTAGTCTGGATCAGCCAATCAGGGCTGCCCTGTGCATGCTGTCATCTTTCACCAGGCAGACTGAGGGAGCCTGCAGAGCATGCTGAGATGTGTGCACAGGGGCTCGCTCCCTGGCTGCACAGCATCAGCGCTTTAAGCTCTCTGCTCTTCAGGGGCTCAGTATTCGAATCTCTGTTCAAGTGTCTCCAGGTAAGTTTTTCTGCCAGGAGAATTCTCCCAGGTCATTAAAACGTGTGTGTGCAGCTGAGTCTGCTCAGATTAGCACAAGCAAACTGAGCAACCTGCAGTTTCTAGACCTCCCCCCTAACACACACCATAATTTTTGGATTCACTTTGTATTTGCAGGTCAGTTTTCAAGATGAGCTTTGAAAGAGAGTTTTCTTTTCAGGAAACATGTGGAAGTCTCCTTTGCTGGAAGCTTGAGCAACTGAGACCAGTTTTTACACAAGATGGCAACTGTTAAGGTAACCTTGACTCAGAGCATTTGGAGCTTGAAAGATGGACCTAAGGATGACAAGACATGCTGGGAGACTCCTTGGAGCAGGGAGCTGAATGAAATCACTCCCTTGACTGCACTACGGTGTTGGGATCACAAGGTATTTGGCAGGGGTTAATGCCTGAGGTTCAGACAAAAGGTCAGGTCATGGGCTGATCTGCAAGGGAAGGTAGCAAGGGCTCCAGAGCTTTTTACATTTTGAACTATCGGCAACATAAGAAGCGAAAAATATTTCCCATTGCCTTGCGATGTGCTCTATTTTCAAGGGTGCCAGGCACCCTCGGTGCTGCAATACATACAAAGTAAAACTAGGATTTGTAAGATGGAGCAACAGAAATTTGCTTTGTTGTCCTTCCAAATCCTAGTTTTAGTTTCAACAAAGCTGATTCATGAAAAAAAATGTAAGTTTTGAAAAAATCTAAAATACTGATTGGAAAATTTCACTTAGATAAAGAAATGCCAAAAAGGGACATTAAAAAAAAAATGTCCCGAGATATGCAAACAACAATGACATGTAAGGCAGAGCAGAGAAAATACTGTGGTTCCTTTTCAGAAATATTTCCTAAACAAATCTTAAATCTCCAGTCTTCTCTGTCTTTCCTCTTCGCAAGGAGACATAAAGACTGGATTTTCAATGAAGGTCACCCAGGCCTTCAAACTAAAGCCGTTCCTTCACTGGGTGTGTGTAGCAGATCATTGGCGTGACACTAATCTACATCAGCTGAGGAGGTTGCCCAAGGCATACACAGGTATATGTCTTTCAAGATGCAACCTGTCTGCCCTTTCACATGATAACACCTAGCGGGCTGTTTCCAACCCAGCAAATGTTTAGCTGTGATCTGGATGAATGCACAGATGCATGCCATCAGCGCTCATTCACTTTGCCCGTATTCAGAAGCCTGCATTAATTCCATCCTTGGTCCCGTAGCCATCTGTGTGGGGAGAAGTAAGTAATTTCAGGCTGGGAACTGGCGTTCTTGGTGTCAGAAGCAGTTACCATGAAACGTAAAACAAACTCCTGGTTTGGTGTCACTAGATAATTCATTTGGGGCGGGGGGTGTTCATAAACTGCCCGGGCCAAACCAAGACTTAGGTCCACGTTCTCCATTCTGCTCCATGCCAGAACAAGGCCGCTACTCCCAGAAGACACTCTGATGAAAGGGAAATCAGCTCCATCAACAGGTTTCCCCCCACAAAGGGAAGGAGGGAGGGGTTTGGGGTAGGGCCGAGCTGGGAGATTATGGCGGGGGCCAGAATCAGGACTTCTGCCATGTCTCATCTTTCACAGGTATAAGTTAGGGGGAAGGTGCCCAGGCACTAAGTACCTGCATATGATCTCAAAGTTTTCCATACTTTCTGGTCCATGGGCAGATCTGCTTAAAACAGAGGGGTCAGACTCTTAATTGCTATAAATCAGGGTAGCCCCCTTGAAACCCAGTTCAGCTCCTTTTAACTCAATGTCATGAAGTCATAGAGAAGTCAGGCTGGAAGGGACTGCCAGGGGTCATCTAGTCCAAGCCCCTGCCTGAGGCAGGATCAGCCCTATCCAAACCACCCTGTACAAATCCATAATCTAACCTCTTAGTAAAACCCTGACATAACACCAGACATAACCCCTTAACCTGCCACAGGTAAAGCAGGGGCACCACGGCAGCCAACATCCTACTGCTGTAAAAGGTTGTTAATATTCACTGGAGAGACCTCCGGTAGAAGGCCATGGCAAACCCCCCCACCGCCTCTACCATGGCGTTACTCTGATTGGCATCAGCCAAGGTCTTTCCCCTGGCTCCAAGTTCCTCGCCGCTGCAAAAGGAGAAATGAAAATAGTAATCTTGCATTTAACAGCACCTCGCTCCTCTCTCATCAGGGAATGAAAGCAACTCACACCCAGCCAAAGAAAGGCTGGCTGTCCCTTTCAGCTGGAAATGACTGCGGGGTGACGAGCCCTGCCTGTATTTGGACCATTATGGAGCTACAGAAAGGGAACACATGTCTTTGTGGCAGAAATTGTATCAAATGTTATACAAAAAAAATTGCAATCAGTTTCCAGCAGGGTCCTTGTAACTAAGTCTGCGGTTCATTCGGCTCCAAAGCCGAGGGAAAGAAGGTTCTTCTGTGCTTTCTCATTCCACCTCCATTATCTAGAAGCTGTGTTATTCAGTTAATTATCACATCTTTGTAAAAAGTTACTGGATTCCTCTATTGAGGAGCATATCCACAATGTGGGGAAAAGATGTCATAGACGTGTCACATGGTGCATTTAAAATTACATCGACTTGAACTATAGCATTGCTACCGGCAGCTCTATAATAAGAAAGGTAATCTACAGCAATTACATTCCAGCTCTTTCCCATTGTCACAAAAGATTCAGATTCAAACTTAGTCTGAATTTTTCAATAAAGGGGTCAGAAATCATGATAAGAAAGGAGATGGCTGGGGTGGATTTTATTCCAACCAGATACACAAGGAAGTGTGTGGGTGGGTACGTGTGGAGTAAACCGGTGCGAGCGCCCTACTCAACTTAAACCAGCCAAGTGCTATTGACTCTGAAGAAGTTACACAGATGACGCCAGCTGAGGATTTAGCTGACTAAACTTCACTTTCTTACACTCAGAGCAGCTGATCCTGGCCCCATCTATCTCAGTGTAAAGGAGTTATGTCTCCCTAGAGGGAACAGCCTCTGTAAAGGTAATTAGATCCTGGATCCACCCGCCTGTTGTAGGGTGACGGATTCAAACGCAGGTGCCCTTCATTGAGACCATCTTGATGCCACCGGTGGAGGGACCAAGTCCAGGAGGCTGGCAGCTCTGGGAACAAGAACAGGGAGAAGGATGGGCCCCCCTCCAGACACGTGGGTTATAGAAGATGCTCTAGACCTGCTTCTTGAGCCACAGGTGAGCAGTAGAGAGAGCGTAGGGGCTGGCTTCCCTCCAAAGACAGGCATGTCCTGCTGCACTGGGTGATACGGTCGTATTGTGACTGATGTCTGCATCAAGCAGAGAGCGGTGCTGCGGCAGAAGCAGGGGTTGCTCTGGTATCACCCATACCCGCAGGAATGGCTGGAGTCTACCGTCGCCGATCCTGGCTTGAGTGGTACCTGGCACGCACTGCTATCTCTGGGCTGGGCCTTGGCTGATGTCAATCCCCACCTCTCTGGTCTCTCAATGGAGCCAGGCTTGACCCCACCACGTGAGACTTTGGCACTAACCCGCCTGTCCTGCAGTGGGGGCACTGCCAGCTCCGGTATAATGATGGCTCCATGCGCCAAGAGATGAGAGCTGGGGCTGGTGGAGCCAGGAACCCGGCAGGGCCTGAATCCCAGTGTGGGAGGGCTCCCCGAGCCCAGCTGCAGCAGGTGCGAGAGTCTGTCCTCCACCACCCCGCTGGGGCAGAGCAGAGGCCAAGTGGGCTCGTGGTGCAGAGGGGAAGCCAAGGGGAGCGAGTGGGCTGTGACCCCGGCTCTACAGCGCTCCTGCCTGCAAGAGGCCCTGATCCAGGGCAGCGGCTGCTAAGGACCGATCCCTGCCCCTAAGACAGTGACTCCCAACGGGGTGCCGCAGCCCCCTGAGGTGCCTTGCGATCCTGTCAAGGGTGCACGCAGTATCAGCACTGAGGCGCGCCAGCAGGCTTACCCAGATACACTTGGGGAGTTCAAATGGGCATCCACGGTGCTCGGACCGTCCTGCCCCAAGCTCTGGGCCCTGGAGAAACTGCTCCACTGGGTTCATGGAGTCGAGAAAAGAGGACGCTTCGAGCTGCCATTTCCTGAGGGGGTCTCGTGTCAAGCAAGGGGCTTTGGGGAGAGCCGGGCCTGGCAGCTGGTGCCCAGCGGGGAGGCCTCGCAGTGCTGGGCAGGGCTGAGGGGCAGGCGCCAGCTTCCTCCCACCCCCACCCGGCTGCAGGGGCCCAGCACCTCCCATGTGCCCAGCCCTGGCCCATCCTGTCCTAATGCCAGGGCCTCCTGCTTCCGCCTGGGCATCCAGGCTGCCGTGCCCAGGGCATCTCCCTGCCCAGCTCATGCAAGCCCGGGTGCTCCGCGCGCCCCCGACCCCCGCCTGC
>NW_005842059.1:880920-903018 GCF_000455745.1 Alligator sinensis
GCAGCACCCCTGGGGGCGGCTGCACCCCGGTGGAGGGTCGCCGGCTCAGCCTCCGGTCACTGCTACAAGGCGCGATTGGGTGCAGGAACTTCTCCTCGGGCTGTATACCACCAGCCTGCGTCCTCTGACCCAGAGAGATATAGCTGGTGCCAATCTGCGCCAAGCACCCGCCGTCTTTCACAGCTCTCCGCTGGGGGGGAGAGATGGTTTGAAGCTGCGTGCCGATTGCCCCGTTCCAGACCCGAAACGCTGTCCTCCGAGGCAGCCACGCGTGCCCTCCCGCGTGCAGCTCAGCCAGCCCGTTACAAGCAGCAGGCAGAAATGCCACTGATGGGGGAAGATCGCTGCCGCCTTTTCCCCAGGCGGTGCCTGCGTGGGCGCAGAGGTGCATGCAGAATAGGAGAGTCACCTCTGCGCAAAAGGATGTTGTGATGTGACTCGGAGCACTTTGCCTCTCCTCTGAAAAGGTAGGGGCTGCCGGCCTTCGAGAGAGGGGAGCAGCGCGAGTCTTCTCCAGGTAGATCCCAGGACGGGACTAATGTGCAACTCAGGCAGTCGCCCACTGCTTAGAGGAATGTGGGTCCTGGAGAGCTCTCTCGTGTCATTACCAAGGGGATCGCCGGTTGAAATGATTGTTCAGAGTGCTTTGCTCTCCTCCGAGCTGAAATGAAGTCCAGGAAACAAGGTCCAAGAGAGACCATTGTACCTAACGTCAGGGTCTTGTGTCCTGTGGGATGAAATCTCCTAGGAGCCGCTGAAATAACATCTTGCTTCCTTTGCAGCCTGGATCCTTTCGGTGTCAGTCCTGACTGTCACGACTGAAACACGTCTCTTTCTGTCTCTGATTGACCGTGGCAGGTGACTGTTCGGCAGTGCGGGGCAGTGAGAAATGCTCGCAGAGCCTGTGCAGAGAGGAAATCTTACCAGCGTTGCTGAAATTATCCCAGGAAGACACTTTGCAGATTGAGTCAGCGTCACAAGGTAATAACAAGTTTGCAGACTAGAAACCAAAAAAAAAAAAAAAAAAATCACTTTGACTTTGAGGAATTGAAATGGCAAATCTCTGTTTGATCTCCTTTGGATGATCAGTGCAATGGGCTGTTTTCTGAAAGTGCGGTGGCTTATTAATAGTATTCTCTGAAAGGGGATGGAGTAGGAAAGATGATTTACTTCTATTTGTTGTGTACCAGCTGAACCCCGCTGTCCTGGCTAATGCAATGCAAACAGTCAGAATGAAGGCAGTGGGATGATGGGGACAAGGGAGGTGATGATCGCTCTGTAATCAAGTGTAACATCTTCACGAGCTCAGGGGAGGCTATTAATATCCTTGTGTCAATGAAGGAATATTGCACACATGTGCATAGAACGGATTAGCGGGAATCCTCCAAAGCGATTAGCAAACAGTCAGAAATGCAGTTTCAAAGTACAGAGCCAGCAGGTTAGCAAACATGCGGCTCCCAGGGCACAGCAAAGCTCTGTGCCCGTTCGAGGGAGCTCTCCCTGGGCCTGGGCTGAACACGGACGGAAGATGCGTCCTCATGGGTTTCAGAGACAGCAGTTGGGGTGGGATTTGTTTGTTTTTTTTCCCCTCCGTGTGACGTGCGAGGACCAGCCGTGTTTCCGTCGCACACGTTCATCTGCCCATGGTGCAGCAGAGTCACAGAATCAAATAGGAATCCTGCCACGGAGCAGCTACTCCGGCTGCCTGTGAATGAAGGGATCTTGGCAATGGCATGTGTTTAAATCAGAGCAAGATTTTAAGGATGCTCTGCTTAGCTAAGAAAGAAAATAATTTATTACTGCATTTTTACAGCCGTGGCAAGGACGCCGCGATATTTCCTGGGATGTCGCCCGCTGAAAATAAATGTCAATTCCTATTTATTTAAAAGCTTAAAGCTCTCTAGTTGAGTATGCAAGACAGGGATGACTGAGACACGCTATTCCTGAGCCTGGCTGACTTGCATATTGATCACTTCTCCATGTACGGCTGTAGGAATCTAAGTGGGACACGGGCACGTTTTACTAACAGCCCATCTTGAAACCTGTTCCCTCTGGTCAGCGGATCTGAGGTCATCAGCCACATCCCCAGGCCTCTAGCAAGGTGCAGCTGCCCCCCACCCCATCGCCTGAGAACCTCACAAACATGAGTGAACTTAATCATGTGGAAATGCAAAATGCTTTGCTGAAGGGAAACTGAGGCACAGGAAAGGTCAAGTTGGGCGGGGGGAGGGAAAGGCTGCAACCTGCAGCCTGCATGCCACAAGTGGTATGGGCATCCTCTGTGCGTGGCACGCAGGAAGGCATGGAGGGAACGGGTACTGCAGCAGTACATGGGGCAGGGAGCAGAAAACAGGGCACAGACTGGGCAGGAGCAAAAAGCAGGTCAGGCAGGAAGCACAGGGAAGGGTGCAGAAAGCTGAGCAGCAGATCAGGCAGAGGAGGAGGATCGGCGCAGCACTCAAGGCAGTGCGGGGCTAGTTTGTGGCACACCTGCCAGAAAGGTCGGCCCCCACGGGGTTGAGTCTCTCACCTGTCGTCACGTGCAAAGCGTGTTTAGCGCAGAGCAGACTTGCTTCACTAAGCAACAGAAGTGGAGTGGACACGTGGTGCGCAGACCTACTCCCCATGCAGGATACAGTAACCCCGGGGAAAAACGCGCTGGAACTTTTCCACCTAGCTCAGTTCCTACCTGGAGCCTGTCATGTGCCCCCTTCCCCACCCGGTCCCACCCCATTTGCCCCTTCCAGACCGGCTCCCCCACCACCTCGGGGGCAGGCCCTGTAAGGGCACCTGCTGCCTTCAGTCAGCCTGGGAGCGTTGGTTAGTTGTCCCTGCCTCCCTACAGAGCAAATCTGCTCCCAACGAAAAGCCAGAGTCCTAACCGTGATTGGGCTGGGAAACGAACCCAGGCCAGGTCTCCTGCATCTGTAACCGCAAGACAGTCTGCCATCTGCTTCTCATGGCTGAGCCATTAACAAACCCCAGCCTTGCTCCTTGTCTCTCACCTCACTTATCTCGGTGTTCAAAACACGGCACCTAATTCCTGCGAAAGAGTTGGCCCTGACACTGGGGGCCTTGGTGGTGATCTGAGAGGTCGCCTGAAAGCATCTCTAGCTGTTTGCATTTCCAGGAAGCAGCTTCTACTTCAGGAGCGTTTCCAGTTTCATTCAAGAACGAGGTCCCTGCATTCCCAGCCTGCTCAATAAATCCCTGCATCCAGGCCATTTAGCGCTAAATGCTAAAATGACTAGAAAGGGGCACCTTTGACTCTCCTAATGCATGAGACATGGTGCAGCCGCATCTGTCGACTCAAGGTTAGAGCTAGGCGCCTTGTCTCTCGCTGACGTGTGCGGCAATTAGAGGGTTGATGCTTGTTAACATTAATGGGAAAGAGATGCGGCTCTTCGGTGTGCGCTGGGAGCAGGTACCCAGAGAGCAGTTGCTGTGAATGGTACGCTGATTTGAGGACCAGGAGGGAGCCCGTGTTGATTCACCGGTGAGATGTCAGCTTTGCTCCCTCTGAACACAAAGCGATTTAAAGTTCAGCCTCCGTCTAAATGCAGAGTGCCCACCGGTCAGGATGAATGGGACCATCCTGACTGGTGAGGTTTGGAGAATGGGCCAAATCCAGCGCTAGCAGGTGCGGCACTGGATGCTAGTGGCATTGCACTTGTCCTGAAATCTGGCCCCGTGCCTTGCCTTGTGGTGTAGCACAGAAGAAATGCAGCGTGTCGATGATGTGGTTGTCTCCCAGGTGGAGAACCAGAGGCTGTGACTCATGCCACCTTGATGGAGCTGTCACAACGCTCGGCTCGCAAGGAGAGCCGTGTACACAAGAAGCACTGACTCGAGGTGTTTATGTTTAAACAAAGCACCGAGAGGCTGAATCACTGCTGCAGCGCTGCCGCTCGGGGGTGGCCACAACCTCGTCAAAGCCTGCCCGAAGCAGGCACAAAACCAGGCATGTCCAAAAACACCAGGTCACCTGGGGAGAGCGCAGCTCCCCCCTGCACCTCAAATAGGGCCAGGCTGGTTCCTGTCCCGGGGTTAGCTACACGCAGGTGGACTGAGGGCTGGTGCAGGTGCAACGGGGTCAGGACATGCATTTTGTCTGCACCGATTATGGACCTTGAACATCACCAACGGTCTCAGGCCTGGGCTCAAACCCCTCTGCATAAACCTCTCTGCATCTCCCTCCTACTTGGCTGGGAGTGAAGGCTTGTTCTTAATGTCTATTCAATTCTTGGCCCTTTCCATAAGATTAACACCTGGGGGTAACCATAATTACTGATGTAGGCAAGAGAAATGTTTGTGCCGTTTAGGGACCAGCAGAGAACACCAGGCCATTTCAAACAGGCGACCGAGACCCCATACCCTTCAGGCAGTGGCAGTTAGAAACTTTGAAGTACCTCCTGGCCGCTGCGAATGTCAGCTGGTGAAATGGCACCAAGAGCTGCCGTTCTCCGGTGTCCTAACACGGGGCCCCGGGTTTGGTCACAAACACTATCCGCGTCTTGACACTCAGTCCTACTGAGCCTGTCAACTTCTTAACAGCATCGCTGCCTGCTTTTACAGCCCACCTGTATGACTGGTTACCAGTCCACCCTACTGCTCAGCTCGTGGTTATTTCCCTGATACGGAGCCCTGACTCCTAACTCTGGAGTAATCAGTGGCCGCGTCCACACAAGACGCTGACTGCACAGTTGTTACTGCGCAGTCCTTTAGCACTTGCATACCCAAGTACTAAATGACTGCGCAGGAACCAGCGTTACGGTGCAGTAGCGCCCCTGCACGGCTTCCTGGGGTTGCTGACTGTGCAGGAGCCGTGCAGGAGCCGTTTGTGCCACACAACGCTACTGCGCAATAGTAATGAGCTACCGGGCAGCCGGCATCTTGTGTAGAGGCGGCCAGGGCTAACTGAATTGCTCCCAGCACCTACCGCTTTAAGTAAACTCGGGCAAACATGCTCGGGTTCAAAAGGAAACCACTGCAATAGTTTGCCCGTGACTGCTAGCACATGCACCGCATGTTGCATAATTACAGGAAAGACAGACCCGACTCCTGCAGTCAGACATATCATATTGATAGTGTTTTCGGCACAGAGTCGCTGTTGATAAGTTGAAGAGCCACTTGAACGTGGGAGCCACGGGCTGAGTGCCCCTGGGTTAGGCTAACAAGCGTAGCCTCTCGCATTTGTGTAGCAGAAGTGGGATGTGATGAGCTCCTGATGCCAGGTTGCTCTTCATTACCGGCAGGCTATGGGCAGGGTGCACACACATCCACATCCGCATGAGTGTTTTCCACTGCTTCGTGTAGCGGCTAGGGCACCTCTCTGCAGATGATTTCCTGGATGCCATCTGCTCATGAAATGCATGCGCCAGTGGGACTGTCCCAAGGCCTGGCACGATTGTTAAGCACACAAGGAAGCGTCGAACACCAAAACCCTGCTCTTCAAGCCCTTGTCTAGCTTTAGGTTTGCTATCTGGCCTGAACCTGACTTAAATGCAGCAGCTCTTGCCTCTCAGCCAAAGAAACCCTGCATGGTCTGCAAGCTTCACAGTGGCTCCAACAGCCCATTGACTCAGGGCACCTGAACTGGGAGAAAGGGGGTGGCCAAGGCATCCTGTTGTCCTCCTAGTGGTCTGGGTCATATAGTCACTCAATTTAGAGCAGCTTTCAGGCTGCTCCTCAGCTGTGCTTGGGAAGCAGATTGCACTGGCAGGTCCCAGGGTCATGGTAGCATCTTGCTTTCAAGCCCCTTGCACACTCTGGTTCCACATCTGGTGCCTGAGTGCAGACCAGGATCTGGGCCATTTTGCCTCTGGATTAACGCGTCATTCATTAGATGGAATATTAGAACATTAAAACGACACCTGAAATGGTGAGATTTGTTAGGACTTAACCATAATGAACCCTTTATTCAGTCTGTGCTCCAAGTTCACTGCAGCGTCATGATGGAGTGACAATAGCTTCCTCTGTGAGTCAGAAATGGGAGAAGGCACTCTAGTGCCAGTTAGCTACCAAACCAGTCTGCTAGACAGACCGTTCCAGCACCCAAGGGTGCGATTCACTCCGGCCCAATAAATCCCTGAGTAGCCAAGCTCTGTGCAGTGTGACTGCGATGCAATGCAACGCAGTTCATCCCCAGACACCAGGACGCAGGTCTGCAGGGCAGCCCCACATTGGCTGCTGCATCAGTCGCCGGTCTGTAATAGCATTTGCATCCCTTGCACCAAGCCAAGAGCTCGTGCAACTCCACCTGCAGAGTCTCTCCAGGCCTAGGCCCAAAGTGGGATGTTACACACAGTGCACTCAGGGCTGCTCCAAGGTGGTCACGTTGTCTCTGTTCGGTGAGTGAAGAGCAGATGGATGGCGCTGGTTCCTGGCTGCTCTCCTGGCAGTGAAGACCCTATAGGGCACCAGGCAGAGGGGCAAAGCACCAATTTCCCTTTCTGATTTTTCTACCCATGATGTTCCAGAGAGAACATCCTATTGCTGGACCTTCACTTTTAGGTCTTTCTTGCACGCAGTCAGTGTTTGTCTCCCTCTGGACCGTCTTGCTAAAGCTGTGTCTGAAGTCCCTGGAAACAGTTTGGTTCTGCTCTTTCTTCTCCCTCGCACCATTCAGCTCCGCACTGCCAGTAGATGAGGCTAAGGATTTGGGAGGTGGCTCAGAGGCTTTCCTTGCAGGATTAGCCAGTGGTTAGAGCAGCAGGGTGTGGCTTGGGAGGCCTGGTTCGATTCTGGTTCTGTCACTGGTGGCTTGTGTGACCTTGGCCAAGTCATCTTGTCTTTCTGTGCATGCCCACCTGCAAGGTACGGTGCCTCTCTCTGCGCAGTGGTGCTGGGAGAGTAACTACAGGGTGGATTATACTCAGCTTCTGTTGTAAGCAGTGGGGATGGGGGAGGGCTATACACTGAAGACCCCAGTATACAAGATGAGGCCCATCTCCTGGGTGCCCGGTCTTGCCACTCTGTCTAAAGTACGATACATCAGCATTGCTGCTCTCAGGGTGACCTGGCCGAGGCCCATTACATGAAAGCTGTAGCCCAAGTTTAGAGTGGTATTTGCTGCTCCAGATGCAGCAAGGGATGCAGCAGTGCGGGTGTGTATATGCCTAGGAATGGGGCATCTTCTCCTACCTGGCATACAGTTTGCTTCCCATCAGAGTCACTGAAGACAATGACAACTAGTAAAGCGGGTGGAGCTGATTCTCCATGCTGGTGGCCTAACAAGGCCATAAACTGGGCAGAAAGGGCTGTCTGGGCATACTCCCTCTGCAAGGGTATTTTTTGCATAATGCAGAGCTACTGAAATTGTCCCTTCCAGCACATGAAGTGGGTGGAGGTCGTGCGGTCCAGCTGGGCTCGGGGTCCAGCAGGGTGTGTAAGGAGCCATTGCTGCAGAGCTTAAGTTAGAGCAGCCTCGTGACTCCTCTGGCTTAAGCTGTTGGCTGAAATAACCTGTCGCAGTCCAGGAACAACCTCCTTGTTTTCCACCGTGCTTGTATGCTGAACACAGCTGGTCTAGCGGGTGGACCCAGCCCCCACGGGAGGCTTGTATCTGACTAAGGACTCTCCCGTTGCGGCTCTCCCATTTTCCATGGGTGAGAAAAAGAGCCAATTCTTCTCCCCTCCTAAAGAAGCGGTGACCCTAACACTTCATATAGCAGTAATGGTGATGGCTTTCCACTCGGATCAGCGGTGCTCATGTAGGGAGCAGGTGCAATCGGTGTTGTTTCCTAGTAGCAGCCTGAGGTTCGTGTTTTGGAATTACAATGCTGGCTGCTCATGTATTGCAGCAGTGGTTCCCAAGGGACGTGCAGTGCGATGCATAAAAAGTTGCTTTATCAGGAGCAGATCCAGCCCACAGAGCCGTGTCATCTGGCCTGCAGGGAACCCCACGGCTCCAGAAATCTGGCCGTGGGGGAGCAGTGGTGCTGTGACTGCTCCCCCCCTGCCAATTTTTCCAAGCTCCACGTGGCAGGATTGGGCCCTAGCCAGGCTGGCCCTGCTGTGCAGTGATATCAAGCCCACAGACTGGCCCAGGACCAACCCAGTACTGCTCATCCAGCTCTCGGGGCCAAACGTTTGGGCACCACTGCATAAGCTTTGCATATCTCACTGTGTAATGTCTTAGCCTTTTGGCTAAGATCAAGTATAGGTACCTTGTTGGGTGTAAGAGTAAAGCGTGCCGCCAATCTTAGCGCAGAACAAAAAGGGTGCTCCGGGTGTCAAGAGTTTGGGAAACACGATCACAGATTCAGGAGCGATGCCTCTTGGCCCGGCTTTGCTGGTAGCAACCAACTCCTGAATTTCTTCTGCTGGCGTGCGTTTTAAATGTCCCCAGAAATCTGACTCGGAGGCAAAAAAGTTCAGCTGGAGAACAGGAACACCGGGAGTAGGATCTGACCCTACGGGCATTTTAAAAGGCACTTGTTTTCAGGAGCTGTACTCTGAAGCACGGTGTTTCAAGGAGGAAAGACAAGCCCCCCCCCCCAAACCTGCACCCATACAGACACATGTATCTCTACTGCCCTTTTAATAGAGGCCCACACTTTTCCGACACTGAACCGATCACAGCACCATAGAGCCTCTTTCATTTGCCTAGTTAAATGCAAAGGGGCTGCTAGAGCTTGTACTTCGCAGTCTCGCGATGAGAGAAAGCTCTGTGCCACCCCCTGCCCTTCCCCAAGACCACCTGGCACAGAGGGTCTTCCCACACTTCAGCTAGTCCTGGCTGCCAGAACAGCCCCCTGCGGGCAAGGAAGGGCTGCCCCCATTTCAGTCAGCACAGGGGAAGCACGGAGAGGTCATAAATCCCTTTTCTACCTCCATATGTAAAGTTCAGTGCTGGCGTGGCCGTGACTCCGGTCCTTGTGGCCATTGAAACATTTTGGCTCCAGTCCTGCTGCCACGAAGGCAATGGCACATCCATTGACACCCCACGGACGAGGGGGTCGAGCCTTTTGTCATATACAGCTAAGAGTATGCAGCTGGCACCATGCCCCTCTCCTCGCTGGGGGCATGCGCACTCTGTGAAGGAGCGTGCCAGCGCTCCCGCAGGGATCCCCTGCATCCTAGAGGATCAGGCGAGATGAAAGCATTAATAAGCTTCTACTTTCGAGGCACTAGAGGTTAGCATGGTACTAGAGCACACCTAGAGATGGGCCCAGCTCCCAGCAACAGAGCCAGGTCTCATCCTGCGCTCGGCTCTTCTGTCCTCAGTGCCCTGAAACAAAGCAGGGATCCTCACACCCAAAGCTTTGTGGCCTTGATCCACTTCCCTGCTCATTCATAATCCCCAACAGGAATATTCTTTCTATGCAGCGCAAATCTGAGTCACCTAGACATAAGACACCAAGGGAAAGCATGGGCAAATGTGGCCACTACATCCCAACCCTGCAAGCCCCTTGTTTTCTGTGCTAGCAGCACCATCTAGCGCACGGCTTTGTAATGGCTCTCCGCTGAAATCCCTCCAGCCCTTCCCTGGCCAGGAAGAGAGGGAACGTGCTCTTGTGCAAAACGAATCACGAGTTTCCAACTGCAGCTGGAGACAACTGCAGACCTCCCCGTCCAAACTCACGGCTTTTCTTGCACTAGCACCGCCCGCATCAATTCAGGGCGCTGCCCATTTGTACTAGCTCTTAGCACAACCGGATTTTTGTCCACCTTTACATCTGCCATTTGGAGAGTAAACTCCTTGGGAAAGAGGCCTTGGTGTCCTTGCAGTTCTGCAAATTGTCCAGCACCTCTACAGAGAGGCGTAGGTGAGAGTAAAGCTGATCACTTGTCAGTCGAGTCCCGGAGGAAGCGTTCCCAAATTCTAGGCACATCTTTTCATTGACAATATTGAAAACGTTGATTTGTCCGATTGTTGCTCACACTCTTTATTATTATCTGGTTTGCACAGCTGCTCCAGACAGGGTAGTGACAAACACATTAACAACGTCGAAAGTAGCCTACTTTAAGAGAAAATATGCAGAAGAAGAACATTTACATCAAGATTACCATGAGTACTATCCAAAAGTGAGTACGCTTCTTCTCTCCCGTCGTCTTTGTCCTCGCTCTGAAAGTGCGATCTGCTCGCTCCTCTTCCTTGGTTCAAAAGCCCTAATGCTTGTTTTGCCTTCCCCAGCACCTGATATTACCCGAGGACCGGACTTGCATCCTAAAACTCTCTCTGCAGAAGCTTCGATTCCTCGAGGATCCCGAAACGTACCTGCGCAGGTCTGTGCTAATTAACAATTTGTTGAGGAAGATCCACCTAGAGACCGAGAGGGAGAGCTATGAATACTTTAAGGAGGCACCTTGTTGTCGGACGGCTTACTCTGATGCACGAAAACGGCTGAAGTTTATGGTACAGGAATGCTGTTCTCCGTCACTCTATTATGAAGAGCTGCATTCATATCATATTGTGCCTTATTCGCCAGAGAACGCCATTTATGGAATGGGCTATACAAGCAGCCACTTGGAGCAAAATTCTCAACTGCTTATTTATAAAATGAATTAAAGTAGCTGTTAGATCCACTGATGTTTTGTTTCTGAATGTGTGAACTGCTTATTAACATGCTCAGATGAGGCACTAATTGCAAACACGCTTGTGATCAAAGATGGGACGCTCTTAGAGCTGAATGGAGGTTACTTTGAGGCATACTCCCCAGCGATCGGTGTGAAGCCCTTGACTATAAAGCCCATTCACACGCAGGCAGGCGGCTGGTGCAATGCAAAGGTTTTTGTAAGCAGAGACCTTATCTGCAATGTGTATTATAGAAACGGAGCGCAGGTTAAGTTCTCAATGTGTAGATACAGACATTTGAATCACTTTGCATTTAAATGGTGCCATCCCAGGTGGAGGGTAAAGCAGAAAGGGGCAGATGAGTCTGACAGGGAGGAGAGAGCGGTAAGAGCTATTTCTGGGAAGGGGTGAGGAGGTGAGGTTTTTCTTTGAAGGAATCGGTGCCAAAGGAAAGGCCCTTTCAGTTCAGATCTTGCAGAGAAGTGACATGACTCAACTGGTACTTTCAAGAAGCTCTGCAATGAGGTTGGTGAGGGCTTGGGGGGGTTTATAACTGATCCACCAAATGGCACTCGCATTTGCTTGCTTGCTTTCTCAGTTGGCGCTGAGTTTGCTATTTTACAGTAAAGCTCAGCCGCTCAGACGAAAGACGCTTTCCTCATCCAAGTTGTCAGTGTTTTCTAAATGTGATCTGCCTCCCCTTCTTCCGGTGGTCTGCTTTGAACTCAGCTATGATTTCTGTGCAACATCACTATGTGGCCATGCGGCTTGGGGCGTGATCAGTGTTAGTGCCGAGATAGTTTGGGTTGCTTTTTTTTTAAGGTTATATGATTGATTTATTTTTGGGGAGGGGGGGAAGCCTACATTGGAAAATAACTATAGTGGTCAGATGTGAATAAAACCTAAGAGGTCTTTGATGCAAGGTGAGCCTACTCTACATTTGTAATAGCGTTTGAGGTTGAGTGAGAAGTCTGGTTTTAGGTTTTTTTGGAACTACCTTTAGCTCTATATAATCTCACAAGCACATTCGCGGAGAGACATTTAGCAAATTGATCACTAGTACAAGAAAGTTTTATAGCTGCTCAAACGACGTTCTAAAAATACCAAAGAGGAGAAAATGATGCTAAAGTAAATGGAGTCAAAAGCAGGGATTATATACTATGCCCCGAGACAACGTTATTAGTGAGCCAGTAAATGGCACCATTACCAATATATCCATCATTCATTCAAGAATGATGTGCAACATAGACGTGCTGAACAAATACGGTGCCTGATCCAAAGCCCATTGAAATCAGTGACCTATTGGCTTATGGTGAAAGAACCAACTTTGCAAGGCGGTTTATGATCACAGATGATGGTACCGTAAGACGCTGTCGTGCTGGAGATGTATCCCCACATCCCAATTTTGTCTGAAAGCCTTTTCTTATGCAAATTTGACGGATGCCATTTTTGAAGCATTGTACAGTATGAACAAATTGTTTTAAAAAATGCTTGCTATAGCTGTACTTAGTATAAAACCAAGACTCCTCTTGTAACCCTACTCTAGGATGCCTTGTTCTTCTATATTGCACACACAGCGGGTGCTGTCGGGTCTGTAAAAAGCAGGAGAGAGCTGAACGTGCGAGGAGCAAAGTGAGTAGAAGGTGACAGGTCACTAGATGCCTCTGTTGGCTTTGGAAACAGGAATAGAAAAAGAGCTAGGAGCGTTGAGAGGTTTTAATCACATTTTTCAAAGACCTAAATTAAAATATATATATATTATTCCCCAATTTAAAGCCTACCGCTCTGTGAAATATCGTTTTGCTAACTCGCATAGTGAGAGCTTAGTCGATATGCAGAAAGGGGACACTACTGTTTCTAAAGTGAACTTAGTAACTGCGAATTCTTAGTCTGGCAGAAGCCACCTTAATTTTTCTTGGAGGCCAAATTTCTCTATTTGCTTCTGAGGCAAAGACACATTATTTGCAGACTATATCCCAAATCCAGTGTAAATCAGCATAGCTCCCTGGATGGTAGCTCCTTGGCCTTCTGTTGGTCCCACTCCCGTGGCTTTCACTGGAGTTACGCCAACCAAACAACTGGTCCAAACTTTGCAACATCAGCTCGTCACGTGTAAACCGAGGTGTGTTGAAAAGTCATCCAGGAAGAGCTGCCACATCTCTCTGAACAAGAGAAATTGAAAAAGGGCCAGGCTAATTCGGAGAGAGGATGGCCATTATCTTATGTGCATAACAGCCTTAATACTCCAAGCAAAAACTGAGAGTGAAGCACTTCTGCCGTCGAATTTATGGGCAGAGTTGTATGAGCAGCGCTGTTAAAAGGGCCATCATCGCTCGGAGTCAGAGAGCTCTCTTATCTCTGGTACATCACATATCATCTATGCACTTAGAGGTTGGGCAGGGGGCATTAGAGGACTCCCTTATATTGGTATGTGTCATTGGGAAATTATTACGGCCTTCTGGTTTTTAAAAATATGTAATTTTCTGCTCTAAAGCACTGGCATTTATGCACTTTTTTTCTTTGTGTCCATTTTCAGTTGAATTCATAATGATCAAATTACTGTACGGCACGCTAAGTAACCTTTTCCTCAGTCATTGACGATGACACCCACTTTATTATATGTGCACTATAATTCTGCTCTGAACGACAAGGCTCATTACACTTCACAGACAATTAATCAAGCTGGATTTAGCTTTTAACCTTTGTTAGGACAATTATGGTTGTTGAAGTTTATCTTTTGAAAGCTAATTTCCTTGTCTAAGGAGAGAAATGATTGCTTTGTTAACTGTCTAAAACTTATCTGAGATGATGCCTCAAGAGATGTTGTCACTGAAAGCACCTTATTGAAAGGCTGGCAAGGAAAATATTCTGGACGGGTCTCAGGTAACTAACTGCTTGACATTTTCATAGATCAAAGGTTTGATTTTCCCAGGTCAAACACAAGGTAGGATTTTCATCAAAGGTTTGTCCCTCTCCCCCTTTTTTTCTCAACCAAAATGTAATAGTTTAGTGAAAAAATATTGCTGAAATGCAGGGGAGCAGCAAGTAGCGTTGCCACCGCTCCCCTGCTGCCAAATTTCCAGACCCACGGGGAGGCCAAATGACCTGGCTCTGGGGACTGGATCGGGCCTGCAGGCTGGACACTAAACACGGCTGATCTAGGGATAATTCAATATTCAGTTACGAAGCCACCATTTACGACTATAATACAGACACAAAAACTAATGTTTGTTTGATGACACCTTTCAGGATGTATAGTTTAACTTCCGTACCAAGTGTCTGGCATTTGTTGAGTGACCCCCTTCGCTAGACTGTAGTGATTAAAAAAAAAGAGTCCTTAAATGATTTTAGAGCTACAATATATACATACACATGCAGGCTATGTTTTTGCTGGGTGTAAAGAAAATCCTTTCTTCAAAACCAGTTATCTTGGAGAATTTTTCAACAGAGCACATTACACCTCAGAGAGAATATGAATTTGGAGCCTGACTGGGACAGATTTGGTAATGTCACTTGATCATCTTGAACACGACTGGCTTGTGAAGTACTAATTTGCACCTCAGTTTTGTATTTTATATAGAAACATGCTTGGGTCTGTAAAATGAATGTGTAAATTATTTTACATTTTCCTTGTGCCACTTTTCCTAATTGGCCGTTATACCTAGGGCTTGATCTCGAAAATAATTACTAGCAGGTGTGTTGTGTGTTGCTGTTGTCTCATTACAGCGCCTGAAAGGGCAAATCTCGTGGCGTGTACATGCACCACAATGAAACTGTGCTTAGTCGTGTTTGTAGGATCAAGCTCATATAGTTATCATCCTCCAGGGGCGAAGCGTGCAGTTAAATGACAGGGAGCCTACACGCTTCTGTAAGACACCTTGCATTTGGAAATCCTATGGCGCAGATCCTGCACACGCTTCAAGTATGCTTAAGTTTACTCACATGTGTTGTCTCATTAAGTCAATGGAACTACTCATGCTCTTAAAGTTAAGCATGTGCATAAGTATATGTAGGACTGGGCTGATGTACGCAGTGGAGCTCCTCCTGAATTGCCTCATTATCTGTGAAAGTGATTATTGCCCTGCTGCTTGAGTTCTTGAATTTCTATATCTGCACAGTCAATGGACCTTTTGTTTTCAATGAATGTGGTCAGCTGAGTGTATGGAATATTGTGCCTTAAAGTCCCATCATCACAAACCTTTGTATATGCTCTGTAAATATTCTGTAACCACAACATAATTGCTAACTTTGTGAATTCGACAAAGATTCGGTTTCATACTTGAGAGTACCTTGAAAAAAACCCCATCTTTTAAATGTCCCCTAATAGCAAGGCATCAGATTGGAATAATCACAAACCAAGGTTTAATGATTCCCTGTTGTTTTTCCCCCGGTGACTTATCCTTTGCAATTCATGAAATTCCAATTTTTCCTTTTCCTTTTGCTCCGAATCTTTGAGTTCTGTTTTACCCACAACTTCATGATGTACACACATCGCTTTCCAAGTGAATCCAGTTATAAAGCTGCAAAAAAAGGTGTCTTTCTCATTCAAAGCCCATGTATACTATCTCAGCAGGGAATCACTTGCATATAAGAGCTGGTGCAGGCACTGTCAATATATTGTCATATACTTGATATTAATAATAAAGCATCAAAAGTAAACATCATATTTCTATCGAAATGCATGAGCCTGCGTTACATAATGTTACATATATGGTGATGATCCATCACTTAGATAGTGTAATACTTGTTCTATAATCAAAAAATGTTTTTAATGTTTCAAATTACTGGAGACCCGACTAAAGGTTTTTATGAGATTGTTTTCTAAAGTGACTAGTAGAAAAAGATTGTATATGTATTTTAAATATCTATATATAATGTGCATGTTTTGTTAATAAAACTATTTCTATTGAAACACCGTGAACTTTCATTAAACAGTCCAAATACGCCGGTGTCGACTTAGAAGATGGCAAACACACACATTACTCTTCTCAAGAGGATATTTTGAATACCTTTGCTCCCAAACTATTTTTAAAAAACCTAGGTCCCAATACCGCAGTTGGGCCCTGGTGGTAGATACACCTGTCTCCATTCAGCATTATGGAAGCAACGGATGATTTTCTAGTGTTTGCCCAAAGTGATGTGATTCCTGGAACTGAATCATTCATAACTGACCCACAGCTGTTGGGAAACACTGCCATTTATTCCTATATATTACATTATTTAAAACCAGGTAGGAAGCCTTTTCAGAAAAGTTCTTCACACTATTCCATTTGGATGCTGCAAACAGGTCCTAGATTAAAATACATTGATCAGGAGCTTTTTTTTTCTTAACCCAAATTTTTTTGGGGGGGAAGGTAGAAATAATTTTGCAGCTTTTAAATCAGAATGCTGCCATGGGGGTTGCCAAAAACCCCAAATTATTTAAATGAAAATGGACATTTTAAAATGAAAATGTCATAGATTTCCTAGAAATCTGAAGATGGGAGGAAACTCTAGAGGCCAGTTTTGGCTTGATCCTATAAAAGGATTTAAATAGCTGCAAATCAGTGCCAGAGAGAGGTACTGAGGCTCTCCATGCAAAGCATAGCAGAATCAGGATCCAAACAGGATCTCAAACCCACAGGCTGAGCAGGGTTGTGCTTAGAGCCAGCAAACTGAGAATGGCTCTGTGTGACGGCTTCACCCCACTCCTCTCCACTATTTAGTGCTTGCCTGCAGGCTGCAACCAGGCATCACCGTCTGCATGGGAGCCAGAGCTGGACTCCCCCTGCAAACCTTCCCAAGACCTGAGCAGTGCAGTGGTCCCTCTTTTGGAGCAGGGCTAGAGGTGGCAGCAAGGTACTCACATTGTATAAAATAACCTTTTCTATAATAAGTGGCTTATATAATAAGTACCCCAGTGTAACACAGAGGTTAAATTCCTGTCACTGGGAAGAGACAGAGGAACAGAGATGAAGGATGAGGTCCCTTTGAGACTAGGACCTGCCAAGCCAGAAGGAGTGAAAACCAGGGAAGGAGAGGCAGCTGGCATCAGCTGTGGACCCAATTCTATTACAGCCTGCAAGCGTCTCATGGGAGACTCCTGTGCTAGTCTGACAGGTCGTGGGGTGAGCAGCAAAGGGGAAGGGTCTGGAGGTATAAAGACTAGTCCCAGGCAGCAAATGAGGAGAGAGGAGGGAGATCACCTAGCAGTAAGAAAGCAGGGTCCTGGAACAGCTGGTGAGTAGATCTGGAGATCTCAATTGCTGGAGATGGGTGGGTTTTTTCTTTTGAGCCCAGGTGGGTGACGTTTTGTGTTCTGGGCTTTGTTTATGGCCCAGTGGGGCAAGGCTAACCTTTTACTGGTAACAACTGGTAGGCTGGGTGCAGCTATAAGGGGAGATGAGGAGGCTGCGTTGTAGAGTGCCAAAGAGCTGGACTCTGCAGTGACTGACCTTGGAGAGGGTGGTGAGCCCACAAGAGAATAAAGCAGCCTCGCTCTGAGACTTAGGTGCTGATGGGGTGATGAAGGCAGAGAGCCTGCAGGTCTAGCCCAGGGGTTAATCCTTAGGCTTAGTTGAGCTAACGGCTCTGGGGAGACCTAGGTGGGACTAAAACAGGGATGTTGGTCAGGAACAAGGGAAGACCTCCATGGGTGGATGGGCTGAGGCTCTGGGAAGAGGGTCCAACTTCTCCAGTTGATAATGGAGACTTAAATAGGACAAGGCTGGCAAATGGTAATGTCTGGCCTCACCCCTCACCCCCTTTTCCTTTGGGGGATGAGGCAACCTCTTGGAGTAATTTAACAACAAGGCATGGCAGGCGAGTGCAGGAGGGGGAGTGCAGGACCAGCTGCAGACTGAACCCTGGCGTCCCCTGCCAGTGTTGCCCACTGCCACACCTGGAAACAAGGGACTGGGTGCAATGTGCAAGCATACCTGTCTTGCCACCAGGTTAAGGCTATTTAGAGTGGGAAATGCTGCAGGGCAGCCTAGCTCGGATGTGGGGGGTAGTCTTAGTTCTGGCTCCTACCCCTGGACTGTTCTTGTATTTTTTACAACCCTCATCTATAATACAGAAACACTCAAGCATGTGTAGCAGAGCTCTGTACACTTCCCATCTCAACTGAGTGCCCTAACCACAAGGCTAAAGGCAGGCTCCCTCTTGCTTGTTCTCCTTCTGGTCCCCTGAGTCTTGCTTGCTTGCAGTGGTCCAGATTCAGCAGGGGATAGAGGATGCACCTCCACAGACTAGCAATTGGGGGCGTTCTCTTGGGCAAGGTGGGGTGACTTGGGTTTGAATCTTCCTCAGGCTTACAGGGGCATTGAGGCCTGGCAGAGGGCACTAAACCATCATATACAATGGAGGAGCAATTGCACTACAACCTCCTCCTCTGGCAGCCCTGTTAAAAGAAAGTGAGCACAGCTGTATCTTGAGAAGGCGGGTGGTAGTTGTGCTCTGAACTACTGGATCAGGTCTCTCGGGGGGACTCGGCCTGGAATGAGTCTGTGTGTGATGATGGCAGAACTTTTTACCGTCAAACAAGGACATGGTTGATGAACGTGGCTGCAGGCTACCTAGGGAGCGAAGATCCCACCCTCTCTGCCCAGCCTGGGGTGGTGACTGGATAGTAGGGGAATCCCTGCCCAGAGGAGATGTGCCATGCTAATCTTGCTGTTTAAAGCCCTACTACAAGGGTGGTGGTAGAGATGCCCCCTTGGGTAGCTTTACCGCAGAGAGGGAGGGGGCTTGAGGAGAATGTGCTTCTCAGCAGCACTTTCAAGAATGCCATGGAAGTAGTATAGAGACACCACGATGTGCAGGTGTTTGACTTGCAAGAATGTGCTCCTTGCAAGGAGCTCCTTCAATTGTCTAGCTCAAGCCAGTCCAACTGGCAGTCTGCAGGATTAATCTGTAGCCCCTAGTCCGGGTGCTGCTTCCCAGGTCTCCAGGCTCCCCCTTCTGCTTCCTGCCCCTGGGGTGTGGGGCTCCTGTGCAGTTTAGTAGGAGGTAGTGGGGGTGGGCATACAGCCCTCCATCCGGCCTGAGGGTCCTGCAGCCCAAAATTAGACAGCCCTAGTCTCAATGAAATCTTGATGCAGCAGCAGAATCAGGTACCGCTTTGTTGGACCAAGCTGCAGAGTGGCAGCTGGAGCTCTCCTATAGCTGGTAAGGCATGAATTGCAAACCCATGGGTAGAGTGTGAGAGTCATCAGCGTTTTCTAGGAGCTACTAACTTTTCCTATGAACTTTGGATAAATTGTAATGAGCTTCTCTCACTCGGTTGGTCACTAATGCCTTTCAGTTCAGGTCCAAGGAAAGGGGAGAGAAAACGGACTGTTTCTTTCCAGCTCCGAGGAAGAGCTGAGAGAGCAATGAATTTGAGGAAGGAAACAGCAAGAGGGTGGGAGGGAAAAGCTAGCCTAACTTCCATTTCTGTGGGCTCATATCATCCATGACTTGAGTAGGGATTTCTGATGATGTCTTTACTGACTCTTCCAGTGCTCCTGATCAAATCCGGCACCCTGGTCTTTCTCCTGAAAACTCCCTCACATGCAAACTTCCTGGGACAAAGTCTTACAGAGATGAATGAACTCTTAAACATGACGTTTATAGGACTGTCAGTAAGCAGAGCTGGAAGGGTCTTCGTGAGGGTATCTAGTCCAGGCTTCTGCTCACGGCAGGACTATCCCAGCCAAGTGTGTCTAACCTATTTATTCTTGATAACTTCTGAGGATGGAGATGCCACAACTCCTCTAGGCAGCCTGTTCCAATGCGGGGATACCCTGGTAGTGAGATCATTCGTTCTTCCTAATTTCCAACCTGAACTTGGGATGTCGGAATAGCCCCAGGGGGCCCTAGTCACCCCAAACCCAACTTTTGTTCCCCCCTTTCGGCACTGCAAAAATGCAGAATAAAATGGTGGCTCATCCTCCAAAGAGCTAATATCTTTGTGAGAGAGCCTTCCTATTTAAGAGGCTGAAATCTGGGTATATTGAGGTGGAGGTTATAATCTGAGAGAGGGAGGCAGCCTGTGTAGTCCTGTGCAAGCCAGCTTTAATCACCAGCTCTGCTTCTCGGCTCGGTGAAGCTGGGGTAGCAGGGACCTTTTTGTAGACAGCACAATGCAGCTGCCCAGGAGCCTGGTCTTTTGTGGGTAGCTCAGAGCCCTGCTGCTCTGTCTTCACTTCTATCGCTGCCTGAGCTGGCTAAGTCAAAGCCGGCCTGTATGTGGACACAGCGCAGTGGTTTGCCCATAAAGTCTGTAGGGACAGGAATACAAGCCAGATCTGCGCTTCCCCCGGCCAAACTACAGAAGCAACTATTCTTCTGACCCGGTGTCAACCAAATCCTTTCTGACCCGCAACAGGAGGAAATCTTATGGGACCAGGATGACAGCCAGAGGCTAGGTGTGGGACTCGCCTACCTACAGGGTATGTCAATTATGCAGGGGTAAACGAACCAGGTTCCTGCTCCAGTCTGAAACTGTTCATCAAATGTATTTATGGCAGGTATTTAATGATTGGATTGATTTCTTTGCCTGTAAGTTATTGTGGATGCAAAGTGCTGCAGCACAGGACATAATACATTATTAGGGCACTAACGTGGGCTTAAGTACCGTAATGCCTACCAAGCTAATGTGACCCTGCGTCACAGAACAACTGGCTGCTTTTGGGGGAAATGAGCCCAGTGCCCCATGCAAGTAATCGCCGGCTTCCTACTGAATCTGTGGGGTTGGGGCTTACATGAAAGCAAAGGGAGTTAGGTGGTTAAATAGCTTCAGAGGGACCAGATCCTGATTCTTTATAAAGGGCCATAAGAGCTGGAGAGGAACACAGCCCTGAGCACCCTGGAGTAGGGAGGAAAGAGCTCAGCTACTGGACAGCTCTAGGGCAAAAATGGCTTTTGGAGCAAGATTTTCAAGGCTTCTGTGAGTCTATGAGTCTGGAGAGGAGAGAGCCTTTGGGGACTGTGGCCTACAGTGGGCGGAGGGATTGCTCTGTCTGGGCATTTATTCCAGAATTACTATTTACCCCGTAATCTGACTTCAGGCTAGGGCCTGAAATGGGCCCTGTCTATATTGCAGGCTGCAGTGGAGAATAGAGACCAGAGCCAGTTCAGCTCCTGAAACCAGCCTAGCCACAGCAGCGTGGAGCTTGGCGTAGGCATGCCCCTCAGCACTGCATTGATCCTTGCCTCTGGGTGTACGTGGATTTGTTATCCTAAATCAAAATGCAGCTGCACGAATGTCTCTGAGGAGACATTTCCATGAGGCTGGGACAGTGTAAACAGGAGGTTGCCCTGGGGAGTTACCAAGAACGAAGGCGAGTTGCAGCTATGGCAGGTAAATGATGATGTTTAAATGCCACAGTCTTCCTGGGAATCAGATTTCCCAGGTGAGCGCTTTAAGCCGTTTTTAGAGAACGTAGTCTCTGTTCCTTACTCTTCTCCTATAGAGGACACCTTGGGATGGAGACATTTCCAGTTAAACCCTGCTGATATCTTTATCAACTTCAAACCTGGATCTGGTATGACCCGGACTTGCATCTGGCCAAGAAATGGGAGCACTGATAACTTCAGTGCTTGCAGCCTGAACACCCATGCATTTAATGTGCATGTGAAATGGGGGAAGGACGGAAAAAGAAATGCATTGGGTTACTTTAAAACCTTTTTTTACCCCAATTCAAGGCCTGTTATATACCTAGAAGGGCCTCAGTCCTGTCCTCTGCGTGGATTTTTCCACCTCGATTCTCTCCTGAGGGGTCACAATTCGGCCGTTAGGGTTTATATTATTCTGACGCAGGTCAAGGAAGATGCCAGCACAGGACCCCCGGTACTCCCTTGCATGAAGGCCCCCTTTACGTCATCCTGGCAGGGCTAGTACCCTGGACATAAATATAACTAAAGTGCACGGTCAAGCTGCAGGAAGGTGGAGCAGGGCCCTGGCGTGAATGTGAATCCTGCCTGGCCGATGAAAACGCCGTGGGTTGGATGCGCTCCATTTGGCGTGCGGCTTTGGCCCAGACAGCCTGCTGTCTCTGAAGATGAATTGTGGTCTGACCCTGCTGGCAACGGACAGTCGTGAACCGACTGTTTCCACCACCACGTTGTAAAACAGCCTGATTTAATAGCAACTCGGCATGCAGAACAGCTAAAGAAGATGGGTCTGTAGTACAAGTGGTCATCTGCTGGCCTACCCCAACTGGTCTGTGTTTTCTGTCACCAACACGGGTGTAAATCAGGAGCCACCTAATTGCAGTCACTGGAGCTGGCTGCAACAGGGTGAGGTGAACCAGACTGTGGACTCCAACAGGGCTTGCAGAGAGGACACCCAAACATTGGGAGAAGCCAATATAAGGGAATATCCAAACCCCCCAAGTTGGGCTCCAGCCAGACTGCCCTGGTCCAAAAAAACCTCTGTAGCAGGCTTGCCTTTCGGAGCTCTGGAGGCTGCCCAGGCCTCTGACCCATAGCAAAAGGTTGAGTCCAGGGAGCCAGACGGTGCTCGGGCTACTGAGCCAGTAGACAGAGCCAACCCAGAGGCCCCAGAAGCCCTGCATAGCAGAGCCCTGTTCCAGGGGGCAGCGAACACACCGCCC
>NW_005842059.1:903746-912850 GCF_000455745.1 Alligator sinensis
TCGCGCACACCCCCCCCCCCCCCCCCCCCCCGAAGCCCACCATGGGCAAGAGAGCAGTTTGGTGCGAGGACAAGGGCCAACCCCAGGCCTCGGAGCCGTGAGTTGCAGGGAAAAGAGGATTCCCACTGGGGACGGGGAGTCCCCCCTGGTTAGTTAAGGGCTCCTAAAAGTGGAGGTCCCATTGGGAGGGCCCCCCTGAAGTTACCAGCTTCCTTGAAGGGCTTGGGGGAAAAGCCCCGGGGCACTGGGGTTTCCTTTTGGGATTAAGTTTATTTTGGGGGTTCTTGCGCCATAAGTGGTGTGATGTCACGCCTTATATTTTGTGAACTCTCATGCTTGTAAATTAGTAGATGAGTCGAGTCCTAGGGCTCTGCTGGGACCCCCTGTGGCTATTATTTCACCTGGTGTTTATTTGTGGCTTGTTCATTGTTCACCCATACTTATCTATAGTGTACCTGTTGGCTATCTGTGTTTATTTTGGGGGTTATCTGTTTCAGATCAGATACTTACCTGTGTCCGGAGCACTAGTGTAAGGTTTTATGGCATTTACCCAGAGGGGATTGATTATGTTATTTGTTTAGGTATCCTATATATAATTATTGTACATACCTTTATATCCATGTTTCTTTTCCTTGTGAAAAGTTAATGTAAATAACTATATACAAATTTATGTCCCCTGACTGTCCTGGTCCTATAGGGACAGAGGGGAACTGAGCGGTCTGCAGTTCCCCCACGGCACACCTGCCAGCTAGCAATTCCCTTCAGTTGAAGAAGAGGAGTATATACCCAAGTATTCCTGGGCTACACCTCCCTACATCTTGTGCTCTGGCCTCATCACCAATGACACTGAAATCATGGTCCAAATTAGTGGGAAGGACTGGGAAGAGGGGAAGGAGTGGGGAGGAAGAAATCTGGTTGTTGTCTACAGTTGAGCTCAGGACAAACATTGGCTTGAGGGTCAAGCCCAAGGCCACAGCTAGGGCCAGGGTCAAGGCAGGAGGAGGGGTTTCCAGCAGAGACTGGCTCTGCACTAATACTGTAGGGATTTGCCTGGTTAATAGGATTCAAGCCTGCCTAACCTAAGGCCAAGTCGTGTGGGATTGATCAACTTCTACACAGATCTGAGCACACGGCCCGAAGCTCCACTCTCCTGAAGTCATACAGCCCCTCCAAGAGCTGGCTCTGACTCTGCTGCAGAGTTGTTAAGCTTATAGACCTGGTGACTAGGAGCAGATGTTTAGCAATTGAGTATAAAATACCTCATTGCCCTGGGCTTAATGCTTTCCTACTTGGCTGCTAGAAGCTTTCACAAGGCCTGCAACCCTGCATGCACCACAGACCGGTCCCTGTTTGAGCACCTGCTTGGTGCCCTTGGTATACTACCTGGAATACCGCAATCGGGAGATGGAGATTCAGATGCCTTCAACCTAATCCAGGCAGTGAGTAGCTTCTGAAGGCCTAGGGTGTTGCAAAACCCAACCAAAAATGACAACAGAGCTTGTACCAGATGGGGCCAGGCCCCAAAGGCCATAGGAACATGACAACCAAGCACAAAGCTGAGAGACGATTCTCTGCTTCCTTAAAGCTGTGCAGCCGTGAGAGGTAAGTAGGGCTGCATAGCTGCAAACAAAGACAGACTATGATCCCTCATTACTTGTTTGTGCCTTAGACAGGGGAGATTCAACCAACAGGCATGATATGGTGTCTGCAGTTGCAGGGTATGATGGTCAGACACCTCCAGATCCCTCCATGAGACGTGGGTTATGCATCACAGTTGACATGCATGTATCGCAGTGGACATGGAGCTTGCGTGTCCGCCAGACCAAACTGTTCTCTTATGGATGGAGTACAAAGCCATGTTAAAGGGAGACCCAAATTAGCAAAAGATGGAAAGAACTGATACTGAGAAGGAAAAAAAAAAGTAATTTCTACATGGCAGGGAGGAGTGGATAAGTAAGGAACCAGCTGAATAGTTGCTTAAGAGACCATGTGTAAAAGAAGCTGCAAAAAACGTTGCTCCTGTCACGGCTGTGCACAGGGCTATCCGCCAGGTTACTGGCATGTGCCTGTAGGGTGTATCTACACAAGACATTTACTGTGGAGATGCCTAATTAGATCCACCGTAAAGTCTCAACATCTACTGTATACGTACAGCCTTAGTAGGCCGCAGGAAACGAATTAACTCTGCTGTAGGTTAGTACTTGTAAGTTGTAAATACAAATACTAGCCTGCAGCGGTATTCTTTGGTGCGCAGCGGCACAAGTGTAGATGCTGACAGAGCTGGATGGGGCACAAGGATGCTTCAGTAGGGGGGCTGCCTGGTGCCCAGCCCTGCACTGAAGCACCCTTGTGCCCAGCCAGCCCCTCCGCGGCACACTGAGCTGGGTTGAAGCAGCCTCAGGCTGGCAGGATGCCCCCTCCACGTCCCCTTGCTAGTTGGGGCTGCTCCAGTCCAGCTCAATGTGCTGTGCTTCTGGGCGCATGTGAAGATGAGGCGCCCAGGTACAAGAAATTTTGACGCAATATGCACCAGAGTTTATTGCTCCTTGCTAATAGTGCATGTAGATGCATCCACATCGATTTTTTCACTTGGTTCTGCACAATCTTCCAGCCTTCCAGGAGCTTGATTACAACTGAGCTTTTAAAGGAGCTACTAGAAATCAAACGTGGTTTTTTTCAGTAGCGTTTTAAAAAAAAAGAGAGTGGCCAGGCGTACCCTGGACAGCAGCAGCCCTCCCCTACACACTCGGCAACCTTCCCATCCCGACCCTTCGTTATCATGAACACGATTCAGATTGACACCTGCTCCTGCATTTCCACAAAGCCTCTTCTTGTGAAGCTGCTGAAGATGGATTGGAATAACTTCCAGCAGGCTTTTAGATGAACACCCAGCCTCTGTGCCAGGACGACTAGTCGCATTGATGACAGTCATTTCTGCTGAGTAGTAATGACACCTGGTGGCTACAAAAATGCATTCAGATTTCTAAGGCTCCTGTCCAGATGTTGTATATGCTGCATTTATATCTTTTAATGGGTAACTAGATAGAAGTTGTACAAGTTGTACAGTATAGTTGTACCATGCTGCACGTGATTGCAAAGATGGTGGGAAGCACTAACAGCCATGTATACCAGGACTGGGGCAGTACTTTTCTTGTAACACACAATGGAAGGAGCTCGGCTCTGCTGGCACAGCAGCAAATACGGAGGAGCATCAGGGAAGTGAAGTGCAGCTCCCAGTCCCTAGAGGACCTGGGGACAAGCCCTTCCCTATATTTTAGATCCTCGGGATGCTGCAACCTAGGCTTGGCTGCAGTTGCTCCCATGAGCTTGGCCAAACAGGGATGTGGTCTTTGTGCCACTAGTCCAGTGGCAAAGGGCTGTAGCAGAGCTCAGGATCAAGGCCGCAACTGAGATCAAGACACTTATACACCCAAAAGGCAGACCAAGTTCTTTGGGTAAATCTGGGATCTTTTATTAGACCAAGTCAAATAGTTGGAAACATTCTTCCAAATTCTTTTCAAATAGTTGGGAAAATTTGGCAAAGGAGAATGTTTCTAACTATTTGAGTTGGTCTAATAAAAGATATCAGATTTATTCAAAGAGCCTTGTCTGTCTGTGTCCTTAGACCAACACGGCTACAACCTATACACCCAAAAAGCACATTAGTCACCACAAACGCAGCCAGAATATGTTGTATGTATTACAGCAACGTGCACAAGGACTAACACTGATGCTGTTCCAAGTAGCTCTCCGTTGCCCTTTTGCTTTGCCTTCAGAGGCCCAGCTTCATGCAGAAGGCTTAAGCACCACAATTCACTATTGCTCTCTCCCCCAGCTTTGATACCCTCTTCCATTTCAGCTGGCGAACCCAGGGTAGCCTCATTTCAGCATTTAGTTTCCCAGCTGCTTTCTGGGGCAGGAGGCTGGACTCGATGATCTGCCGAGGTCCCTTCCAGCCCTGATGCCTATGAAATCTATGACTTCCTCCAAAGGCAACACAGCCGCATGACTGCTTCCTGGGCTGTCCTACACACACGTTGCTCTGTTTCTAGGAAGCAATGCAGACTGGGATCAGCCCTTTTACACACTGCGCTGGTGGGATGATTTGGGGAGCTGACACATGACTTAGGAATTTAAGTTGGCCTTAGGAAAAATGTGGAAAAAGTATGGAAAAATGCTGTATTATTAAAGCCTCTTCATCAAAGTATAACCACCTCTGTGGATAAGGCCTCATCACTCCCAAACCGAAGGCAGGTTAATTTGAAGTCTTAAAAGGCAGCTATTGAACGGTACGAAGAGAGAGCGAGAGAGAGCGCGGTGGCTGATGCGTCATGTGTGAGTAGGTTTGGCCGCGGGGGAGTTGCATTCAGTGGCTTCAGAGCAGTCTGGTGAGTGCCCATCAGTGGAGCATAGCCAGTTTGCTGTTTCCTTTGTGTGTGGGTTTGTTTTTTTTAAGTAGATATTTTTATGGGTCCCATTTGCCTCTGCTTTATAAAAGCCTACAAATATATCTGCACCTGGGGCGGCAGGTCCGTGTCTGTGGGGTCGCAGGGGAAAGAGAATGACTTGCTTAATTCTAACGTTGACCAAGGTTTAAGAGGCCAGGTAGGTAGCAGCACTAGGTACCAGTATGCTGAGCTGCACTGGGACACAGGTGCAACCCCTGTGCTTGGGGCAGGCCTAGTTGTTATGCCATGGGGGAGCGCGGCTCTAGGCTTACCAAGTAAAACTATAAGCCTCCCTTAAAAAGAGGGGGCACTGAAACTGTAACAACCCTGTTAAAAGGCAATCCTGGAAGCGATGGTACAGTTCACGCCATGTCTGAGCCTGTATTCGTTGCAGGGTTGAGCTGCAACGCTGAGGGTTTGTGGCGCATCGGGAAGGTGGGGAGGGGGTATAGAGCTGCAGCAAACACCCGTGCAGAACCGCTGAGGGGTCCAACTTCTGACTGCCGCCTTTATTTCACAGGATGTGGCTTCTCTGACCACGTGCATGAGACTGCCGGGAGCTCCTGCTAACTGGAGAAGTGATGTAAGTAAAAACAGCAGCAAACAGATGAGCTGCTTGTCCTTACTTTGGCAAAAAAGTGAGTGGCTCGTGAGCCACCTGAATACAAAGGATCAGCTTCAGCCGTACTGCTCACCTTGAGTTCAAAACCTGTGGGGAGACCCCACGGCAGGAGATGAGCCTCCCTTTTTTTTTTTTACAAGAGAAATCCATTGCCAGGAATGTAAAACTAACTGGCAACTCTCAACAAATCCTCTAGATCAGTGATTCTCAACCGTTTATGGGCTCAAGGCCTCCCTCAGATGATGCCGGGTCTGGGCCTTCATTCATTTTTTAACCAGGGGACAATATTATATCATTCTTGTGTTGCCAATGCAACCCTTTTTTGGAGTGGGTGTGGGTGTGTGTGGCTGTGGTGACTCCGTCTCCCCAGTGGTATACCTGTTTAACAGGAGGGTCCCAATGAGTCTGATTTATTCAGGCATCAGGTGGCAAGAGGCATTTATTTAGGTGTAGGCATCAGGTGGCAATCTGCAGCGTAAGCCACCAAACCCAGCTTGGAAATCAGATAACGAAATGACCTCTTTTTGCAGAGTAATTTTAAGGCCTGACCCCAAGCCATCCTACAAGGACCCTTCAGGGTGAGACTCTTCACCTTGCACATAGCCTCGGCTGTCCCTGGCGGCACGAGGACTTCCGCTGCCGCGCCATCGCACTGACCGCACACACCTCTGCAGCCTTTTAGGAACAGCTCGCTGGAGCGCTGCTCCGTAGCGTCGGTCTGTTCCTCTCGCCGTTTAGGTCTCCTCTGCGGGGAAAGCGTTACTTCTCCCAGTTGCAGTCAGACCCGGCTCCTCCACCGTCTCCCTGGGGCATCTTTCACTTGCTCTTGGAGGGAGCAACTCTGCTCCCCTCTTCCATCCAACCTGGCCCTGGGGAAAATGGTCCTCCTTTGAAGCTCCTTTCCCCCACCTCCCCTCTTGCTGGCACCCAAAGCAGCCTGGGGGCTATCGTTAAAACCACGGTCCCCTTTTTCTCATTTCTATGGGCTTTTGGTAGCCCATTCCCCTTCCCACTGGTTGGTGGTGACTTGCATCATCCCTCCCAGCTCCCAAGGCAGGTTGGGAGTCATAGTTCAGCCCAGCTCCTTGGGTCTGGTTTTTCTGGGCTTGGAGCGTCCGCATCCCTCTCTGCTTAACCCCTGGCAACCCAAGCACTGGGGTTACACCAAGAGCTCAGAAGACCACTACCGGGTTACACGATGGATTCCTATCTGAAACTGCCGAGTTTATCCTGTAAACCATGTGCATTCACACCTCGCCACGCGGCACCCTCCGGCGCACGGCCTGGTTGAGAATCCCTGCCCGAGGAACCTCTTTATGAATGTAGGGGCGAGCAAACATCAAGTCGATAGAAATGGTGTGGTTATGCAGAACGAGAATGAAGCCGCAAATCTGCTTTTCCTGGTGCTGGAAGCCCATGCATTTCCCCGAGGACTGACCCCGTGAACAGAAAGAAGAGCAAGTCGGCATTGCTAATGACACAACCACTTGTAAAAAAACCTGGCACAGTGAAGGGCACGCAGACTTGGGTCCGCAGCTCAGGAAGCTTGAATTAATTGTCTCTCTCTCTCTTTCTGAGTGTTATCCTCCCTATTTCTAGGAGCTCTCATTGTCCGGAGACATCAGCAGTTTTGTTCTTATTGCTTCTGCGATCTTTTGGAGGGCATAAAGCCCTTGTGCTCTCTTGTACAAAATGGATGTCTTTATTTTTTTGTGGAGATCTTTCCCCTCTCCTAGAACCAGAAATCCTTCCAGCATGGGCGACTGGTGCCTCCCGAGTTGGGGGGGCACCAGATCACCGATGGGGAGAGCGGGGGTCCCCCAGCAGCCGATCGTTGAGCCAGCAGCGAAATTGGAAGTGCACTTCCAGTTTCGTGGCTGGCACTTCCAGGGGGTGCACAGCTGATCTCAGGGGGTGCACGTGCACCCGTGTGCACCCCTATGCGGCGCCAATGCCTTCCAGGTGAATGTGGACGGTTGTTCCTTGAACACTAAAAACTAGCAATGTTCTTCATTGTCCCTCACAGCCGTGAGATAAATAAGATACAATCTGAGTCATTCCCTTTGCTTTTCCCTCTTTAATCCCAGCAATTACTTTACTTTGGTGTCTCTGCACTGATATATTTTTTTGTGTTCTTCCATAATAAACTTTTCCGACGGAGCGACTGAATAGAGTGCAGACCTGGACAGGCTCATGAGATGACCGTCATAGTACTGCCCGCTCAACTGGTACAGAAAACCCGAGGCTTGGCTTAAAAAATCGTAAGATTTTCTTAAATAATAATAAAGTTAAGGCTTCTTATGTTCCTTCTGCTTCGTTAAGCTGGAGGAAAAAGCTGCTGCCCCCATGCGTGTGTGGTGGTTTAAGGGTCCACCTCCAATTTTGTAGAGCGTGTAAAATATGTCTGTCTTCCCACCTGCTCAGAGAGGACCGTCCACCTGCACTACCTCGGGGCAGGGGAACTGCCATCGCTGTCCTGCAGGTCCCACCGCCGTCTCCTCCTGTCCCCCCAAGCAGTCCCTCCACCCATTCCCTTCCAACCCCGAAACTGGGGCCTCGTTCCCCCTCCCACCTTTCTCGCTCAACATATATGAACATAGCCCTGTTAGGCCCCAAAGCATAGAGGGGCAACCACTTGCTCCTGTCTTCTTGAAAGCTGGGCAAGGTATTGGCCATCTTGACCCTGCACCATCTGGTCTCCATGTCTGCTGGAGGCAGAGGGGTCTCTGCTGTTGAGAAGTGGTGACCCCCTTGCTGGTTTGAGCCCCGTGCGCAGCAGAGGAAAGGGCAGCTATTTTGAATAATAGAAAGAAGCTAAGTTGACACCGTTCGTTGTGTTTTGAGGTAAAAGGAAGAAAACCCGAAGTGGAATAAAAATTCCAAAAGTTGGCGTCATGCTGCTATCTGGTGGAAACAGGAAGTACAGCAACAAAAAGAGGACAAGCCAGAGAGCCTAAAGGAGCTGGCCTCACTGAGTGCCCAGAGATTGCCAGACTCTCCCACCTTGAGGCAGGCTCTACTTCTCCTAGTGCTTCTTGCCACCCACTGTCTTCCTTACCAGTTGCTGCCGCGGCTGATATTATATCAAGAGAAAAGCCTTGGACTGATAGTGGATGCACTCAAAAGACGTAGGTAGCATGCTGCTTTTACAGGGACAATTTTCGTCCCGGAAGATATGGTGATTGTCGCTCTTCGCCGTGTGCGGAAGCTCTTTCAGAAGATAGTGTCTTACCATGAGGTGCTTTAAATTACATGTGTACAGAGTGTCTTAGTGCATTGATACCTGCCTTCGACAATTCGATTCTTGACTAGACAATTGCCCGCCATGAACCAGGGAGCGTTTCAGGGAGCGCTCGCGTGCCCCCACCACTCACCCTTGGGACCAGCCGTGCAAACCAGGGACAGGCAATTATTTTGGGCGGAGGGCCACTTAACAAGTTTTGGCAAGCTGTTGAAAGTTGCATGGCTAGCTCCGCCCCTTGGCGGGTGCCACACCTCCTGGTCACCATCTTGTGACTGGAAGTCCCGCCCCCTAACCCCTGACCTTTCCCACCAGACGTCCTTCCCCTTGCCCCTGGAAGTACTGCTCTCAGCAAGGGGTTGTGCCCTCTCAGAACCAGAAAAATACCAGATTCTATTCTGAAAAGGAAACATCTACGACATTCATCCATTTGACTTCAAAAAATATTTTTGTCCCTATTTACATGTGTTTGTGCAGTGTACACAGAGGGGATCGCACAATCGCTTCAAATGGAGTTTTATTCTTGTATATTGTGGGGGGTGGGTATAGGTTTGTGGGGGGCTATGGCTGTGTGGATATGTGGGGTGTGGTTGGGCGTGGTGTTTGTGGGAGGGTGTGTGTGGGGGGAGGGTGCCTGGGCTGTGTGAGGGGGTGTGGGTGTGGGGGTCAGCGTGTATGGCAGTACAAGGGGAGTGTGGGTGCCTGTGTATGGTGGGGAGTGCGTGTGGGACTCATCCTATGAACCCCCCCCCCACCCATGCACTCTGCCACTAGCTGACACCCAAACCCATGC
>NW_005842059.1:912878-932452 GCF_000455745.1 Alligator sinensis
GACACACACCCTACCTGCGGCTCCATGCTCCCCAGTCCTGCAATGCATCCGGGCCACGTGGTGCTGACAGAGCCAACAGGCAGGGAGTGCAGTTGCTGGGGGTGGGCTGGGCTGGGCTGCTCAGTCCTGCTGAGGCTCCCCCTGGGTCCTACTGCCACTGTCTCCTATCAGCTTTGACAGGAGCCAGGGCAAGTCAATACCGTTTTAAAGCCTGAGGGCTCCCACCACCTCCGGCTCCCTGCGTGAGGGGGTGTGGCCAGTGCAGCTAATTGCCGCCCACCCTCTCCAGGGCACGTGCGCAATTGGCCCTCAGCATTACAGCCAGACAGATGGAAGTAACTAAGCCTTTTATTGTATTAGAATATCCTGTTCTACTATTAACCTCATTCATATGTTGACTGTTTTGTAAATAATAAACTGTGTAAATAGTTAGACTGAATGTACTCCAGTGTGTGGGGAAACCACAAGAAAGCACTCCATGGAGAGATGGCCCCAGCCTTAGGGGCGGGGAGGTTGACACCCCAGGACCCTGAATCCAGATGTGGCTGCAGGTAGCACCATGGCTAGGGTTACACAAAGGTCAGGATAATGGATTTCTACCAACCAGAAGTGACCTTTTGAATAAAAGCTGAGCATATCTAAGACACATTGCAATGACTCAATCGAGTCCACTGAAATAATCTAACGTTGCCTCTGCCCAACTTTTACAGTGTCTTCTGCTCTAAGAAAGGTCAACAAGGTGGCCCTTCACTTACGCATGAAATATCCTTTCACTGCCTCAAGCTCACAGGCGTGTCTCACTATGGAAGACCTCTGTCCATAGTATGGTTTAATTCTAAAGATCAGCTACCACAATCTGACTTTCCTTGGAGAGAAACAGTGTAGCGCAGCATGGTGTTTCCCCCTTTGCTGCTTCAGGAAATGGAGAACGAGTCTTTTAAGCATAAAGTATGGTGGTGGCTTTTAATTTACTCCCATGTTCTATTATAAATTGGTTTGAGTTTATTAAGCATGTGCGTGCAAACATATTTCATATATCTTACTGGTTTTCTTTATCCTAGTATATATTTTAAGCTTTAAGTTATCCTAAATGCGAGAATATTTAGTTGCTTGCCTGGATGAATTTCAGGTGCTAGAGATAATAATATTTAAAAATTTAAATAGGAATTCTCTAGAGAGATCTGAGGTTATTTTCACTGATTTGTTTCAGGCTAGGAAATGATGACCACCTTTCCCCCTGTAGTCTTTCAAGAAGTGCTGTGAAAATAATAAGCAAAATGAAATGGTGGTGAAATCCCTGAAGAGGGAATGTTCTTCACATGCAATGTATTCTGACTGGCGGGGGAAAAGCCCGAGTCTTTGTTAATGGGAAGAAGATGACAGTATTGCAAGTTTGGGGCTGACAGGTGAGTGATAGAGTGCTTTGAAATGGTCTCTCATCTTAGCCATTATGCAAACTGGGATAATTTGGTTAATAGCTGGCTTGGCAGGAAGGGATGTGATTTTTATTTTTATAGCACATAAGATTTATTCTGCTTTGGCTTATCAACCCCTACACTATTGTACAAAATGAAACACCTTTCTCATACATTCCTGAAAGATCAGCCAGTTGTATCCTGAAATCAAAGCTTTGGGTTCTGCCTAACATTCTTTGCTTCTATTTTCCCCTGATATCTGATAGCTGATCTTTAGAACTGGCAGACAGGTGAATGCAGGGCGTGTTAACTGCCCCCTTCTTAGCTTTCAGATTGCCAAAAACCTCTTAGTGACGAGGTTCTCATGAGAGATGCCAAGTTGAAATCTATTCCTACAGCAACCCAGGCACAGAAATGGAGACAATACAAGTTTTTACACCTCATAGTTTCATAGTTGGTAGGGTCGGAAACACCTCAGTGTGCTGCATGGCTTCAAGTCTGCTTTGGAGTGACAAGTTCTAGGTAGGTGACAGCTATGGGGTCCCTCTGCCCATGTCAGGCTTTCACTTCTCTGCTAAGGCTGTTAACAGCAACTGTATTTCAGTGGCTCCTTTAATCTGATCATCTTCATCATATTACTATTATTGTGTGTGTTTTGGTGGCACCGTTGATATGTTCTGGTCACACACATGGGGAGCAAGTAGTTCTGTTGTCTTCCAGTGGGGCGGGTCATGTGCTTAAAGGTAATCATGTATGTACAGACTTTGCTCAATCAGGGCTTCAGTGAGTTACTTTCCATGGGCCTTTGTACACACCATGGTTTTTGCTCTTTCTTGCGCTGCAGCTGCGTGACTGTGCCTGAGCGGGATTTCCTGACGCTTTAAAAGCCTTTCTGGTGCATTAAACTAAAATTCCTCGGACATAGTTTAGTTTGTTCTCTGGGAATGAAAGCATCGTGTCCACGGATTCGTTGCACACAAACACAAAGGCACTCAGAGACGTGCTCACAAGCAGAGAAGACACACGGTACTAAGCATGTGGAACACCTAAATAATAAGGACCTTTCTCTGTTCCTTGATGCAGCCAAGCTGAATGGTTCTTAAGTCATCAGGGTCAGATGAGATTTATGCAAAAGGAGTCGAGCAATTGGCTGAGGGCATTGTGGAGCCATTGGCTGTCATTGTTGAGAACTCGTGGAAGCTAGGTGAGGTCCCAAATAACTGAACAAATGGCAAAGATAGTGCCCATTTTAAAGGGAGCAAGTCTGTAATTCCCTGGATCATCCCTGACCGTTTAACCTTGAAACCCAGAAAAGCTTGGGAGCATGTCATCACAGGATCTATTTCTTCACACGAATGGGGCAGCAAGGTGGTCAGGAACAGGCAACATGGACTTCTTGAGGGTGAGTCACGCCTGACCAGCCCATTTGCAAATAACTTCCTTAAGAAATTACATGGACAGCCCATTAGCAGCAGTGTTCATTCCGGCACAAACCTCCCTAAATAGCACAAATCATGAGCCCCTTCCTCCCCCCCACTCCCCAATTCATGAGACCAGGTTACAAATTAGGAGATTTGGAGAGAAAAAAGGCTTTTTTTGGCCTTCCTATTTCTGTGCTTTTGCTGCCTGCTCAGATCAAGGGTACAAACTTGCCTGTGCAACCAGGAAGGCTAAAATCTAGCCTCTTTTGCTGAAAGCTGAAATTCTTCCATTATCATGTGACTCCGGGATTTGGATCTGGAGAAGCACCAGATGTCTTGACATACATGGTAAAATTTCAAAAGCTGGCAACATGGCCTAGGTATCCCTTAGGTCTTTGTGGGGCTGGCAGGGGCTGAAGGGTTAAGCATGATGGAGATCTTGGGCTGGCTTCTTGACAGGGTGAACTTCAGCCCTAGCCATACCCTGTTTGGCCACTTTACATCTCTGCTTTAGTTTCTTCTTCTGGAAAATTAGGATAGTAGCACATCTACTGTCATGGACAGGACTTGGAGCTCAGTAAGCTTCTAGTACAGAGGTACTCAACCTCCGGCCCATGGGCCAGATCCAGCCCACAGCTCCGTGTCGTCTGGTCCACGAGGCTCCCTATGGGACTGGAAATTTGGCAGCAGGATAGCAGTGGCACCGCTCCCCCACTGCCAAGTTTCCAGACCCCTTAGGATCGCCAGGCCCTGCATCCTGGATCTAGTGCCTGATCCCAGACCAGAGGGCCAGGCTGGGATGGTACTGAGCCCCAGGGCCCATTCCCAGCACACGGGGGGCTGGGAGGGGTGGTGCCAGACCCCTGGCACCCAGTCCTGGGGGGAGTAGTGCCAGGCTCCCAGGGACCAATTCTGGTTGGGGGGTAAAGGGGTTGTGCCAGGCCCCACGGTCCGCTTCTGGCACTTGGGGTTTGATCCAGTCTTGCCCCACTCATCTAGCCCACAGGGCCAAAAGGTTGAGCACCTCTGGTCTAGTAGATCAAAGTTTTATATGAGATCCTTGCCCAGCCCTGACCTATAAATAATCTGCTTGTAATAAACATAGCCAGTATTTGCTCCTTCACTCCACGCAGGATCAATATGGTAAGCACTCATTCCCATCTTCTGAACAGCATGATCTCTGGTTCGGGGCAGCAGGCTGTCTCTTGGAGATTAATCGTATTGCTCCGAAAGAATTGTAGAATCCCTCCATTCAAGTACCTGCGTGTTCCCAGGGCTGCGCCTATCCTCTTACTTTTGCTATTTTATATTTACTTACGAGAACCAGGAGGGTGGGGAGAGGGGAAAAGAATGAGAGTCTGCAGTAGTTTTTCTAACTTGCATGAATCTGTATAACATTTAAAATACTTGCCCTGCCTTTGATAAGATGAATCGTATTCCACAGTCAGATATTAGCATTCAAGCTATGTAGTGGGAGAGGAGGGCTTATGCCTTGGAAATAAAGCAGAAGACAGCATGTTCTCATAGCTACAAAGAGCACAGAAAGTATTGATGATGGCAGTTAGAGACAGGCAGAGAATAGCAATTCACAGGTGCATTTTCCCTGGTGACCATATTGCCTCTTTTGTATTCATAATAAGGTTTTAAGACCACAGTCCTTACATATGAACTAGAAAACAGTCCAGATACACATCTGTTGTGCAGTGTGGTCTCGGGTGGCTAGCAGTGTGTCCAAATGAGCGGTGCCATACCTAGACTCCTGCCAGCCTTGGACAAACTTTTAGTATCGGGTCCCCCTTTGCCAGAGAGAATTTTTTTGTTGCAAAAGTCTTTATCACATCTATGGTATCAATGTCTTTAAATAGTTTGTTCTCAATTGATAACATTGCCAGTCCCATATATGTGCAATATTAAACCATTTTTTTGAAAAACATTTTTTTTTTCATTTTTGGGCCCCCTTTGTGTCCGGGCCCCAAGGAACCACTCGGTTTGCCCATGCCTGTGTCCAGGTCTGCAAATAAGGCATGTATATTTGTGATGAAGCAGACGGCTAAGGTGCTCCTTAAACAGCACAGCGAAGCAGCTTCTCTCTCTCCCTCTCTCTCTCTTTCTCCTTGTAAGAAAGATGACCTGTGTCTCTATCAGAGCAGTTATTTCTAGGCTTGGTTGACTTATCTTTTTATGCTCTGGCTGGCTCTGTCAGGAGTGTCTGTTGCTTTTGCAGCTGAAAAAGTGGTCCCCCTCCTATCGCTATATCACTGAAGCAAGTTTGAGGAGAGCACCCAGAGTACACACTGAAATGAGTGTGGCAGGAAAGGCATATGCCTTGATGAAGTTGGTCACAGGCCACTTGTCCTTTGCCCGTACATGTCATATAATGGCAATACATGTGTGGATAGCCGTGTGCATTTCACATGGACTTCAGAGGATGCCTGGTGCCCACATCAGGCATGGCTGTTCTCTCCAAATCAACTGCAGCATGAACTGTATCTCCCTGGCATAAATGACGGGCACCAGTCCTTTCCAGATAAAAAACACCCAGGTGCAGGGGACTAAGGCTCATGTGGACACTTAAAGGTGTCTACAGAAGTGCTCTGTGCACATTTTACAGCACTGTCATTTAGAGCATTTTTTATAGCACTATAAAGTTACAGCACTTTTAAACATGACAGACGTGCATTTGGGGGGGCGTCCTCGGAGCCTCCCTGCACTTCCCAGGCTAGGAGGCAGCAGGCACTCCACAGCCTCCTGGGGCTTCTCCACTGGTGAGAAATTAGACTAGCGTACAGAAGTTATTTAAAGCACTCTAGGTTGCTCAAGTGCTATAAAATACAGCGCTTCAAATTTAATACCTCATTGATTTAAAGCGCTGTCCCCATTTTTAAAGTGCTGTAAAGTTGTGCACTTCTAACTATGGCTGCCTCTGCTAGCGTGAGGGCTAATCTTCCAGGACTGCTCATGCCTTTATGCCTCTGACTGCAGAAATGGGGTGTGTGGCCTCCCTCCCTCCTTGTACACTGCACACCTGGCTGGATGTGTTGCCAAATGGGAAAGGAAAAAAGTTTCTTTTTGGAAACTGGCAGCTACCAGTTTGACCTCTTCTGTGCTGGAGGTCTGGATGACCAGCATCATCTCAAGATCAGCAGATTAGCCAGGCTTTTAGCCTGTTTGGAGACCCAAAGAAGGGCCCTGTGATACCCAAAAGCTTGTCTAAATCTATCCCAACCATGCAGCTGGTCCAATAAAAGATACCACCCACAAAAATTCTTGCCATCTACTCTTTTACTAATTTTCTATGCCTTCTTTGTTCTGACTTTTTCACAAAGATGATCCTAAGAACTCACATAATAAAACTAATTCTTCAAAGAAGACAGCCACTATCCCCTTACTAAAAGCTAGTTAAGAGTCTGAGTGACTAATACTATGACCCGCCTAGACCATGCAGGGAGCATTAGCAATAGACAAATGAACCAGGATTATAAACCTAAATAAGGAAAAGGCAAACAACCACTGGAACAGGACCTTGGTATGCTACCCAAGATTTGGCATCAGTTCAAGTAGTGAGAGATTAATGGACATAGAAATCATAGAAAATTAGGGTTGGAAGGGACCTAAAGAAGGAGGTCATCTAGTCCTCAAAGCAGAATCATCCCCAGTCTCCATGCTTGGAGGTTTTTAAGACCCAGCTTGACAAAGCCTTGGCTGGGATGATCTAGTGGGACATGGTTCTGCTTTGAGCAGGGGTGGGACGAGATGTGACCTTGTGAGATCCCTTCTGTGTGGGCCGGGAGCGGTCCGAGGCTTTCGGGGGCATGCGGCGGGCTGTGGCCAGCAGCCCTGGCACGTGGGTCGGGGAATGCAGGCCGACGGACTAGAATTAGGCACGGACGCGTAGCGGTTGATTAAAGATTATTTTACTTACACCGTAGATGGTCGCGGTGCAGGCAGGAGAAAACTTCGCATAAGTTGCAGTTACAAAACTCGTACGAACAAGACCCGTAGAAAAACTCGAGCCTCTTGAAATAACTCGGAAAGAGCTCTGGATACACACACACGGAGTTTGCTAGGCTCCGTGGAACGAAAGCGCGCAGAGAAGGGTACGTCGAGGGATCAGGCGGCGACGGGGAGAGGCTAGAGGTTGATCAGGCCCCTATATCCTTCTTAAGGCACACGCTGGGTTTGTTAGGCTCCGCAGCGCTTAGAGTTCTTCACAAGATGTGAAGTCCTCCTCCTCCTCCAGATGGTTGTGGAGTCCTCCCTTGCGGGGTTCTCCTTGGAGTTCTCCAACTTGGGCGGAAACCGCTCAAGCCTCTTATACGGCTAGCAAGCCAATCGCTAGCTGCCACTTGGGAATAATTTAGAAACAGCCAATAGCGGGGAACAAATTTGCATGCGAATGGCGGGGACTCCTTTGCACCGGGGTTTTCTCTTTGCAACTGAGAATTGCACTATGCAAAGAAAGCTCCTCGTGGCGGGAAATAATTCTGCAGTGCCAAAGCACATACAAAATCATACCCTTGGGTTATGACACCTTCCAACCTTAATTTTCTATTATTTCTATTATTCTATATCATCCCAGCCAAAGCTTTGTGTAGCCGAGCCTTAAAAACCTCCAAGGATGGAGATTTCACAACCTCTCCGGGTAACCTGTTCCAGTGTTTTACTACCCTCCTCGTGAGAGAGTTTTTCCTAATATCTAACCTAAACTTCCCGTGCCTCAATGTGAGCCCCTTGCTCCTTGTTCTGTCATCTGCCACCACCGAGAACAGTCCAGCTCAGAGTTGGGCAATTATTTTAGCTGGAGGGTCACTCAACCATTTTTGGTGAGCTGTCAAGGGCCACAAAGGTAGTCCCACTGCTTGACAGGTGCCCAGCCTCCTGATCCCCATCTTGGAACTGGAAGTCTTGCCCCTAGCGCCTGACCTTTGGTACCACAAGTCCCTCCTGGCCCACCGGTGCACACCTTCGAACCAGGTTGGGCTGGCTCCACACCAGCATGTGGGGCTCCTGGCACTGCAGAGGCATGCCGAGGCATGGTGCCAGCCTGGCCCGGCCTGAAGGCGCACAACTCCCGGCTGTACTGCCAGGAGCTGAGACCTGATTTTACAGCCATCAGCCACCACAAGCCCAAACCCTTCTGGAAGGGCCCAGTTTCACACCAGTGCTCCAGCAAAGCCGCCCGAGTCACAGAGTGGTGCTGACACCGAGCATCCTGCTATGGCCACGACTCCTCATCCTTCTGGGCTGATCCTCCTCTGGGGAGGAGGTGGCTGCCTGATCTCAGTCTCTGACTGCTTGGGGCATGGGCCTCAGCCTGCTGGAGAAAGAAAGGGGCATCTTTTCCCTGTATCACAAAAAGGGAAATAGAGTTCCAGTGTCTCGCGGGGCTTGCGCCCCTGCCTTTGCAAGAGGCACTGGTGGACCTGCCCCTGGACTCTACCCACCAAGTCAGTCCCACCATCTCTTGCAGACATGCCCCGGAGCCCCGGGCTTGCCTGTTGATCCCCACTGCAGGTGCATCCCTCTCCTGTTTCCTCTAAGGACTCTCCACTCACGACCTGGGCCAGTTCACCCCTCCAGGTGAATTCAAGCTGCCTTGGCAGTGACTCTAGTGTGGACACCCACTCAGCCTGGCCCACACACAGCAGCCCAGAGCTCCTGTGCTCAGGTGGTCCACCAGCCTCGTTCTTCCTGTGGGTTGGATTACAGGTGGGGGCCTCCTCTTCTTGCTCTTCTTCCCAGCACCAGCTTTACACGGTGGTGATGAGGTCTCTTCTTGGCCAGACACTGGCAACACCAAACTAAGAAATGGGCTGAATTGTCTGCATTTTGTAGTTCGAGGCACAAAGTAAAGCTCAGCAGATGAATACTCAGTACCACCCACCCTTCTCTAAATTCAAGGCTAGAGCTGCTGCTCCGCTGTAAAGGGAGCGTGTTGGGTGGGGGGGTCCAAGAAACAGATACGCTGTTTGTGAACTCAACCTATCAGGAGAGATTTATAGAGCTTAGTTTGATTCCCATGCCGGAGAGCTTATATCAGGCAAGATAGAGGATATATAATTACAGTGGTCCTGGTTTTCTATGTTTAAAAATCCAAAATTCTCTGATTAACCCCCCAAAAATCTGCATTTTTTCCGTGTTTCTCCCTCTGGGCCTTGGAGGCAGCTCTTGCCCAGAGCTGGTCCAGCCAGGCTGCAACCCTGTACCCGGATGTGGGCGCAGAAATCTGAGGGAAGTACGTGCCCCCCTATCCCCTCCAAACATTGCTTATGCCCCCACCTCCCTCACCGTAGACTTACCTGAAGGGAGCTGCTCTCCACCACCCTGCCCGGCTGCCACATGCATGTGCATGCCCCCTGCTTCCCGCTCCCCCCAGCACCAAGGAGTCCCTTGCAGGTGGGAACTCTGCCAGCCTATAATTTTTCTCCTTTAAAGGAGAAAATCCACATTTTGCAGTGTTTTTCCATGGCGCATAGAAAACCCTGGTCCCTGATCATTAATCATGAGAGCTGTGATCTGCTCTCTCTCTGACTTGAGCCACTTCAGTTTAGGTACCCAATGATCTCTATGGGAGATGGATCTGTAAAGCCATATCTACAAGGTCCCAAAGCCAAGCAGCAGCACTTTACAGCACACTGTGTTGTGAAGGAAGAAGAAACCCCCTGGCAAGCACACATCCCCTTCAGCGGTGGGCCCGCAGGCCAAGGAGTGGGAGGCTAGGTTGACAGAGAGTGCAATTTTGACAACTTTGACACAGATCACCATGAAGGAGGCTGCTTGCTTATTCCTACAAGGTTTCTTGAATGTATTGTGATGGCTGTTGTGTAAAACTCAATATGTGGCATTGTATTTTTACCAGGTTCTGTATTTTACCAAATTGATTAAACCAGGGGAGCTTAACCTCTGGTCCCTGGGCCAGTTCCAGCCTGCAGCTCCATGGCATCCAGCTTACGGGGCACCCTATGGGTCGGGAAACTTGGGGGCAATTAATAACCCCACCCCTCCCCTGCCACCGGCTTCCCAAGCCCTGCAGCCAGGCTGGAGCTGGGCCATGTCCCCTCCTCACACGCAGCTGAATCAGGGCTGGGTCATGTCCTGCCTCGCCTCCCCGCAACAAGCCAAGTCCTCTTCTCCTGCCCCCCACATCCCCTCCACACAGCCAGATGAGGCCCCTCTGTGCTCCCCTCCAGGCACCGGATCTGGACCACCAGCTAGATCCAGCCTGCGGACAGATGGGGCACTGCCCATGCAGCCCACCAGACAAAAAGTTTGAGCACCCCTAGATTAAATGTTTCACTGCTGGGATCTGATGAAGAACTCTAGAAGAGTGTGGAAGAGATGGTGTTCTCATGCTTTCAAAAATAAGAAAGGGAAAAGCAAAACCCTGATGGCTGGATCACCATCACTCATCTTTGGGGTAGAAAGGCTGGGAGAAAGGGCCCGTGAGCCATGCTCAGTTAACAGAACGTCTTACAAATAGGTTGCATCTCTCCTAAGTGTAAAACCTGGACATCTCTTGATTGTTTTGTAACCACAATAGCTGTTAAGCTCAAGACTACAGATTCAGACAAGCATACTCCAGAAGGTACTTAGCCAAGGGGTACCTCGTCAGCCAGTGCTAACATTTTAAAATATTTCACTTCTGCAGGCTCCTCAGTGAGGCACTGGGAGACATCGGAGACAAGAGAAGGCTTTCAAAGTACTTGACATCCAACACTTTGCAGGAGAGTCCATTTGTTTCAGGTAATCCAGAGTCTACTTATCATTGCTCTTTTTTGTAGTTGACTTTGACTTGCAGCGTGAGTATTTGGTTGTCTGAAATTCCGTCGATAGCACAAAGACCCCGTGTCTATTAAATATGGATCGTGTAATGTGAACTTCACCCCGGGAGGTGGCAGCATGTAAATTTATATCAACTTTCTGCATAATGAACTTCAAGACAAAGCGTTGTTCATTTTGGTCTTAGTGTTACATTTCCACCTGCCGCGATGCTTTACGATCCCAGAGAGTCGCTTAAACAATTTTTAAAAAGGAAGGATCAATCTTTTGGTATGTTTGACTTGATTTTAGCTTACGCACAGGAATACATTTACAGTGTAATAAATCTTAGCTTAGACCTCCGCTTTACCTTTTGCACTGCCAAGGTAAGATGCATTCAGTAACTCTAGTGGAGTCACTGGTATCACGGGGTTGTTTGCAACGTCAAATTCTTTATTTGCTTCATATACATGTCCTTCATTTGCATTTTGCTTCCTATTTGGTGTCTTTCACAGCTATTGCTGGAAGCTGATATAACTACATTTATTTTTAAACTGCTGTGATGCTATGTAACCAAATTATCACTGCTTTGACATTTCAGCTCTAAAGAATCAATGCAGGGATCTTAAGAATTCAAATGAGCTATTATCTGGATGTATGTGAAATGATATCCTCCTTATCATACAGTGCCTTCTACTTGATACCACCCCAGAAAGTGTCATGGACAATTTAAAAGTAGAAGATGTACTCACATGAGTAGAACTTATTTCTGAGAGGTTGCATGGCAGCCGAGGAGGTATTTGGGCAAGTGACACCTCTTCTGTGCTCACCAAGCAGCATCTGCATGCTCTGATCCTGTTTTTGCTCTACAGTGTGTATCTGCCTGCCTCCAATTTACTGCAGACCCCGATTCCCGCATCTTAAGTCATTTAACGCATCATTTCTTTGCTGGCTTTTTAGACTCGGCCAGTGGCAAAGCTAGCTTTGGATGCTTCCACCAGCTCACACAAATGGCAGTTAAAGGAATAAGACGGTGTGGTCCGATGCCTGGACTAAGGGGAAAAGCATTAAGCTGCAAGAGAGACAGCAGTGCAAGATGCTGAGGAGGCTGACGAGGATGTCTAGTCCTGGCCATGCGGCAGGTCCAGCCACAAAAAGAAAGGAGCACGGCACAATCACAGCTGCTAGGTGGCACTGCTGTATTGAGATCAGGAATATCTGCTCAGTGGCAGGAGGAGATGAAGACTTGAGGTGGGAGCTGCCAGGCACAGCGCAAAAAGGCACGATACAATTTGGTCACAAACCCAAAGTACCTCCGTCTGTTGGGAGCTAGCAGGAGAGGACTGATGAGGGCAGCGTCACTTGCCAGAGGGATAATACTGGCTTTCATCTGACAATATCAAGCAGCTGTATCTGATGACCTTGCAAGACAAAGCGCCATTCAAGGAAGGGCGCCATATTTTAGCGCACAGGGTCACTCAAAGGATCTAACGAGAGAGCAGAAACGGGCTCTTCAGATCCAACCCCCACCAATTAATTTCTGCCCAACGGCGGAGTCAGTTCCACAACCGTCTAGTCCCCAACAGGAAAGGAGAAAGAGCATTTCCAGGTGGAGAAGCGGTGTGGAGACAGCAGCCCAGACACAAAGGCAGAGCAGTGCAAGCCACCCACAGAGCATCCCCAAGAGGCAAGGAAGGCCACCCCAGCCACTATCCAGAGCAACCAGCACTGAAGTAGCAAGGACCAGTGAAAAGGAAAAAAAAGGAAGCAGAGATAGAGCTTCATCAGCCTTTTTCATTTAATTCCATGTTGCATTCATGCGGAGTATCGTATTGCACGTGCTAGTGCGTGAAGCTACATCCACAGGAGCACTTTGCTGGAAGAGGACCACGAGCAAAGAACTTGTAGTGTGGACGTGACCCCACCAGCCATACTCTGCTTTGAAATGGTGTCATAAAATCACCCCCGCTGCCAAGCACAACCAGCTGTACCAAGAAAAATGGCATTCTGCATCCCTACTAAGGTCTGCTGCTAACACAAGGAGGTTGGTTGGGCATCACACATCTTCGCATCCTTGACAAGCAAAGGGCCTGAGCGTAGATCTCTGTTTGCTCTGCGTGAGTGTTTCCCACCGGTTGGGTCATGGCCTCTGGGGCGAAGATCACAAAAGATAATGGCTAGGGGTAGGGGGATGAGGTGTTAGAAACTGGAATGAGGTATCCGAAACGGGTGTGAGGTATTGGAAACTGAAAACCATGCCCTTCCATTCCCTGCAAGTCATACTTCTCAAGGCTAAGTACTTTCTGACTCACTGTCAACTAATAAAGAGACACATAAATACATTTTAGAGGTTCATCATTATTTCTGATACAGCTCTACAGACCTATTTCAAGAGAGGTCAGGAGCGGGCAGTTATTTGGGCTGGAGGGCCATTTAAGGAGTTTTGGTGAGTTGTGGCCGGCTGGGGGAGGGAGGGGTGCTGACCTGGTTGGGGATGGTGTGAACCCACATCTCCAGATCCAAGCAAAACCTTAGTGACTCTTCCCTCCACAGGAATGGTGAGGAGGTCATGGAAATAATTTAAAGCAGGGCAACACTAACCTGAAGGGACTGTAAAACATGACAGCAGAGAATTATCAGCAGATCTCATAACGCAGCTCATTTCTGGAGCATTCGCCTCTGGCGCTGTGACCATTGGTGTCTGTGTCCAATTCATGCTTCCTTATACCAGGTGTGATGTTCTGCGGCCTGCTGGATTCGGCGCTAGCCACTACACAGCTCCACAGGAAAGAGCTCACGGAAAGAAAGATTTTTACTTTACCCATCGGTGAAAAAGGTTACGCTCAAAAGGGCACTGAAATGAGTTCATTCCTGGCCAGTGCCAGATGCTGTCATTCACTTGCACGTGCCAAAAATCAATGGAGATCTGGCTCATTTCTAATTTTACAACTGGGATTGGGATTTGAGGGTGTGAGCTCCTTCTAAAGGTAGTCTTTGGTGCTTCTCCCAACTTAATGCTCTACTTTGCAGCTGCAGCATTTGTGCCACGGCCTCATGGCTTTTTTTGAAACAGAGCCACGACGTCACTGAATCCTAACACAGCCAAAACAGCTGAATTCTTTAGAGTTTGGGTTTGCAGAAACTAGAACAAGCTCTCACCGATCACGACAGCCCTGTAAACTCTGCGACAGCTCATGCTGGAGACTCACTGAGCACAATGCCCCAGAAGGTCACAGGATATCACCAGGGAGCTTTACCTTGATTAACCACATTTTCTGACACTGAACTTCCTAGGGAGGGTGAGGGGATATTTGCTTGGTCTGGTGCTTTCCTTTAGCTTTGTTCTTGTTGTGGTTGGTTTTTATTAAATGTTTTCTGTCGGAGCTAGTCAGCATTTATGCATTTGTCGTTGTCACTGAGGCCTATAGAGGATGCCACCCTGATGGGTAAAATCCAGGCAGCTGGGCGCCTTTCTCAATCTTACACGCTTTGTTATTGGGAAACGGGGATTACGATCATCTTTGTAAAGTGTTGAGTGCATACTTGCTACCAGGGGCCAGCGAGAGAGGGTCTGTGTCCCTGGGCTGGACAGGTTAATGACGTGGTGCCTGCCAGGAACATCCTTTCTTTCCCCTGACACTTTCCCACAATACAGAGCCCCCCCCACAAACTGTTTCCCACTCACCCTCCCACTGCCACCCTATTAAAGCATTGGCATGTGACAACCTACTAGCACGCAGGAAGTGCCTCCTTGTGTCCAGCACCCCGTTTTTGGCACCCCAGATGATCACGCCCTCCCTGGGTTGTGTAGCTTGAGCTTTACATGGATTCAGGTGCTGCGTCCACACAATGTTCCCATGCGCCTGCTTTGGCCAGGCCTTGCAGACCATCCCCGCAGTCCACCCATGATGACGACCTCAACCTCAGTCCTGCTACCTTGCTGTAGCCGGCTCCCCCACTCCATCCATGTGCGTACTTCAACTTTATAGCTCCTGGTTTTCAAAGACGCCCTCTCATCATATGAGACGCCCTGACTCCTCAGTCCATGTCACCAAATCCCTCCCACCTTCCCATACCCCTCTCTCTCCTGCCATGGGCCCTAAAATCTCTCTCCCCTCCTCATCTCCATTTATCCTCCTCCCCTAGCCACTGCCCCAACTCTCTCCCCCTCCATTCCCCTTTCTACTCCTCCATCCCCCTCCTCTCCCAGCCTTTACCTATGCAACTTTTCATGTTGAAAACAGTCTGAGCACCTTCACTGAATCTTCTGCAATACTCTGATTACATTTCCCAGAACAAAAAGCCCTTTGACAGAGACAGGTTATTGCAACATGGTTACACTAACCATTCAGATTTCTGCCAAGGGTGGATGCCAAATTTGCAATGCCTGGGTACTGCTCTGGTTCTAAACCCACAGCACTTCTGCTCGAGCCAGTTAGGTCATGGGAAAACTGACTGGGTGGCAACCCCTTGGAGTACTATGTCTGCACATGCACGGTATAATCCACCCAGTTAGGTCGCACCTCTCAGTGCAGCTTAAGCCTTGTGAAATGCTGTGTCCAATTTTGCTCCTCCAATGCCTCGGATAAAGGGCAAGCACTTGAGATCTTCTGGGGGCTACCAGGTCAACCCTAGATATACATGGCTGGAAAGGATCTCAGGAGAGTCTCAACGGTCCCTCCCCTGCACTGATCCTACTAAGAATCCAGGGCAGCTGTCTAACTTGTTCTCAAAAAACTTCCTCTGAGGGTTTCACAACGTCATGCCAGAAAACATGTTGCACTGCTTCACCACCCTTAGAGAAAGTTCATGCTAGTATCCAGCGTAATTCTGTGCTGCAAATTAAGCCACTTTCTTCTTGCCCTGCCAATTTTGGGCATGGAGCATAATCAATCATCTTTTTAACAGCCTTCTGAATTCTGAAAGGCTGATCGGGTCTTTTCTAGACAAACCAGTTTCTTCAACCTTTCCTTTTAAGTTGGCAGAGAAGAGCCACGCGCATGATCAGAGGGCAGGAAAACAGACCTTATGATGAGAGGCTGAAAGCCATGGGACTCTTCAGCTTGGAGAAGCGCAGGCTCAGGGGTGATCTGGTGGCCACCTATAAGTTTATCAGGGGTGCTCATCAGGATCTGGGGGAAAATCTTTCACCAGAGCGCCCCAAGATCGAACGGTCACAAACTCCACCACGACCGATTCAGGCTGGACATAAAGAAAAACTTCTTTACTGTCTGAGCCCCCAAGGTTTGGAATAGACTGCTGCCAGAGGCAGTTCAAGCACCCACTTTGAATGCCTTCAAGACACATTAGGATGCTTATCTTGCTGGGATCCTATGATCCCTGCTGACTTCCTGCCCCTGGGGCAGGGGGCTGGACTCAGTGATCCTCCGGGGTCCCTTCCAGCCCAAATGTCTATGAAATCTATGAAGTTATGATGGCAACACTTTTTTTTTGTGGTTGCTGCTTTCTTCTGGACTCCAGTCTCTTTACATCCTTTTTAAAGCGTGACTTAAAGTGCACCAGTATTTCATCTGAAGTCTCCACCCACACCAGTACAGTAGAATAACCACCTTCTGTGGTGGACACTCCTCTTAATACAATGCAGGATGAAATTTGCCTGTTATGCAACAAAATCACATTATTGACTTATGTTCAGTGTATGCTCCATTGTAACCTTGAGATCCTTCTTGGAAATACTGCTGCCTATCCAATGAGTCCCCATTTTGTATTTGTGCCCTTGCTTTCTCCTTCCATAGCATGCTGCACTTACCCTTTATCCCATCTTGGTGCTTGCACACAATTTCTCTCTTTATTATGTTCATTTTGATTTCTGATCATGATCTTGAGAGCACCTGAAACACTTTACAGCTTGGTAAGACTGACAGCTTATAACTGCCCTCTCGATTGCATCATCCAGGATGTGAATGAAAATAGCCAATGGAACTTGGCCCAGGACAAAGGGAAGTAAGACCCCACTGGAAATATTCTCGTAGTTTGACGGTGAAACATTGATAACTATCTTTTAAGTGTGCTTTTTCAACCGTCTAACAATGACTTCACATAGCAGGCAGGGTAGACACGCCTTACAGACCAGAGGTTCTCAACCTTGCTGGACTCCAGGCACCCCACATTGGATGCGAGACCCCTTTCTGTAACTTTTGCCACTTGAGCAGCACCTACTTTCAAAAACGGATTCATACGTTACTCCCTTTCGTGCAAAGGCGCTTGGCAGTGGGAGTGTGGGACAAACAGGGACAAGCCTGTGGCACCCTTCAAAGGATCTGGCAGCACCCCAGGGTGCCCTGGTATCCTTGATGTAGCAGGCAATGGTCCTTCTAGATCATAGTGCATGTGTGAGAGGTCACCAGGACTTTTGACACACATCCAGAGAGGAGTTTGGAGGAGGGGAGGCTGCCCAGACCTTCTATCCCCCCGCTTTAGGCCATTAAGACAGTATCCAAAGCCCAGACCTTCGGTGCTTCAATAGCTGTAGTTACACCTGCATCTAGGAATCAAATCCACGTCTCCCATGTGGGGGACAAAGATTGAATCACAACTGTGGGTGCACTATGGATGAGACTCACCCTTATAGCCTAACTCAATAAGATGTATATATAGAGCACTAGCTTTCACGAACTCAAGTTCATTTCATCAGATGCTGTGAAAGGACAGCACAGAGCAGTGTATAAACTGGACTTCACATAGACCACGCTTCCCGCATTTGCTCAGGAGAACGTCTTGTCACAATGCTAAAAGCTTCACTATAGCCCCAGCGCATCACATATGCCACTTCCCCTGGACCCATTCCCTTGTCAGACAAGGAAATTAGATTTGGCTGACACAATCCATGGTCACTGAGTCCGTGCTAGTGGTCGGGTTGCCAACCTGCCAGGATTGCCCTGGAGTCTCCAGGAATTTGATATAAATCTCCAGGAGACTGCTGAGAGTCACCTGGGACATAAATGATAGGGCATTCATTAAAATATGCATTAAATGTTTAATCTGATTTATTTAGTAGTCTAGTGGGGTTTTAAAATGTAATAGTAATGTGCATTTTCCTTCCTGATGTAAAGTCTACGCACCATAATCTATAAGTGGTATACACAAGCACATACGTGTTGTGTTGTGAGCACGATGGCATTCTGGAAACCTCCCAAAATAGATTCGGAGTTCGTAACCCAGGCTGGTGGGATGGGTTGGTTTAGGTTTTACTTGATCCACCTTAACCTCTGCATGGTGCTTCTAATCAGTTCTCAACATTCACAGACTCATGGCAACCCTTGGTAGACTCATGGCATCCCCTTGATAGAGTCAGTGTCCCTTGATAAACTTGCGGCACCCCTTGCTAGTCATAGAAAATGAGGGTTGGACGGGACCTCAGGAGGTCACATCTAGTTCAACCCCCTGCTCAAACCAGGATCAGCCCCAACTAGATCATCTCAGCCAAAGCTTTGTCGAGCCAGGTCTTAAAAAACCTCCAAGGATGGAGAGTCCACCACCTCTCTGTGTAACCTGTTCCAGTGTTTTACCACCCTCCTAGTGAGAGTTTTTCTTAATATCCAACCTCAACCTCCCTTGCTGCAACTTGAGCCCATTGCTCCTTGTCCTGTCATCTGCCAGTCCAGCTCCTTCCTCTCTTGAGCCCCCTTCAGGTAGTTGAAGGCTGCTGTTAAATCCCTTCTCCGTCTCCTCTGCTCTAGACTACATCACCCCGCTCCCTCAGTCTTTATAAATCACGTGCTCCAGCCCACAGACCATTTCTGTTGCCCTCCGCTGACTCTCCCCAATGTGTCCACATCCTTTCTGTAGTGGGGGGCCCAAAACTGGACACAGGACTCCTGATGTGGCCTCCCCAGTGCTGAATAGAGGAGAATAATCACTTCCCTGGACATGCTGGCAATGCCCCTACCCAAGCAGCCCAGGATGCCGTTAGCCGTCTTGGCAACAAGGGCACACTGCTGGCTCATCTCCAGCTTCTTGCCCACTGTCACCCCAGGGCCTCTTCTGCAGAGCTGCTGCCCAGCCAGGCACCCCCAGCCCCCACCGGTGCAGGGCATTGCTCCATCCCAAGTGCAGGACTTTGCACTCGTCCTTGTTTAATTCCTTTTGACCCGATCCTCCAAGTTGTCTAGGTCACTCTGAACGCTAGCCCTGCCCCCGTATATCTGCTACTCATGACATCTCTGACAGACACGTGGCACTGCTTGTCAGACTCAGGGCACGGCTCAGAGGCCAGGTCTCAGTTGTCACTGTGTGCTGCAGGAACACACGAGACTAGAGCCAAGAGCCGGGGACAGGCTGGCTTGGACACTACGGACCGCACTGGAAATCTGTAGGTCGATGTTGTGCCCGGCGTGGCCCAGCCCTGCGTCCCCCACGTGGCTCGGGCCCGCGCGGCCTGGCCCTTTAAGAGGACCCCGGGGCACCCCCGCGCGCTGCTGCTGACGTGGGATCGCGTGGCGCCTCTCCCCATAGAAACCACACCCCAGCCGGTGCGCGCATGCGCACATCCTCCCTTTAGCCCCCTCCTTCCCCAACTGAGCAGGCGCAGCCGCAGCAAGGCGGAAGTCGAGTTTAGGCGGCGCCCGGCTCTGCGCATGAGCAGCGCGCGTCCCGGGAAAATTACGCGAGCCAAGGCCGCTCCCTTGTGTTCCGGTTGCGCAATGCCGCGCAGGCGCCCTGCCCGCCTTCCTCCTCCTCCAGCAGGCTTCGCCCCACCCTAGTGACGTCAAGGCGCACGCGCACACTCCAGCGGGGGGCACCACCGTTGGCGCGTCCCTCTCCTCCGCATGCGCGGTGAGGCCCAGAGCCCCTGCGCGCATGCGCGGTGCCTCTTGCGGCTGGGCGTGCGTGGGCGCGGCGCAGGCGCAGTGCGCTCGCGGAGGGGGAGGGGCCGCCTCATAACGGCCGGTCCGGCCGGGCGGGCGCGTGGTGCGCCTGCGCGCTGCGGGCTGGGGGGAAGTGAGGCGGGCTTTTCCGG
>NW_005842059.1:932648-934363 GCF_000455745.1 Alligator sinensis
CCCCCACCCCGGGGCCCCGTGGATGCCGCCGAGATGGGCAAGGTGCTGTCCAAGATCTTCGGCAACAAGGAGATGCGGATCCTGATGCTGGGGCTGGACGCGGCGGGCAAGACCACCATCCTGTACAAGCTGAAGCTGGGCCAGTCGGTGACCACGATCCCCACGGTGGGCTTCAACGTGGAGACGGTGACGTACAAGAACGTCAAGTTCAACGTGTGGGACGTCGGCGGGCAGGACAAGATCCGGCCCCTGTGGCGGCACTACTACACGGGCACACAGGGCCTGATCTTCGTGGTGGACTGCGCCGACCGCGACCGCATCGACGAGGCCCGCCAGGAGCTGCACCGCATCATCAACGACCGGGAGATGCGGGACGCCATCATCCTCATCTTCGCCAACAAGCAGGACCTCCCCGACGCCATGAAACCCCACGAGATCCAGGAGAAACTGGGCCTGACGCGGATCAGGGATAGGAATTGGTACGTGCAGCCCTCCTGTGCCACCACGGGGGACGGACTCTACGAAGGGCTGACGTGGTTAACGTCCAACTATAAATCCTAATGGCGGGGGGTGGGGGACACGCACACGCGCGCACACATACGAATGAAACTCTTTTAGGCTATGGAGAATTTAAGGAAAATGAATGAATAAATAAATAAATAAAGAATTAACCCACGTGGCTTCCCAGAAGACCGGTTCTTGGCAGAAAAGCGAAGCATCCATAGGATTATGATCACCTCTTCTCCCACGACCGCCCTTTTCTTCGACACAGTGACTGGATTCCTATTTTAACTCTTCTTGCTTGGCATTAGGATGCTCTAATCGTCAAATGTGACACGAACACAAGCACTAGATGCTATGGCAGACTTCCAGCAAACAGGGGGAAAAGACACGTTGTAGATTTGCTAAGTAACTTTTTTTTTTTCCATTCTTTCTTGACTACCCTTTTTTTTTCTTTCCCCCTCCCCCCCATTCCTCTGGGGTGGGAGGAGCAAGGTTACCTCTCGGTGTATGCTTTCTGGCTCTATTTTTTTTTTTTTCTTTGAATTGCTGTAGATTGCTACTTTCTTGCATTCATGCAGAATATGTTGATAGGTCCATTTCATCTAGTAAACTAAAAATGATTGCTTAAAATCAAACCGCAGTCTGTCTTTTTATATGGAGGACTTTTTAAAAAAAAAAAAAAAAAAGTTCTGCTGATCTGTAATTAGTGACTTGAAATTTTGTCTTTTTCATCTCCAAGACTAATATGAAATTAAAAAAAAAAAAAAAAGTTTGCCTACAGCAGCAGGTAGTGAGAATACTGTTGTAATGCGTTCAAAGTGTATATCAGGTGTAATGTTAACTAGGTAATGTAAGAACTGCTTGAAATGTCAGCTGTGAAGTTCTGAACCATACATCATGCATGAGTAGGGATGCAAGTAGGTCCCATACAGCATAGCAACCATATAGCAAGTAAGATGTGAATGATGTAATAGTTTCAGGGTATACTCCTATTCAGTTCCTGTCTTGCATTGCAGCTAAATATCACTGACTCTTGTGATCATAATCAGTTAGTTACACACCAGACTCCCATTTCAATGCAAGAGATCTCCAGAAAATGTAGCAATAATGTGATGATTTTACTTAAAATCAAAACTGTGGGCAAAAATCAGACCCCGACTTCCTTGTCTTGCAGTACAGGAAATAAATGTTTGTGTTGACTCCTTCCCTCC
>NW_005842059.1:934387-952045 GCF_000455745.1 Alligator sinensis
GCCTTATGTGATCTTTATGTAGCTTTAAAGTAGCTGCATAGAAACGACTTCTGTTTCTGTACCATAAACACTCAAGTAAGAAAGCTCACTCCTAAGCTTTTAACTGAAAGGTTTTTTTTTTTTCTTTTTGTTTTCTTTTTGGTTTTTTTTTTTTTTTTTTTAATGCTTGAATAATTACCATTTAGAGGAAGTGATTATCAGTTTAGTTTTTGCAAGACCACAAATTTTAATTAATGCAAGTAGCTGCAAACGGCCTTAGCCCTCTGTTCCAGTAGCGTGTTAATATAATTCTGTATGAAAGGATCTCCATTGGCTGTCCGAACTTAAATCCAGTGAGTAACTGCTCAGTCAGGGTGGGGAGAAGAGCGAGTATACAACTATGAATGTAAATCTCCATATTTAGGTCTTAAAGGGCAAGCAGCTCATTTGCTGTATCGCAGTTTTCAGATGCCTGTGACTGGCCAAAAAACCAAGTGTTTGAGTAGGTATGAAATGAGTTCAATCAAGTATTAATACTAGGTGCAAAAAAAAATTGTAAAGCAGCTGGTTCTTATTCAGCCTTAAAGATTAACTTCAGATTTCCTCAAGGAGTTAAAGTCTATTGGGGAATTCTAGGAATGTATGCTACAAAACCAGAAGAAAATGGCTTTTCTCTTTTTCTTTTTTAGGGTATTAGACTCACATTTAAATTGGGGCATTACACTACATTTCTGCAATTTTAACTCTGCATGTTAAATATAATGTACATGGAGCTTTTTACCAAAGATGTATGGGAAGATTAAAAATTGAGTGCTTAAGGCCACTTGGAAAAAATTGGTGATTAGAAAATGGCTCTAAAGAGGGACGCAATAGGTGTGAACTGCAAATCGCAATGAAAGGGTTCTTGATGCTAGAAAATGGAGCAGTGATTCCTAAAGAAATCTGTGTAAATGAAAAACCAATTGGAGAAGCTAGCTAAAAACCAATGATCCTAAATTCCCAGTTTGGATGGGGAAATGAAAGATCTCTACTTAGTCTCATAACTGAAAGCTCATTGCCCTATTTTCTAGCTATTACAAATTCCAGAAGCCTTTTATTTCAATTTAACTGATCAAACATAATGTGGTGTAAAGGTGCAGAAACCAAAGCACCAAGATACAATATATTGTTTTCTTCTGGAAAAAAAAATTAAATAAAGCCAAGCACAAAGTAGATGCCTAAACTGGAAAACTTGAAGCTCTGTTATACTGATGGTTCTTAAACATATTCTCAATCAAAATGAAAACTTGGGTTCTTTCAGTTTCAGTCTAGAGTTAGTATGTACTGCTTTCTATCTCCTCAGACATGGTTTGGGGATAAGCCTAAATTGCTTCATTAGACTTTTTGCGTTAAGTTGAATTCACAATTTTGTATTTTCTTGGTAATTTTTGTTACTTTAGATATCCTGTTTTGTAGGTAAAAGGATGAACTTTAATTATACTTCTGAATTTTTTTTTTAATGTCATTCTGGGAGAAGTAACTTTAATTACTGAAACTTGTGTGGCAGATGATTAAAAAATAAACACTTTTTGCTACTGAACAAAAGATAAATGCTTCGTTTTGAAAATGTCCTCTAATAGGGTTATAGTTGAAACTAACCAGTGGCTTCAATGCACTACTTAAACCTGGAGGATAAAGTAGCAATCTGTGTAAGAATTCCAATCACTTCAAAAATGAATTTGAAGTTTAAGTGCATCAACCTGTGTTCATGTGAATTTTATGAAGTAACTTGGAGTAAGGGGTTTTTTTGTTTTGCTTTTTCTGGTTTTTTGGGTTTTTGTTTTTTTTTTTTTAAACAGCGTTCATCTTGTCTAAGTGAATAAATAAGTCTGTAGACTGTGATTCTCCCTGACTAAAGCAAACAGGAATTTTGTGTTCTCAGTATGGTTGTAGTGTTGGTAAAGAACTAATAAGCAGAAAATAAAGCGATTTATACAGTGGAGCTCTTTTGGTATGTTGCTTGTATTTGAACATGGCAGAAACAGAAAGGGGCTACATGGTATCCTGGACTAGTGCATTGTGTTAACCTTCAGGCTTCATGTTCTGTATTGCCTGGCTTTGAATGCTTGTCCATAGTCTCCCATTTTAGCTTGGTCTGGAGGTAAATGAGTTTAATTGCACAACTTGAGGGGGGGGGGGTTGTTTTTGGGTTTTTTTTGTTTGTTTGTTTGGTCTCTTTCCCCCCAACCCCAAAATACTCCCACTTCAACTTTCAATGGACTTTTAAACTAAACTTACCCTGCAGGGTGTAACACTAAAATGCAAGCTGTCTGCTCAAGGAACTTTTTACAAGGTAATGCTAGACTAATACAGTACCTAAGATTCATGTGCAAGAAGGCACAGAAGCACGGTTTAGAAAGCTTCTTGAAGGAGACCATTTTGAAGGAAGAAATGAAAGTTGCTTTTGGACTAAGTCCGTATAGAAAAACTGACTTTGACGTGGGTGACTTTTTTACACTCCTGTTGTTTTTTTGTTTGTTTGTGTTTTTTTTTTTAAAGTTACGGGCAACAGGGTAAAACTGATGGTGAAGAAACCTGAAGGGGAAGCCACCAAAAAGGTATTTGAATGTGGAGGAGGCAGGCAGGTATGCAGATGTAGCAATAAAAGGTTGTTCTGGCAGCGTCAATCTCAAAATCAAGGGAAGAAGTGGAAACTTAATCTTACAGAAAAAAAGCAACCAGGCTTTGGATTCTGGAGGTGGAGGAGATGCTTTTACCAGGATATTTGCAAAGATGCCTTTCTCTCTGAAGGAGAAGTGGAGGCAGTGGCCTTGAAAAGTGTGTATGTTTGAGGGAAGGGGACACTAAAGTGACTCACTGTAGTCCTTTTTCTCCCACTGAGGTTTGAAGCCTTGTGGGCAGAAGTAACTTGGTTGTTAATTGTCCTGCTGCCTTAAACGTTTGTGTTGGTGTTTTGGTCTTAATTGATTTGTATGGAGTTTGGTTGTATCCAGCTGTGGAGGTGCTGTTTGTGTACTAGTTGCTTTAAAAAAACAAACAACAAAACCAACAACAAAAAAAACTAGTTACTTGCAATAGCTAGGTTAAACTTTGTCTGCCTCTCAAACTTGAGCCACAATAAGAAAGGGCGTGGCCCCCTCTTCAATGGACTGAAACTGCTTTAGCTAACCTAGTACAGCTTGGTGTGTAGCAAACTTGTATCTGATAATGGCAATGTAGTAGCTGGTGAGTGTTGACATTGACTGTTTGTAAGGTAGATGTATGTAAAAACGGGTGTGTTCAGCTCTTACCCTAACCTCTTATTTCAAGTTCCATTTATTGAACTGATATTTTATTTCCATGAATCATTTGAAGAGACTCTGGCAACAATCCCTCCTGCCCCTTCTGTCATGGGAGCATATGAATATTTATGAATTAAGCTGTGAGGGAGTGTTTCCTCATCGTCTCAGGCCTACTGACAGAGTTGCCTATATATACCCCGTACACAGATAATACTAGTCTAAAGTGTTGTCTTCCTTCAGGTCTTTCCTTCCAATTCCTCCTACAGGTAACCACTCATATGTGCATGTGTGAGAAATATTGCTATCAATTACTTAGGAAAGTGAGACCCTGTCAAGGCCACTCAAATGCTAAACTACTGATTTCTCATGCACTGACCTGATCATCATCACTTTACTGCTCTCTTCTGCTTAGTGTTGGCAAGTGTATGAAAACTAGTGATCTCTTACCTTGTAACTTGTGGAAACAGATGTAATGGGGGGGCACTGGAATTACTATAAGAATGCACCACTGCCATAATGCCTCTTAACTCAAAAGGCAAAAATGTGAAGTGTTTAATTTTTATACAGGGAAATGCTCAGTTTGCCTTGCAGTAATATACGAATTTCTATGCTGTTTCCAAATTTAAGACTTTGATTTTTATGAAGTCTGTATAAGCTCTTGAGTCTTGCGTTGGCTGCCTCTTACAGTTTGGAAAGACTCCAACATCCCACCTATGCTGGTTCTTTCTGTACTTAAGACTGAAATTAATTCTTTAAATATGATATCCAAGTCTTGGCAGGGCTGTCTTAAGAGCCATGAAAGTCTTTCTTTTTCTTTGTTACCAGGGCTTTTAAAAAGCAAAGGTAGGTGAGCTGATGTGGGTATCTACTGAATTGGAGGCAATACTTTTCTCTTTATGCTTGATGTCTGTTCATTGGAATGTTTCTGGTTTAAATGCTATTCTGTTCAAAGAGCACAGTACAATGGCTTTATGCACTTTGTGGGGAGGAAATACCTAGTTTCTTCATGTATGAGAAGCATAGTGGCACCAGCTTCTCTAAAATAGTAGGGGAAGTGAGGGTTAACAAGCTTGTATATATTAACAATTCTGTAACTTCTTGGGGTAGAAAGTCTGGATAACTACCTGCCTCTTAAAACCACTGCACATGCCCTCCTAACAAAGTTGTTTAATTTTACTACGGTGGTAGTCTCAAATATAGATAGCTATAATTTTCTTTCTACAGCTATGAAACTAAAGACTTCCTCCTCAGACTGTAGTAATTCCACACTATGCACCTCAGTGTTTTTTTTCTGGTTTTCTTTTTTTTTTTGTTACTCTGTACTGGTCTGGCGCTTTTGCTGTTTGTTCGGAAACATCAAGTGATCTTAAATACAGATGATTTTGTAATTTTAATTGAAAGTGTGGGAGTATTCTTAAATCTTAAAAGCTTCCTTTTATTTATCTTAAATTGAGGGTTGTAGAAGGGAGAATCTTATGGCTAGAAAATCACTTCCCTTTTCAGTAAGGTTTCATTTGAGAAGTTCTATTAATATCTGGAGGACTTAATAGATGTTAATTCTTTCAGTACCTTTTTAGAATACTGACTCTAAAATGCATCTTAAGACTACCTGCAAAAGGGCTAGGAGGGTGGAATAGGGTGGGTGGCTTTCTGCTTCGCATTTAAGTCCCTCTGTCTCTTGCTGTGATCTAACTGTGATCAGAATGGCATTGGTGGCTTTGTAGTTGTAAAGAAGAAAAAGCTTGGGTAGAATGCTTCTATCTTTTTCTCTTTCTCCATGTGGCAGGCAAGTAAACTCCTTTTTTCCCAATGTTAAGCAGGTGCTCATGAGTGAGAGAAATGAGTCCTTTTTATACAGAGACCTTATCCTCCACATGGTGCTTCTAATTGGTAGTTCTCAACCTTCACAGACTCGTGCTACCCCTTAAGCTTGTATCATGCCTTGATAGGCTCACAGAATCCAAATAGACTCATGGCATCTTGATAGTCATAGCGTCTCCTTATAAACTTGCAGCACCCCTTGATAGAAAATGGGGGTTGGATGGGACCTCAGGAGGCCACATCAAGTCCAATCCCCTGCTCAAAGCAGGACTAGACCAAACTAGATCATCCCAGCCAAAGCTTTGTCTAGCCAGGCCTTTTACAATCCATTCATCCAACTCGTACTTCCTTAGCTTGCTTGTGAGTGCTGTGGGAGATCATATCAAAAGCCTTGCTAAAGTCATGGTGTATCATATCCTCTGTTCTTCCTGCATCCACAGAACCAGTCATCTCAACATAAAAGGCAATCAGGTTGGTCAGGTATCACTTGCCCTTGGTGAATCCATGCTGAATATCTCTGGTCACCTTCTCCAAGTACTTAGAACTAGATTCCTTGAGTATCTGCTCAATGATTTGTTTTTGTGTGTAGTCTTCTTCCCCCAGACTGAGATGAGACTGACCGGTCTGTTTCCTGGGTCCTCCTTCTTTCGCTTTCTTAAAAATGGTCTCTACCTTTTGTCCTCTTCCAATCATCTAAGTCTCCTCCCAGTCACCACAAGCTTTCAAAGATTGCTGAGCTGCTGGCAGTTATCACATTGGCCAACTCCCTTGGCACCCGCAGGTCCATCACATCTGGCCTCATGGACTTCTGCTGGCATAAAATCAGAAGTACTAAGGTGACTCCCCCGGAGAAGGTGGATCCAATGCAAGCCCGAGCTCTGTATGTCCCCCTTCCGTTAAATGGGGACATAGGAAGCAAGTTAAAGGTGTATGCGTATCTGTAAAGTGTTTTCTTGCTTCTGGAAAGCAACAACACTGAAATCTAGTAAGAATTTTCTCATAGTAAAGAGATGGTATTCCTATGCAGCTTTCCCCCAAAATTTATATTTATATATAAAACTTGACTCTCTCTTTTTTTTTTTTTTTTTTTTTTTGACCCCTTACCCACAAATGCCAAAAGCTTATACCTCATAAGTTCTTAAATGCACCCTGTGTCCTGCAGTAGGAAGGATGCAAAACTTGTAGGCTTTCAGGGTTGTTGCTAGCTACCACGGGGTGGAAGGAAATTACAGGATTGAATACCAGCATTCAGAACACTGCTACAAACAGTCAAGGCTTCATGTTCACATGAATGCAAAAGGTCTGCAAATATGTGGAATCCGTGCATCCTATTTAATTCAAATAGCTTTAATGTTTTTGTAATGCTGCAACGGAATTGACAATACTTTTTTGCAGTGTTGACAGCTTCTAACTGGGAAACAACACTTGTTATACTTTGTCATAAATAGACTGTGCTTTACAGTATAGGAAGCGTGGGGTTACGCTGCCTCTGCTGCTGAAGTTTTCTTACCATTCTTTCTGAAAACTGGGAGGGTTGTAGTAATGTGGCTGCCAGCTCCATGGCCATGAGAACCTCTCAGCTGCAACCGATCAATGTACTAGAATGTGTTCATACAGTTTATCCTAATTAGCTTAACATCTGTTGTAACACCCTTTCCCCGCAGGGCTTAGATTCATGTTTGGGAATGACCCAGCTCTTTAAAAGCTGCTTCCCCCTTCTGTCATGGTGATGGCTTTCAATCAGCTCTCTTCTCTAATGGAATCCAGTGCAAACACAGTAGTATCTATGTACACCTGTAGCCTATAAGAGGATTTTCTTTCTTCTCACAAGGTCACAACCTAGACAAAAAAGCAGGCTCTGGATTTAACAAATGCATCTGAAGGGGGATACATGATTCAGGTAACATCTCAGGTCTGAGTGAAGATGCGGTGTAAGTTTCTTGGATACTAAGAGCGGTTTTATGAGCGACAGTTCGAGGAGTATCAGTCTCTTCCAATACTGACTATCAATGTTTACAGTACAGCTTTTAAAGCAGTTAGGAACTCAAGAGTTGGGTTGACACTGCCAACTAGAACATGGATTCTTGTTCTCTGCTGTACCCACAGCTGGGAAATACTGGTACCATGACTAAGGTTTAGCCAAGCTTGCCCAAGATGGGTTTTCAGAGCTGCTCAGGGATGGTAAAGAGCATCTGAAATTCCTGCCAGGGCCTCTTTCTTGGTCCTTGCTCTGGACTCTAGCTTTTTAACTCCTCCCATCCCCAACCCCAGTATAAGCTTAAATCTCTTAGAGAAGAAGATGGCTTTGTATTTGCAGTTGACTCTTGGGTTGGGGAGATGGGCTGCTTTCCTCTTGGTTGCTCTCCAAGGGCAGGGTGGCTACTAATCTACCCCTCCTTCAGACCTGGCCTTCTAATCTCTCTGGCTAATAGCTTTGTGTAGTGCCTCTGCTGTCTCATGGATTTCCGTAAACTGCAACAGTGAGGCCAACATGATTTCAGTGCTGGCTACAGGGTTTTGAGTAGCAGCAGTGCAGAATAGCCAGTCTTTTACATTCCACTGTTTGTAAACCTCAGGGGAACATGAGCTGTCTGCAGACTGTCATAGCAGTGCAGTATGCTCAGCACTTGCAAATCTTTACGTTTCATAGTGTCTTATGCCTCCTACAGCATGGGCAAAACTCCCCAGTTGACTCTCAACTTTTCTTAAACTAAAAACCAGAATCTATTGTCTGCATCAAAACACTTGAAGTGCTTTTTATACTTTCATGAATTTAAAGCATTTTAATTACACTGTACAACTGCATGCAGCCTTTGTACACACGTAGCTTGTTGTTTTCCCCAACCCCACAGTATCCAAGTGACATGGAGTTTCCTTTTGTCTTCCTAAATATAGAATGATCTTTCAGTTGTATGTCACTGTTCTTGTGGGCAGCAGCTACCCAGTTTTGTTGCGTTACATTGCTGTCTGCCCTTTTTTATTTAATAATGTCAATTTTTATTAAATGTTAGCATGAAGACCTAGATGCATTTCTCTTATTTCTGTGGTTCCCCTCCCCCCCCCATCAGTTTTCTGTCTAACTGATTGCTGATCTAGAACTGTTCTCCCAGTCAGTAATCCCCAACAGCATGAAAGTCTAAGATGCAGATTAGAAATATTTAATAGGAAAACTGATGACTTGGTCTGCCACTTAAGCACTTTCATATTGTACTAGTGACTAAAAACTTCTCAAGCGAGGGCAAAGATGGAGAGTGAAATCCATGATAAGTGTTTTCATTACTAGCGTATCAGTTGGGTAAGAACTGTAAGACATTAGTTTTGATGGTACCATGTATATTCAGCTAAAATGAGAAGGGTTTGTCTTGTGAACCCAGCATTCATTCCTGCCTGTGGCAGGGGGTCAGGCTAGATGATCTGTTCAAGTCCCTCCTGAACCTAGCTACTTTGAGGAGGTAGCATCCCTAGATCTTTCTATTTTACTTACTTCCTCCTCTGCTTGTATGGACTCCAGTGACCATGGAAGGTAGGATGGTATTGGAGAAGTGAATACTTAAAAAGAGGATTTGAAAGTTAGGATGAGATTTTTAGTGTGAGGGAACTCATGTAAAGACTTGGAGGTGGGAGAGAAAAGACATTGGTCAGACCAATGACTTTCAGCAGCTGGTTAGACAAACTTGCCTCCCTCAATATTAATAGGCTGGAGAAAATGACTGTATGAAACCCACATTGACTCAATTCCCTGATGCACTGAAGTGACTAAAACACCAACACCTTCATCCATCTCTCTTTTTTTTTAATTGGGAGCTTTTGCTGTATTTGAACTTACAATTACAGTCTTACAAATTTCTATTGCTTCCTAAGAAAAGTGTCTGGCTATATTGAGATCAGTTTGGCCTCTAGGTTTTCTCCAGTTTTTTAATGATATAAATATCCATGCAGAAGGATGGTAACCTCTGCTATATACTCGTACTACTCCAAAACATCAGTATCCTAATATAAAGCTATTTGACAGCTCACTGAGGCTATCTGGCCATTCCTTCTGGATTGGGCAAATGGGCATAGAGTCCTAGAAAACTATGGCTGGAAGGGACTTCAGGAGGTGATATCTAGTCCAACCTACTGATCAAAGCAGGATCATCCCAGCCAAGGCTTCATCTAGCTCAATCTTAAACCTCCATAGATGGAGAATGCACAGTATCTCTGGGTAACCTGTTCTACCCTCCTGGTGAGAAGTTCGGTTGTTTCTTTTGTTTTGTTTTGTTGTTTTTGTTTTTTTGGGTTTTTTGTTAACTCCAACATCCCTTGCTGCAACTTGAGCCCATTGCTCCTGGCTTTCTCATCTGCTACCACTGAGAACAGTCTAGCTTCCTCCCCTTTTGAGTTGAAGGCTGTTATTAAATCCCACCTCAATCTTCTCTTCTCCAGACTAAATAAACCCAGTTCTCTCCTCATCACTCACATGTCCCAGCCTCCAAACCATTTTTGTTGCCCTCTGCTGGACTCTCCAATTTGTCCACAGGTTTTGTTGATGAGCAATACCAGTTAAGCCTGAAAAATCTGCCTATATACCTACCATCTGTAATGCAATGAATATCTTAGTCACTATACATTGTGTAGCTCCAGGAAAATGAGCAATGCATGGTGGCATCTATTCTAGATGAGTGCATATGCAGGTTGCTGTTGACAGAGAAATTTTGCTTGGCAGTTTGTCTGACAAGTAAAGTGTGCCTATGCCTGCAAGTTGGCCACTAATAGTAAAAATTACACGCATCGTGTTGTCTTCATGCTGTTACAGGGGAGAGAGCATTTCATGTTGATCCTATTGTCTGTTTTATGTAACAAGATAATATGACTAAGCAATGCTGTCTTAGTCGTCTTTACTGTAACTCTTCCATGACATTACAACTGTATCTAAACTTTGAGGTGTCTTAACTTTTTCTTAAATGTGACTTAAGCTTTGCCCAAAAAGACAGTGAAGTAACTGAGCTTAATTTAAATACTCCAGTTAACCAAAAGAAGAGGGGCATTTAGGTACAACTGATTCCTTTTAAGACCTTTTTATAGGGCAAAATCTGCTATCTAAATGCTTTTCTTTCACTGAAATGATACTTCATAAGGAAAATATGCTAGCTTCTCCCTCTTCTCTCCTCCCTTCTTTTACGAAGCTTTCTACAATGCTGAAAATGGTTCTGTCTTAACTCTGTTCTCTTAGGATTTCTGATACGGATCCCAAAGCAATTTGAAACTTATTCAGTTAATTGAATGAACTGAAAAGATGAAGTAATGAAAGCTATAGAAAAGAGCTCTGTTGGCTAGGGCAGTGGCTTTCAACTTGTGGTCCTTGGACACCCCCCCCCCCCCCCCCAACAGGTCCACAGACCTGTCTAAGGAGTCTGCAAAAGATGGGTATGATCAATCAAAAGTATATGAATACCCACACTTAAAGTTCAAAGGAGTCTGCACCTCCACTCAAAATTTCCAAAGGGATCTGCAAAAAAAAAAAAAAAAAAGAAAAAAAAAGTTGAAAGCCACTGAGCTATGGTAAAGGAGTCTCAGATGGACTGTTGTCCTTGTATCAAAACTAAACTGGCATCAGAAGCAAGGGCTTGGCATAGCTACTCATGCTAAAGTCACAGCTTTAAATCCAGCCCAGGCTGCTAGTGAGAGGAATGTATTGCATGCCATGAAATTTGAGGTATAGTATAAAATGAGTTTCAGGATCTCACTTAGCTTAGTATTGGCAGACAAGCATCCATATCTGGAGCTTGCTGATGTGGGCAGTTCAAATTGCGGAGTGAAGGAGAAGACTTTGAACTATCTATACTATCACTTTAATATTTGCATTGTGATTTGAAAGCAAGCTGGCATTGCTGCTGCATCTTTGTCTGCCATTGAGCCCAGTTGCAAAGGGAGTGAGCAGGACCTTGGATGCCCAAGGTCAAAATGTAGATCCTTGAAGTACCAGCTCATGTGCTGCCTAATGAAAGGCAGCTCCTCTATGCTGTCTTCCTTGCCTGGTGGGCTTAATCTAGTAAGAGTTGATCAGCTGTGATTTAAAAAATCATGGTGGACAGGCGAAGTACCCCACTAGCCCAGTAGATCATAGGTGGTTTCATTCCTTCTTTCCTATCCCCACTTCTGGGAAAGTGTCCTACCCACCGGCTATGGGATGTGCTGAGGCTGAGCTGCTCTTGTCTTGATCTCTTCTTCTGTGCAACTTGGAGGTCTTTAAATTTACATGGGGCCAGAGAGGGATATGCTAGCATGGCCCTTCAGCCCTGAGGTTGGAGCATTGGTAGTTCAGAGTGGGGGGACCTGGGTTCTGGTTCCTGAACACTCAACATATGTGACAGGGGAGTGTGGGGATTGGGGTGCTGTCACCAACCACCAAGATAAGATCAGGTTCTCTGTCCTAGTGAAATCATCTGCTGTCGACCCTGGAGGAGTCGGAGCGGGAGTGAACAAGGATTAGAGGGGTCTGGCAGGAGGATGTAGCTGTGGGTAGGGGTATTCTCCCAGCAGGTGCAACAGGCTGGAATCCCTTGAGGCCAGGAAGGAACTGGCCCCTGGTCTCCCTCTGCAGGGGGAGTGCTCTGCCTACACGTTGCAGAAAAGTGCAAGGCCTGACCTCCTACCTGCAGTTCCATTCTGAAGTATCCCAGCTCTCCCGGTGTATTGGACAGGCAGCCCTGGCCCCTGTTTTCATCGTCTTTTTAAAATCCTCTTGCTACCTAAAAACTAGATGCTGTAACTGGATGTGGTGCTTGCACTGTCCTCTCTGCATCCATACTAAGGTCTCTCCTTACTGCTTGGCCAGTGCTTCCCTGAGCACATTGCTTGCACCAATGTTATGTCAGACTGGGTGAGGAGTGGCACATGCACTTCTCATTACTGCCTGTTACACACATAGGAAGGAAGCCTGTAACTACAACCCAGTGGAGTTGAGTGGCTCTTCAGTTCTGCAGTGAAACTCCCTGTTGAACAGCAAATGCAGCTTGCACTCACATTGATTACCTGCTAGTGCTGTAGGAGTCTTATATTTTGAAGTGTAAAGGACAATGGATGACTTGTTCCCCTACTGTATCCTGGGTCTGCACTCCAGCACCAGCCTTTCCCCTGCATTAGTCAGATGGAAGGCGTGAGTAATGAGATCTGGACTTCAGAGAATGGATGAATCAGTCCTGCCTTACTGTCATTCTCAGAATATATTGTTCTTTAAATTTATATGAATTTGAATCGGCATTAAAAGGTGGAAGGGAACATTGCTGAAATGTAACTATCCCTCTGCTGCTCTTTTGTCTCTAAGTTTGTTTAACAAGCACTAGATCTCTATTGCAGCCTTTCCTAGAAAAGACGGGGCTTCTACTTGCTGCTTTTTCCCTGCCTTACATTTTTGTATTCGCATACTGACTTCATCTATCTCTCTTCACTTGCGTATGTGTACAGCACGGGTGAGGTATCTGGAGTAAGTTGCATATCTAGTTTTGAGGCTTTTGTCATAAATGGGAAGGGTCAGAACTTGTTATCTCTCTTCTTCCAGATGAAAACTTGAGTAGCTTTCCTTACAGTCCAGAATATCAGTGGCACATCACCAGCTTTTGCAGATGCTCTGATTCTCAATTACCTCTTTTTGCAGGAGAAACACTGGGATGCCTTAACATTATGATAGAAGAACCTTCACTCCCATTAGTAATACTATACATGCTTACCTTCCTTATTAGTTGGCAAATCTTTACATTTGAAATGTTTTTATATAGAAAATAAATGGTACATAAGTACATGGTGTATGTTGGGGCAGTGGGGAAGGGTTGAGGAATAAAAATGGAGACCACTCCAACTCAGCAAAATCTTTGCCTGTCAAGTAGCATGTAAGAGTCCAGGGGAGGGTGTGGAAGTACAAAGCTAATGCTGATGATTTAAAAAAAAAAAAAAAATCCATATTTTGAGCTGCCTCCTGAAGATGCTGAGAGATTCAAGTAACATATGTTGCTTGCCCTAGCAAACAGATCACAAGGACTAAAACAAGTGAGCAAAGGGTTTCAGACTGGAATAGTTCTCTAATACATTTTGTTTGTGGTACTTCTGATTCACTCCTTTTGGCAAAGAGATGGGGAAGTCTGCATCTTGGTTTTCTTGGGCACAGAAGGAGCTTTGCAGCTCTCACTAAGGGCACTAGCACTGTTTTCACAACACACTCTTCTCTCCTGCAACCTGGCAAAAGGGCATGGAGGTTTCTGAAAAGATAAGTAATTAATGGTTATGACACACTGATGTTAATTTTCCCACAATGCACAAAAGAGCCTGCTTATTTAGCTAAAGGTTCAGTGTCTTCAAGTTTCCTCCATCTTAACTGTAGTTTAAATTGGCATTGCATTTGTGAAGGGGAACTATCATCCTTTACACACAGATTTTTATTGTCCTTGTGTCTCCATGGAACTGTTTTGGAGTGATTTCTGGCATTTCTAATTAGGACTGGGTGTAATACTACTTTTTTGTCACAATGGCATTGCACAGAAGCAGCTGTAGATGCTTGTATAGCGAGTCTCCTCTATGGGCTACGGCGAAAGTGTGTACTATATAAATATACTTGGCTCTGAACCAGAGCAGGACACTCTGTACTTGATGGTGGGTATACACCAGCCAGGTGGCATAGGATATAAGGTCAAAGGCAGAGGGCCTGTTTGAAATGTGAAGGATTCTCTGGGAGTCGGCTAACATTTCACATGTCGTAGTGTGCCAAGTCCTGGTAAAACTAACCATTTGGAGATCTTGGCGCAGCTCATCTTGCAGGGACACATTGCTCTGATTGGAATGTGGAAACCCACTTTCCTCAATCCTTCATCTTTCCATACATGTTGGAAGCTTTGATTTGGGGAGTGAACTAAAAAAGCTGTGGAAATAAGGCTAACCCCCAGGACCCAAGAAACGAGGGGAAACTCCTGTAGGGTGTGGGGCTTTAAAACGCTTACACTTTGGATTCTAATGGTGTCCAGGACCCGAGAGGTGGCGATTTCAAACAAGCGGCTCCTCTTCTTGATGAGGAGGTCAGAGGTAAAAGCCAAGAGCAAACAGCTTGCTGTCACTCTCAATGGTCCTTTTGAAAGTTGAGATTGTTTGAATTAATGAAGGCCAAGGCTACCTCTTATCTGCCCAATGCAGAACATTGGCATATTTGCTTCTCCTTTTGATTCAAGAGGGACTGGGGGAGGAAAGAAGAGCTTTTCTTGCCCTACTATGCTTTTGCACTGGTGGCATAGGCACCTTAGCTTAGCTGAAGGAGTTCAAGGAGCAGCAGCAGCAAGCTCACAGCTCTCACTTCTTCAGGCAGATTTGGCTTACTGAAATCTAGCTTACCTCCATCAATCTGTGCGCTGTTGTAGATGCCGGGGGAAACTGAGGCAAAGTGCTAGACTCCCCTGACCTAAGGGCAGGTGCTTGGATATCAGTCCTGATTGTAGTATACAGCCCACTTACTGACATGAGCAATCTGCACTATGTAGTCAGGTTATTGTATCTCCAGTCCCAACCATCCTTAATATGTCCCAGCCCTCCCACATTCAGGGATGTGCCCAGGCTCCTAGAGCTGCCCTTGCTAGCAGTGTTTGAGCTGACCAGACTAAGGCCTGCTTAGTTGTGTCGGTGTGAACAGCAATCAGCACCTCATGCAGACATAAGCAAGTAGGAGAGGAGCTGGGAATGTTTCAAAATAAGTCTTCATTCAATCAACCTCTCCTGAGGCTAAAAACAGAAGAGATATTTCCCTAGAGGCAAAGCCAGGCTGTAAAATAAAAGTATTTTAGCATCCTGTAGGTGCACATACTTGCTGTCCCATCCTAAGTACCTGTGAATGACCAGGATAACCCAAAATCTTGAAAAGAAGAATGGGTAAATTTGATATATTTTATTAGATCAACTTAAATAAGTGGAAACAGAGCCTTGTTATCCTAGTCATAAGCAGACACTTTTTTTTCCAGGGATAATTGGGACTTGTTCAAGTTCATTACCATTCCAACTGCATATGTAAAAGATGGTGGGGGGCCTATTTTGATGGAGTTAAAGCCAGGCCTAGAAACCATCCTAGTTTTAGCCTGACGGACCTTTTCCTCTCCTTGTCATCCGGTCTGCATGACAACTGCTACCATCTCTGGTGTTTTTAGGTGCATGTATACTCTCTACACCTCATCTGTGAGTTGGTGTGAACTGGGAAGGAGCGCTCCTAACAGCCCTGTGTACTGAAAAGCAGCACCCGTTGTGACGGACACAGCTCTTCTTCCCCTCAAGACCTTGCTTGCCTTAAATCAAAGGTGGCTATGAAGATCGTCTTGCTGCTTCCCATCAGGTCTGCACTCTCAAGATTATTACACATTTGAGCGTGCAGAGCTCATGAGGGAGCAGCATATAGTTTGTACTCAAAACATTACTTGTTTCACATTCTGCCCTACACCACTGCAACCCTTTGTGTCCCACAGACTTGCCAAATCCTATCCTGGAGCAGCAGGTGACCATAACTCCTATTGGGGTGTTGACTGATTGTGACTCAGGGTGCCTTGGAGCGGCTGAGCGCTGAAGCCAGGCAACCACTTCATGAAAGCATCATGCTCATGTCTCTGCTGTGCCTTTCTCAGCCGCTTCCCAGGGCAGAACTGCAGTGAAATATTTGCATTTATTTCATGTGCTGAACTGGTTAATACCAGCAATAAAACAGGCGCCTCAAAGCCACAAAAACCTTGCTCTGTTATTATGCATCTTAAGTAGAACTGATGGCCCTTACAGGACAAATTTTTATAACTTCTGCAGAGTCTGATGGTTGGTAGAGTTTAAAGCTCTGGAACACCCAGTTCAAGCTCAGCGGAGTAACTTTCCCTTGTCCTTTTTTAGGTATCTTTTTTTTTCTGGGGGTTTTGTGTTGTGTTTTTTTTTTTTTGTCATCTAGCTGCTACTGAAGTCAATCACCGAATTACTGGCTTCACAAGACCTGTTGCTTTAAATCGTATGGGCATTGACACTGGTCTGAATGCACCAGGTCTGAGACTATTGCATTGTAGCTTCTCAGAGCTGCTGTTCTACCCCAGCGCTATCTATGGGGGGCCAAATCCTAGAGCCCTGTTTCCCACTTTTGCCCTTCTAGCAGGGCCTACAGGACTCAGCATTTATGAGAACAAAACTCTGTGCTAAGGCTGTAGGCAGCAGTCCAGTGCTCAACTTTATTTACGAAGGATCTGCACAGCATAGTGATTTATTTATTTATTTTACTAAAATTAATTCATACCACTTCAGCATTGTGTGAAGTTCTGTGCCTGTCTGATTTCCACCCTGCTTCACCCAGCAGGTATGGTCCAGAGCAGGGGTGGGCAAAATGTGGCCCGCGGGCAAAATGTGGCCTGCCAGGCCACTCTATCCTGCCCATGGGGCCCCTAAAAAATTTAGAAAATTAATATTTATCTGCCCCTAGCTGCCTGTCATGTAGCCCTCGATGGCTTGCGAAAACTCAATAAGTGGCCCTCCCTCAGAAATAATTGTCTGCCCCTGGTCCAGACCATAAGACATCATTTTAGCAGTTTCATAAAACTCCTACCTGCACCAACCTTCCCTTTCCCCACCTGAAATATTCCTGTCAAAATTACCCCTTGATAGTAAATACAATTTTTGATCAGCTGATGGAGTTCACAAAGGCTGTTAGTTGGAGTCCTTTCTATCAAATTATGTACATACTATATACATTATACATTTTTAAAGGAAAGTAGCAATGTCCACTTCCTCTCCCCTTCCCCCCCGCCAACCAATTGTTTTTTGGGGGTAGAAAGTGAGTAGAAGGGATATCCCAAGAATTCAGAGTTAAAAAGAAAGCTCCTGGCTCTGATGCACGTGACAGGTCTCTTCTGCAAGGGGCTACAAAAACCCAGAAAGAAAGCCATCTCATCCCTGAGGTCGTAGAAACTGCGTGTTTGTATGAGGAAGGAGGCGAGGGTGTCAAACTAGGTGACTTTGAAAGTCCCTGCCCATTCTGATTATGTGACATTGCAGTAATGTTTGAAAATGCTGGCCCCTGGACTGAAAGGCATGCAGGCTTTTCTGGGACAATATGCGCTATGTCCCATCCTGGGAAAATATTGTTTTCTTCCCAGAATTTCCATGACTTTCCTGCCCAAAAGTTCCATCAACTCCAGAAGTAAGGCTCCGTTGCCTGGGAAGGTAACAACAGACATGAATCCACAGCGTGCGGTTCAGCCTCAATACAATGTCATTTGGCTTTTCAAATCACAGCCCTGCAAAAGGGCATAACTTCCATTTGCAACTGTAATCGCATTACTGGGCAATAAATCAAATGCATGTGACACTGGCCGTTACATATTAACAAGAAAGTCAATAATGATAGAAGTCCTGCACTTGTAACTTAGCAGCTTGATGGTGCTGGGTTGGTTTGTTTTTTTTTAGCAGCGTTGAGCAGGACTGCAGAAAGATCTTGAAGGGAGGGAAAGGCTAATTAAAAATCTCTTGGCCCGGGCAGGCATGTGCATCAGATTTGGCATTGCTCTTGGCTGTGTCAGCAACTCCCCCAGGATATGAATGGACAGGG
>NW_005842059.1:952127-953537 GCF_000455745.1 Alligator sinensis
TGAAACACCCTGTTTGCCCGGTGTGGAAGCTTTCGTGGTACCATCTGTTCTGTGAATGGATTCGTCATGTCTCCAGCAAAATCACTACAGCACTTTTCATTAGCCACTGCAACGTACTTAGTTGTGCTTGTCGTGCAGCTAGCGGAAGGTAGACATGTGGCTCTTAGAGCTGCTTTGAGACATGACTGGAGAAAATCAGTCCACAAACGAGGTGTATCCCATCAGAGTATCAGTGAAACTGCAGGAGTACGCACGTGCATACACGCATCTGAAACAGGTTTCAAACCATCGGGTTCTCTAAAGAGTGGATGGAAGAGAGCTTGAAACATGTCAAAATAGGCAGTTCCAGAATGACCGACTTTGCAAAGTAAAGAAGCTGCACCACAAATGCACTTGTGGCACTGCAACATGATCCTGGGAAATTACTTTTGCAGCTCTAGCTCTACCAAAGCCTTCCAAAACAGGCGACTCTAGCACTACACGGTCTCAGGCTGCTGCAGTAGAGTTGTGAGAACAAATCTTAACCGGAAGTAACTACCGTATTGGCACCTGCATTAACTGAGTTCCCACAGGCTTTTCCTAAAATGCCCAGATGTTCTGCAGCTGTTCAGGCTGTCTCTATGGGCTGGGTTCATTCTGGTGACTCTTGCCTGTGGATGTTCCCCCTGGTACAGAACAGATGATTCTTAAACCATTTTACTTTCTCTGCATATGAACCTTATGACAGGGGCTTTTTGCCTGCTGCAAACAAAATGGTCTTGGCTGGAGGACTGGTGCATGTTGGGTTCCCAGCAGAGCAGGTAGTAGTCAAAAGAGCCAGTTTCATAAAGGCAGCTCAGAGCTTAAAATGTGGTCGTTTGGCTGTTAATCCAAAATCATGGTCTGGGCTATTCTGTGAAGCCCCCGGTCACCCAAGAGCCACGTGTTCTTCTCTGGCTTTGTTACAAATATCCCTCAGGTGCCTACAATTCAGCCCAGACATCTCAGCATTGACCAGGCTGAACAGCTTAGCACCCAGCTTATGCCTTACCTAACCAGGACCCAGAAATGAGGCATTTCTCCTCCTGTTCCCTGCCTGGGGATGGATCCTGTGGACATGCTCTGACACCATCCATTGCATACCTACCACACTGGGTTTCACGTGAAATAAAGTGGCAGCTATGCTTTCTTTTCAAGCATGGCCTGAGGAGTAGATGGTGGCAGCAGCTGATAAGGGAGGAAAGGAATCTATCTGTTAGCAGCCAACTTCGGTTTGTCAAGAATAAGTCATGTCAAAACGCCTAATTTCCTATATGAGGGGCATACAGCAGTTGCAAAAAAGTAGGGGTAGAAATAGGTGTAATACGTCTGGACTTTGGTATGGCTTCTGGCCCCACCTCATGTGACACCCTCTTAAGTGAACTACAGAAG
>NW_005842059.1:953548-972260 GCF_000455745.1 Alligator sinensis
AATGTTAAACTCCCCCAGCCCCCCACCCCCCCAAATCCAGACTATGGGGCTCCTTGCAGATGGGATCCAGGCCTTCCTCCAGTGGTGGGATTAGTGGTAATGGTGTTAACTCCTGCAGGTGTCTGAGCCGCCATGTCAGCAGAGGGAGACATGGGCAGGGGTGGCCGCACCCCGCTTTCCGACTGGGCCATGCTCTTGGACGTCTGGGGAGGTTTTTAAAGTCCTCACAGCAGGTAAGCCCCCCCCCCCCCCTTTTCCCGATGCTCAGAGGCATGTCCCTTCCCCTCCGTTTTCCTCTGTCTACCTCCTACCACTGCTGCTTTCCCTGCCATCCCCATAGTGGGGGACGCTTCACAGCTTCTCCTTCCTAGGACAACAGCAGTGGAAGCACCAGCAGTGATGTTGGGGGGGGGGTTGTTCCCCCACCTTACACCTGCTCTGGGGGCACCAGGCAGGGTGCGAGAACCCCCCCTACCCACCTATCGCCCACTGCTGTCCTGTCATGTTGCCAGCTGAGTCTAGTCCCTGCACAGTCTGGCTGGAGCCAGCAGAAGTGGCTCTGTTAAGTTTCCCCATCCCCAGGATGCAGGGACAGCAGCAGTGGGCAGGAGGATGGGCTGAGGGAGGGAAGGGCTGGGGCAGGGACATCACTCTGAACACAGAGGGGAAGAGTGGGAGGGGAATTTTTACCAGCTTAGCCAAACACAGCCTGCAGATCGCACCTTGCGTCTGAGCTCCATGCAGAGAGCTCTGCACTTCCTGGGATCAGAGACATAAGAACATAGGAAGTGCCATACAGGGTCAGACTGCGGGTCCATCTAGCTCAGTATCCTGTCTCGGGCAGTGGCAGAAGTGGATGCTATACAGGGAGAGCACTGGGATGGATATCTCTAGAGTGATCTATCCCCCTATTCAACATCCTCCCTGATGTCTACCATTTTTGGTTTAGTGATGCTAGAGGAAACATCTCCAACCATTCTGTTCAATAGCCATTAATAGATCTATCATCCACACATTTATCCAGTCCCTTTTTGAACCTGGCTGTGCTATCTGCCTCCATCTCCTTCCTGTGGCAACTATGTGTTGCGTAAAAAAGTATTTTCTCTTGTTAGTTTTAAACCTGTTGCCTGCTAATTTCAGCCTTCATGATTTTCTAGACCTCTATCACATTCCCTCTCAGCCACTTCCTTCCTAGACTGAAGAGTCCTAGCCTTTTTAGTCTTTCCTGCTCTGGCAGCTGCTCCAGGCACTTGATCATTTTGGTTGCTGGATGGTTACCAAATCAGTGGCAACTGGGCATCTCCTTTTGGTTTGTGAGGGCCAGCTCCCAAACAAGCTTTTAAATAGAATTTCAGTACCTAAGGCTAAGAGTGTGACTCGCCACGACTCCACCTAACTGCAGTGGTGCCTGGCAGTCTGCAGGTGCTTGTGTTTCTGTCAGAAAAATGAAGTAGGAGACTAGAGTCGCCATCATCTTGCCTGAGCTGGCCCATGCTCTCCTGCCAAGTGCATACACGGTCCCTGGAGCAGGGGCCAGAAGCCAGTGTTTACTTTCTCTCTTGCCCTATGAATCTTGCAGTTGGGGCTGCACAGTGCAGCTCCCTCCACCCAGCCTCACTTATAGTCATGGGGTTGGGGTACTCTCTTAGGATGCGGGTGATGTGGGGTTGAATTCCCTCATGCTGAAGATAGCCTAGATCCCAGCTGTGTGACTTGGGGTGAGTGCTCTCATGACTAGGCCATGCTGCTGCAAGCGGCAGCCATTGAGGATCCCTCTGTTTGAGAATGATCTCTACCACGGCTCATCGACAGGTCTTGAAGTGACTTGAGTCTGATTCTTGAGCTGCAGATCCATCCAGAGAAGTTACAGGGCTTTCCAAAGTTGGCTTTGAGGGAAGTGGCAGGCAACCATCTAGGGAAGTTCCTAGCCCTTGACACCTTTCAGGCAGCACTGCTGATTAGCCTCTTCCCAAGACTTTAGCCATGAACTACTGAGTGCAATATATAGATGTCAAAGGGGAGCAAAGTGTTGCTCTATAGCAGGGGTGGGCAAATGCGGCCTGCAGTCCAGGTGCGGCCTACCAGGCCATTCTATCCGGCCCGCGGGACCCCTAAATATTTAGAAAATGAATATTTATCTGCCCCTGGCTGCCTGTCATGGGGCCCTCGATGGCTTCCCAAAACTCAGTAAGCGGCCCTCCACCCAAAATAATTGCCCGTCTCTGCTCTATAGGGTGTCTCCCACCTAAATAATAGTGTTCAGGCTATCTGTAGAAGTCAAAGTCAATTTGAGTGTGGATTTAGCTCATTTACCCTTCCCTGGATTTCTCTGTGGTGTTAGTCTGATAATTCACTGTTGAAATTATTGTAAGCAAATGCCAAAAAAAGGACAGAGGATGCAGGGCAGGAAGGGAGCATGTGAATTGAGTGTAGTCCCCTGTGCTTAGAAGCAATCATGTCATCTAATACCTTTCATAGAGTTTGATAAGTTTATATCTCAAAACTAATTAGGTTGCTCAGCTGTGCTATTAACCCTGAGCAAGTCTAATGGGCGGCGATGTCTAACTAGCTTCCAGAGGTGACTTTGCAACTCCTCTGTCGTGCAAGAACTGCTGGTGACACTAATTTGTCAAGAAAGTACTCGGGGAAGCAATTTATGGCTGAAAGTTGTGAAAAGAGGTTATTGTTCAGGTGGTTAGGGCCTAATTCTGGTTGTACTCCAAGGAGCTGTATCTCTCCCTATAGAAGGAAATGAGCATATCAGCATGCAGGGTGGTGCCAAGTATGCGCAATTAGGTTTGCCCACTAAAGAGCAGGAAAACCAACACATTGAATGACTGCATCTATTATGCAAATTAGAGGCTGATGCAATTATTTTTTTGCACTTCTATTTCAGGATAAAACCTTTTCAGCTATAAAAGAGTAATAAAGGCAATGTTTCGGTATCAACGGGATTAAAAACCAAGTTTAAACATCAGACAAAGCAGAGTTATAAAGGAAGCTATAACAAAAGCCCTGTTGAGCAAGGGGGGAAAGCATCGCTGCATAAATGTGAGATGTTACAATTATTGGACAAGCTTTCTTCAGCCCCAAGCAACAGGAGCCCTCAGACAGAGGGATTCAGTGCCAGGAGAGGAGCCAAATACCAAAACCAGCCTGTCGCCGTCACATCTCATCTTGCTCCGTTACACATGCCCAGAACTGACAAGAGTATGGAGCAGGAGTATGAAACACCTCAGCAGGAACAATTCATTTTGCTCTGTCGTTCCTCTCTCCCAGCGGGTGACACTGCAATGGCTTATTCTCCGTTTCAGCTCAGAATTCATTGCTTTTCTTGCTGGATGCTGTTGCTACCAGCAGATTTTCCAGGAGGTCCCAGAGTCTCAACAAACAACTTGGCTTTCTGGCTCTGAGAACCCCCAGAGTGGGATTTTCTGATGCGGATGTGGGATTTGTATAAATCTAGGCCAATTAGCAATTCATGGGTCAGTAATGAACGGCAAGCATCTGGATATAACCATCCTTAGCAGGCAGCCAGAATTCAGAAAATTACGACCAAGCTTCCTGGCTCGCTGTATGAAAAACTGTCCCATGGCTACAGTTAGAAATAGACGGGGCTGGAAAATCCATCCCACCCTCTCGGAAACTTTGACAACAACATACATTTCTGTCTCTTCCAACTCAAATTTCATCTCCCCATCAGAAATGCAAAGCATTCCAGACAAAATCTGAAATTTTTCCAGTGGCAAAACATAGACCAAGTATATTGGCTGGGATTAAGTTAAACTCGTCCAGCGCATTGTGGGAGTTTTGTGATTACACTGCATTATGGGAGATGCAGTCCACCCACGCAGGGCAGTCTGTAAGAGAAGGGGGGCAAGAGGCATCGGCGCTACAGCTCTGAGACAGGCAAACAAGTTTGAGTGTGGGTGAGAAAAGGAAGCATGCTGGTCCTCCCATGCCGTTGTGATTCAGAGTTTTCTGAGCCAGGGATTTCGATCTTTCAGCGTTGCATCTTGCTTGGGATGGCAAAAATATTAAAATACTGGGGGCAGAAAGTGTAGTTAACAACCAGCATCCTCACCTAAATGGCTCCAGGCTTAGACCCCTCCATAGTGGAAGGTTGCCCTTGGGTCAAACCCATTAGTCGTCTCCATCTCTTTCATACACTGGTCCAGCTCCATCTTAAAAACTAATGACCCTTTTAATGACGCTCCTCCCTGTTGATATGTCTTGATCTCCCAGTAATCAAGCCTCTTTTTTTTGCTTATTGTTCATCTCTTATTCCTGGGAATTTCTCCCCCTTTAAATTTCACAGCTCTCCCCACTGTTCTTAACCATCCTTATGCTGACTTTCCTTTTCAGACCTGAAGACGACGCTTTGCATTCAAAAGCTTGTCTAACTTAATTCCAACTATTGCCATTTTCCAGTTGGTCTAATAAAAGGTATCATTTTGGAACCAAGAATTCTAGTTTTTTGTATGTCTTTAATTCCATCTATGCAGTTGGTCCAATAAAAGATATCAACCAACCAACCCCCCCCCCCCGCCTCATCTTAAAACTAGTCTGCTGTTTTTGTCCCTACTGCTCTGATGGGAAGTTTGCGCCTTAATCTCACTCTTTAGATACTTAGAAGATGCCTCTTCATTCTCAGCCGAAATTTATTCATGGCTCATTAATTAAGTATTAATGAGGTTGTGCTGGTGTTAAATGGTTGTTAATTGAGCTCAGACTTGGGTTCAGAGTCAAGGAAGTGTTTAACCCTCCTGCTAAGTATCCTCCACCAAGAAAAGCACCAGCTCTTTGAATGTGCTGTTCCCATTCAGTCTCTCTAGATAAATCCCAGCAACTTCCCAGTGTGCCCAGCTAGATCCTGTATACAAAATGAGACTTTGAATTGGTGTCTAACCCAGTAGCAGCATGCTATTATTGCCTGTCCTTGCTTCTAGAGTTCTTGTGAGTATTAACCATTCCCATCCCCATATTGCCTTTGATTTTTATTTTTGATATTTAATGTAGCTTTGTTTGGGTGTTTTGCTTTGAAAGAAGACAGAAGTTTCAGTCATTCTTGTAGCATATGTTTGTGAAAATTGCATTCTTAACTATGACAGGCAGATTGAGAAGACAAAAATCTCTTCAAATAGCGTGCGCGATTATCCAACTAATGCAGAAACACGTGCAGCCGAGACACTAATCCAAGCATTAGTGAAACTGTTAGGAAACTTTGAAAGCTATTTTTTTGTGCAGTTCAACTGCATCTAAATATATGAAAAAGCTGCATAAGTGAATGTGTTCTGTGTGTCTGTGCCTCTGTGAAGCCTGGTGATTTGCATAATCAGATAGCAAATTTTTTTTCTCAGTAAATTGACCTAGTTTGACAAACTCTTTTGAAGGTGGCTTATGCTGTCAGGCATCCTTCTGTGGCAGCATGCTGTACCAGGGAGTTTTTAAGCACAAACCTGGAAGATTTAAAAAAACCAAAAAACCCAGTAAGCAATACCATGAGAGTTTAATGTAAGAGTTAGGACCTGGAGGCTGTGAGCTCTGGGCGCACCCCTCGTGTTAGTGGCGTGGTGGAAGTCTTGCATTGGGGCCCCTCCATTCAAACAGCTTCTGACAAAGAGGAGCTCAGGCCTGAACAAACCCTAGAAACAAGCTTGGGCAGTGCTGAGCGCTTTGCTCAAGTGCAGGGCTTTCTGAAATCCTCAAAAAGGCAAGGTGCAGCCGGGGAGTGTGTAACTTGGACTGTCTTCAAAGCCTATCTGAAATGTAAATTTAACTCAGTGCCACAAAGCAAATAGTTGCGCAGGGAGCTTTTGACCTGCAGCAGGAAGCTGTCGGCTGCAGAGAGTCTAGGCAGGAGGTTTTGCAGTAAAACAGTAGCTTTAGAGAGGAGGCAGCTTTCCTCATTCTAAGGCGCTTCCGCCTTCAGCGGCTTTGTGACTCACGGTGGCCGTCACATGAGAGGGTGAAGCTGGGCTGAACAGAGACATTTCAAGCTTGGGAAGGACCAAAACTTGCTCTAAGATTGATGCAGACTTGCAGCGACGTACAGTCACACACTTGAGAGGATGGGATGCCTGCGCACTCAGCAGGGCCCTTCGGGCTGCTGCACAGCCATTGTTCGGTCCCCCCCTTCCTTGATCCCTGGGAATCTCTTGTGTAAAGAGATGTTTCCTTTTCAGCTGTGTGAAGGGAGGGATGCACTCGTGGTCCAGCAGCCAGCACCAGGGTTGGCCATGTCCGTGTCTTGTACAGGGCTGGAGGCACAGATGGAAAAATTCCCCTTCTGCCCTACGCAAGGCTGCAGGGTAGCTGGAGATCTGCTGTGCAGAGGTGACTCTGGCAAGGAGGAGGAAGGCAGGAAGGAGTTGAGCCCAGAGAGGATCCCATAGCAGCGCCCCACTCGCCTGCACCAAGGATGTGTTAGGGTTCAAGGCAGACAAGGTTCTTAGGCCAACATGGCTACAACCTACACTCGGGGTTCAAGTGCTCTCATCCCACAGCTGACTGTTACCATCGTTCCCCGGCACAATGAACCGTGGGAGTGACAGACCACAGCAACCACCTCTGCAGCACAGCAGAGACTGGCGTCGCTTGCCAAGTCCTCTGAGTCGTGCAGCTGCCACTCTCCCTAGGGCCAAACCTTGCTAAATGAAGCCAAAGAGCTCTGGGTTTGTCTTGCACTAATGGGCCCTGGCCTCAGAAAATCAACGCCTCGTTCCGGCCACATGCTGTCACCTGCAACTACATCCCCTTTGTTGGAGTCCTTTCGCATTGCCAAGTATTGCAGCTCTGTCAGGGAGCTTGTGGTGTTAGGCAGGTCTCTCTTTCTGAAAGCCATGGCTTCTGCAGTGATGTCACTGGGGAGATTTCTGTCTTACTTTTTTTGTTTTTCAAGGGAAAGTTTCTGGCCTTCATGGTTGCAGAGAAAATCTGTGTGGCATGACCCTAAGGGGGTTCAAACCCTGCCCTAAACACCAATTAAAAAAAAACAACAACACATGTTTATGCCTTTTAAAACCTTATGGCTTTAGACTAAGAGAGGAATCTTATGGGCAGCCCCCCTCATGATGGTTTCCAGCATTCATAGCCTCATTGATGTGAATACCAAAAGGGATCACGTCTAACCTTCTGCACATCTTTCACCAAGTTATCCATGCAGTAACCCCCGTCACTTGCATGCAGCTCAGGTATAGATTCCAGGAAGGCATCCGCCCCTGATAGGGAAACATCAAGAAGCAGAAAATCAACAGCTCCTCTTGGTAGCTTGCAATGGTGGTCTGTCGCCCTCCCCATTAAGTACTTGTTGCCTGCTCCCAGGTTGAATTTGTTTGGCGTCATCTTCTGGACACTGCTTCTTGCTATCTCTGGTGGACTGGAGAACCCTTTTGTGCTAGATCAGTGGTTCTCAACTTTTCAGACACAAGGCACCCTGCGATAGACTTGAGGCCCCCCATAGTGTTTGTGAATTGAGCAGTGCCCCATTTCAAAAAGTAACTTTTGATTGCGGTGCTTGCCACCTTGCAGATGGGCAGTGGGGACAGGGAATGGCCAGGCAAGGGTGAGCCTGAATTTTGTGCTTATCTGCTTATCTCCTTGCACTGGCTTATCTTCTCATACCCCCGTGGCACCCTTCAAAGGAACTTTCAGCCCCCCAGGGTCCCATGGCTGCCTGGTCAAGAATCACTGTATTAGATATTCTCTCTGCAGGAATGTACTTACTATCCAGTGCAATCAATTTTTTGTTTGTTCAATGAGTTGGGCAGGTTGAGTTCCCCATGTCTCTCGCGGTGAGACATCATCTTTGTGGCTCACTTCTGCATCTGCTATAACTTGTAAAATGAGGACACCCGCAGCAGACAGAGCACTGTACCATTGGTCGAGCCAAAGCTATACACGGCAGCGAGATGACCGTCCTGCTTATGTGTCCAAGGATCATGCTGGCTCACTTGGCCATAGTGTGATGCTAGGAATTTATGTCAAGATGTCTGTCCCACGTGATGGTGGGGAGGAGGAGGTGTCCTACTGGAGCGCATAGTAATGCTAGCACAGACCAGGAAGGTAAAGCCGTTAGAGACTTTGGTGAGAGCTGTTTCAAACAAGTGTGAGGCCAGGAGCTAGAGTGAACAAAGCCTCAACTGGAACCAGAGAAGCGCCACACAACGACTAGGTGCCATCTCCAGCTGCTTCTCTGATTCTTGCTTCCCACATCCTATAGCAATGCCCTGCGTTCCTTTTGCCTAGATGGATAGCTTTGCATGGGGCTGTATTAAAATGCACCGGGTTTAAATGGGCCCAGGCTGATGAATGATCCAGAGCTCTCTGTATCACTGCTGTGTCTTCCTTGCTATTAACTGTCCTGCCCATCTTTGTGTCCACCACAAGCTCAATCAGCAATGAGTTTATGTTTGCTATTCAGTGGGATCGATCCCTGCAGTTACGACCCCATAGGAGATGACCCATTCGATGGTAATTCTTCATTGAGAGCTACATTTTTAGGTCAGTCTATTAGCCTGAGGCAAGAACAAATGCAGATGTAGGGCTCTCCCAGCCTCTCTGCAAACAGGCCTCAACCTTGCCCTGCCCCATCACAAGCCCTTTCTCTGGAGCAGAGCCCCCATGATGCAACGTTGGGATAAGGACTAGCAGGTTGCTATTCACCAGTAATGTTGTTTGCTGCCTCATTCCTTGAGAGACATGAAACTATTTTAGATGAAGCCTTATTAAGAATAAATGCCACAGCCTTGATAGCAGGATAAAGCGGCCTGACTCGGTCACAAAACTCTTCCATAAACTTTAGTCTCTCCATAGTCCTAGGGAGAGCCTTGGCCTAGGGAGAGCCTCAATCAAGCGTGCTACCACCACTCCACTCCCCGTATGTCTCTGCACGTGGTGGCAACCATTTCGGTCACTGTTTCTTGGTTTACAAAGCAGCCTTTTCAGAGGGGTGTAGTTTAAGGAAAACTGGTTTGGGTGTGTAGGGCTGGGAGAACTGCCTTGAGCATCTATGCTTTGACTATAACCCCTATCCAAGTCTGAAATTAGTGAGACTCGTCTGCAGCTGCCCCCATTGTCTGTATTTTGGACAGAGGTTGGAACAACATCTGGCTGCACTTGTAAGGGGCTTTCTGTCATGAGAGAGCTGCAAAAAACACAAATGCTGCTTTACAGGGTTCCTTCCCTTCTCTGATGGGGAAAAGTAATGGGTGCTCTGGAGAAAGAGCACTTAGAAACAAGGGGTGCAGAGTGATCCATCCCCTCTCCACCTAGTCACCAGCAGTAAGATAACCCCTGACCCATGATGGACCCATCTTCCATCAATGTTTCTAATACCTTTCTGAACGTGGTAATACTATTGGCCCGAAAAGCATCCTGTGGCAATGAGTTCCCCATGTTAATTATGGCTGCCTAATGATGAGTTGGGTTGTGGCTCCTTCAAGCCACTGTGATATGGTATAGAGCAGAGGTAGGCAACCCCCGGTATGGGCGCCAGCAAGGCATTTTGCTTGGCACACGTGCCTTGAGGTGGACAGTGGAGAAAAGGCTGGGGCTGCGCTGCCACAACAAGGATCGGGTCCCTTACGACTCCCCTGCCATCCGCCCCAGCACACCAATGTCTTACAAGTCAAGGTTGCGGGTGGGGTTTTTTTGCACTGTGCCCAAAAATGTTGCCTATCCCGATGTAGAGTTCAGTATTTTCCAGGCTGCTTTGGAAGACTTTAGGGCTTAGTTTCATGTGTCTGACTTCCCTTTTTAGGGGCAGAATTATACTTACACTTGTTGTTTTAGGGCCTCATCTAAAGCCTAGTGAAAGCAATGGGAGTCTTTCCACTGTCTTGACTGGGCTTTGTATAAGGCCTTCATCCCATATATGAGAATGATCCAATGCCCTCTGAAATCAAATAAAGAGTCTTAATTTTTTAGCATCTTAATTCAATATTTAATTTTTCACTTTCCAAATTGGGAGGAAAAGTTGGCATTATTGCTCAGAGGAGAAATTCTAAAAAACTGTCCAGCAATTTCCATCCAGCAGCAAATTCTGATGTTGTTTTGCTTAATTGTACTTTTGGCTCAGCTCTTCTAAGTGCCGTAAATCTCCACGAGCAGGAGGTGGTGGCAGAAAACCAGCTGACATCCTTGGGTATTTTCAAAATCAAGCTTCATTGTCAGAGCAAACAAATCTGTGTTTCCCGCTACTTCATACTGTGACAGTGGAGCTGTCTTCGGTTCATGGCTTTCAGTTTTTCTCATGACAGAGGGTGATTTCCTTCCAAGTTTATTGGGTAATACCAACAATACAGGTAGTGGTCACAATGGAGCAATCATTATGCACATTTTGGTTTGACAGCTCTGAGGCTTTGAATAACTCTCTTAATTTATCTCTCTCCCTTGTTATGAGCTCGGCAGAATCTGATAAGTTGGTTGACTCCTGATTCAAGTCACTGCATGGACCGGTAGAGAACATTATGCTGCTCTAAAGTGCTGCTTCCTTGCTACCCTGCCAGCCACGAAGAGATGCATTTTCTCTTGGCCTTAATGAATCACTTGACATGAACACTTGCTCTAAACTTTTTTGTTTCTGCTTACACACAGCTATTATATAGGTCTGCTCCAAGAGCCATCGAGGCCATTGGCTTCAGTGGACCTTGGATTGGGGCCCAAATGCCTTATGACCAAATGCTTGTAAAATTTTGGACATGGGCCACTCTATTTTCTCATCGCTGACTTGTGTTAACTACAGCATGGCCAGCGGGTGCTGGATGAGGGCTTCTCTATGCTGACTGTAGCCTGTCTGTGTGTCAGTGGGTTAATAACCTACAAAAATGTCCATTCAAAGATGAATCAAGCTATCGTGTGACTGGAAACACATCTGAGGCCAGCGGCCTCACAGTTCTGGTTTGGCTGTAGTTCTCCAGTTGCAGAATTGCAAGTAGCTTTACTTTTTAATATGTGGAAAAAATTACTTTCCATTGTTGTGCGCGTGTGCCAAACTTCGATCTGCAGTGAATGTTTTGCAACTGAGCTCATATACCAAAGTTTAGGGAGCAGGGATTTGGGGGCGTGAAGAAAAAAAAAAGGTGGGGGGGATGGGTTTGAGGGAATCTGACCTCTGTTTCGGGTGTGCCGGCCCTGTTGCTGTGAGATGGCCACACTCATGATCCATGGGCCAGCTACCAGCACAGCAAACCGCTGTCTGACCCCGTGACTCGTATGTGCTTTCTAGGGGCTGAGGCCCAATAGCTTGGCTTCCAGACTTCTCTTTGATTTCACATGCAATAGGCAGTATGAATGGAAAGAAGTCTCCCCCAGCTTGGAATAGGGTCGCCAACCCTCCAGCATTGCCCTGGAGTCTCCAGGAATTGGATATAAATCACCAAGCGACTGCTGAGAGTCACCCAGGAGAAAAATAATAGGGAATTTATTAAAAGAAATGTTAAATGTTGAATCTGATTCCTACAGTAGTCCAGTGGGTTTTTAAAATGTAGTAGTCATGTGCATTTGCCTTCCTGATGTACTGACTCATTTCTTTCATTACATCATGTGATGAAACCTCCCGGAATAGATTCAAACCGAGTTGGCAACCCTGTGCCGGAGTGAATAAGGCATCAGGTGGGCTGCCTTGTGTCAGCATGACTACTCGACTTGGACATAGAGCTGCCCTGGGGGCGTGAAGCAGCGGGAAAACCACTTCAGTGTAAGTTATAGTCATGGCTTGTGCCCACAGCTATCCTGGGGGTGTAGTTCAATGCAAAACCCCTGTCGCCTGCTTTCCTACCTCCTAGTGGCAAGGTCCCGTTGTGCCAGTAGAAGCAACTACCCCTAGACAACAGGTCGTCTGTCCACTTTGGATCCAGGTGCAATTTTCATTGGCATTTAATATGTCCTGTGTCTGGGTCCTCAGAGAACTTAAGAGTGGATCCAGGGATCTCTGAGGCCAGATGCTGTCCCTATACTGGGCGTTTTGCACTGGTGCTGGCCCGCAGACTGAAAGGTCAGGGAGAAGTCAGCTGGGTTATTTTGAAGGTGGGCATTAGAGGGGGAAGAGGGTCTGAGTGTATTTCATGAGCCAAAGCAGGATCCAGGCTGCACAGCAGCTCCAGATGTCCTGCAGCCTAGAGAATGCCATATCCTCTGCCCAGGACCAGGAGCAGAAGGGGGTACTAGCTCATGAGGCCATGCAGCAAGCGAATGGAGATGCCCTCCTTGCTTCTCCTGCTGAGACCCTGCCTTATGGCACTTCTGAGGATACCCCCAAACACACGCTCACCCAGTACAACCTAACTGCACATGTCCCATTGCCACTGGGCCTCTGCGCAGCTGTGGCGGCTGAGCCAAGATCCAGCCTTTAGCCTGTGATGGGCGTCTCCTCATTTTGGAACGTGGTGTGTTAAATGTTTCATGCATGCCTGAACAGCAAAGGCAGTGGCTGTGCTGTCACAGCTGCTTGGGACATCAGCTCTGGGCTCCTCCTTGCCTGCATTCCTCCCCTTTACCTACCAGCTGTGTCTGGTTATACCACAGGAGGCATCTCATCTTCTTGGGGCTCTCCTTTCTCCTGCTATGTGTATGTGCCACTGTGGGGGCTGGCACACTTTGGACCCGCCAGCTGCCACTGCATTGCTGAAATACCAGCAATGAACTTCCCATTATTTCCCTTCACTATTTTAGATGCAAACCAGCCTTAATTTGATTTTTTCTTTTCTTTTTTTATTATCCACAATGCAATAAGAGAAGTCCTGCGAGATCCCTGCTGCTCTGCAATGGATTACTTAACCTTCAGGAGAATGTTTTCCATTAGGTTGAATTCAAAGTCCAGTAATAAGTGAACAACTGGAAACAGCCTTGCAAATTCCACATGCCCTTTGTCCCAGCTGAAGGATTTTTGTTTGGCTGGATGAGCAAAATACTAGTTTTCTTGTTGCCATGGTAAGAGGCGAGTGTAGATTTTTGTGCACGGACTGGTAAATTATCTTAGTGGTTCTGCCTGGATGATTTACCATCCAATTAAAAAGGCATTTTTCACTTTCACTTGCAATTATCAAGACGACTAATTAACTTGCACATGGTATAGCCCCAGTGCTGCATGCTTATGTAGCATGCCTGTCACCCTATGAACCATTCCCACTAGCACACGAGGCATTTATGTACAACACACAGTTGTTACACACCTCTGTAAAGTTTAGAGCACTAATTGTGCTTCCTCTTTAATCGGTACCATTGTTTGCACTTAACTTTAGACAGCAAATGATCCCATTGACATCTATTGGGTTACTCACGTGTGTCAGGTTAAACAGGTGCATGTGGCCTCTGGAGAGTGGGGCCTGCAGAGAACTGTCTACAGGATCTCGAATACATCTGGGCATATCTCTGTCTGTCTGTGTCTCCAACCACTCAGTACCTGCCTTTGTCTGGTTAGAAAGCAAGCTCTTCCTGGCAGAGACTGTCTCTTCCCATATGCCTGGCCAGTTCCCTGTGTGATGATATCTCAATTCCATTGCTTTGCAGGCTGTCGGTACATCCGACTGCTGGAAAGCAAATAGCTAATCATTTTAACGCGACACTTTCAGACCACTAATGCTGTCTTTGTCTAAAAAGAATGTGATACAGTCGTTGGATTTCCTTCCCTTTGGGGTTGTATTTCTTTTGGGTGTTGGTTTTTGGGAGTGGGTGAGCAGGTGGGCTGTTCTGCACATCCATTCCTGCCCTGGGCTTGGGTTTTTTTGTGGTTCTTTTGCTTCTGGTGTTTGCCTGGTCAGGGGGAAGGAGTTGTTCCTGCATATTCCCTTAGAGGGGATCAACACATAGTACTGTATCTAGACTCTCTATCTGGCTTCTGTTTGTGCAAGACGACCATGTGCTAGAGCAGGGGTGGGCAAAATGCGGTCCGGGGGCCGGATGCAGCCCGCCAGGCCATTCTATCTGGACCACGGGGCCCCTAAAAATTTAGAAAATTAATATTTATCTGCCCCTGGTTGCCTGTCATGCGGCCCTTGATGGCTTGCCAAAACTCAGTAAGCAGCCCTCTGCCCAAAGTAACTGCCCACCCCTGTGCTAGAGGGTGAAGTCGGGCCACCTGTGCTAAGCACAGACAGACATTTTGTTCCAGGCTATGGGTTAATGTTTGAGGTAGGGGTTGTTTTCTGCAAAAACTAAGATGATGGCTGAAACATACCCAGGTATATGGTGTATGGCGTAGGTGTGTGGCGTAGGTGCCTGACTGGTGGGTCTTGTTTGCATGTGCAGGGCTAAACTGATTGCTGGATTTGGGGTCAAGAGACTTTTTTTTCCCCCCAAGGCAGGTTGGCAAGAACTGTTTTGGGTGGGGGTTGCCTTCCTCCATTGTATGGGAGACAATTCACTTCATGGGATCATCAAGGCATGTTTCACTGAACCCATTTCTTGCCCTTGCAAGTGCTGCTGACATCCTTTCTACTGCACCCTTCCTGTGATGCCTTGCGGCTGCAGACTTCTTCCTCTGCAATAACACCGCATGTTTATTAGAGGGGTGATTTTTGAGGCTCTGAGGCATGAAATGGGATAGAGTGGCTGTCCCTCTTGGGGAGCCTTTGAGGACAGCTGAAAAGTTGCATAGATTGTTGGCATTCACCTGGCCAGCTCTTAGTAGTCTAAGAGGGAGAGTAATATTAATTGGCTGAGGTCAGCTGAATTGGAGCCAAGGCTAACATTGGAGTAGAGAGTCCGTCTAGCAGAAACGGCAGCACTAGGACACTGGAGCAGGGAGAGGTAGGTCTGGCTCAGTTTCATGAGGGCCTTAATGTGGACTTCAGAGGAAAACTACAGTAGTTCTCAAGCACAATAGTCTTTATGCTTAAAGGCCATATTTCTATAGCGCTGCATACTCATGAACTGTAGATCAATGCAAAGAGCACTTCCCTTGAAAATCCATCTCAGGCTTGCTCTTCTCTTGTGACAGATATAACCTGCACACTTTATTGGTCCCAGAGTTTATATTATTGCTGTTTCTCTGTTCATTTCCTGTTGTGCCCATAAACCTGATAATTAGATGCATCCAGGATAACCTGTTTTGCGCAGCTAATGCTTCTCCTTCCCAGCCATCACTGCAGTAGCATTTGCTAGCTCCTGTCTACGCAATTGAGATGTACTTCCCTTGGCTTTTCTGAAAGCCATCAATAAAAAGAGCGTCTCTGTGCCTGGGAATTTAATGGCTGAAATCCTATTGCTAATTAACGTGATTGCCAGCTGGGTTAAGAATGACATGGCACACACATGGAACAGCAAAGTAAGGGTCCACAGGCCAGGCTCTTGCTGAGCCAGTATGCCAGCTGCTGCTTTTAACAGAATCAGCTTATTATCACAGACTTTGCAACCTTGAAGAGCAGGACAGACAGGTGAGGCGTGGGACATCCCAGGGGACACTCCTCATGTTGTCTCTCCATTCTTGTCCACTTAAAACAAACAATAAATCGGGTTTGGGTGCAGGTGCACGTGATCACAGCCAGGGAATTTCTGTCTCAAGGCGGCTGGCAGAAGTTCAGGTCAAGGTGTTGTAGGATCTGATGCATGATCCCAACAGTCCTGTTACATGTGCATGGTAGGAAGTGTGATGTGGTGATCAGATCCCAATCGCACCATACTGCTGGTGCGAAGGGAATTTGGGATCATGATCCTGGGCTCCCCCTGCACCAGCAAGTAGCAAGCCCATCAGCTGACTGGCATTCCCAGCCTCAGCAGTGCATGGCCGTCAAAGGCTCCCATACACTCCTGAAGCTGTAGCCCTAATCAGCTGATGGCTGGCCACATGTGCAATTTAAGGCACCGTGGGAACCAGCCACAGAGTTGTCACACACCTCTTGTGGCCAGTTCCCATCACACCTTAAATGGCCCGTGTGGTCAGACATCAGCTGATTGGCGCCCCAGCCTTGGAAGCACATGGGAGCCCTTGTCTCCCATATTTTATATACTAACTTTGTGGCTTGTTTTATTGCACCACTAATAGCATTAACATGTGGCAGGGGCACTACTTAAGATGCAATTAACTGGTTAATCACATTTTAAGTGTAATGTCTGCCAGAGGCCTAAGAGACCACAAGCGAGACAGTCGGCTTGAGAAAAGAATTAGAGGTACCGCTGAATAGCTGGGTGTCGGTCTTCACTTCCAGTTGTGATTGTAGGTCCACAAAATACGCAGCTGGATGATGATTTAGGTGGCAAGACATTAAAACCAGTTCAACACTTTATTTTTATGACAGAAAATGTGGGATTTTCAGATTAAAAAACAAATGCAAGCAGAAAGTTAGTTCCTAGGTTTAAGTATCATAAATGTAATTGGCTTTTCTAGTGCTTATGGCAAAATATGCCTGTTGTGCTCTCCTTCCACACACTTGGGCCTGCTTTGATTGCTTACTTTCAGGAATTCCCTGAAAGGGAATAGCAAAATTTCCTGGAGTATTTACAGAAATTAAATTTTAGCTTATCCTGGGCAGATGGTAGGAGTGAGGAATATATTTGTAAGGCCTGTGCTTCCCAGACAGAGAACTGAGCCAAGGCTTGGAAATCTCTTGTCCTGCACAGCCAGCTGGAACAAGACCTGGGCTAAGCGCTGTTAGCGCTGAGCAATCATGCAGCAGCCCATGGACCCTGGCATAAAAAGAAATGACAATATCCTGAGTAGAAGAACAGAGCAATGACAACATCTGTAAGAGCTGAAGCTTTTCTTGCAGTACTGGCATGACATTTTTAGGGGTGCGGTTACACAGCTTCCTTTTTCTGTGAATCTAAGAGCCTGCCATACTCATGCCCAAAATTGTCCCCAGGGACAGTAAATAAGCTCCTGGCCATTCAGGGTGCTAGCCAGTAGCCACGTCACTCCCTCATGTGCCATAGACTGCAGAGACTGGTGTGCTTTAACCGTGCTAGGTTACTCACTCACCTAAGATTGGGATGGGCCTTTGACCTCTTGGGGCATTGAGGCCCATGTGCTAAAGGCTGCACATCCCAGCCCCAGACTGGGCTGGCAGCTGGAGCTGGAGGTGTCCTACAGAGTTGGGTCCCCACATAAGCCCTGAAGTCTGGAAAAAAAAATTCTAAAAAATTTCTGTCCAGCAGCTGCCTAACCCTGGAGGCTTCTCGAGCCCCTTGGCATTTCCCTTGTCAGCAGTGAAGTGCTCTGGGGCCTGACAGGTCTGCTTCAGGGCATGCCCAGCAACCCCTCAGCCTTGCCCAAGATGACCGGCTTAGTGCCTAGTTAATGCCCAAGTTCAGTCAGGATTCACAAACTCAGCTTTCCCCAAGCAAGGCCACACGCGGAGCACTATCCAAAACCAGCCGGTGAGGAAGGGGCTCCCACTCCTCTCCCCACCCTGTTCTGTCCAGGCGCTCAGGGGTGAGACCACTCATCCAGGGTGAAGCAGTGCTAGATTCAATCCCCACCTCCACTTGAGAGCCAGCACTCAAGCCCACATCTCTGCTGGGAGCACCCTGCCCTTGGCCTGGATTGAGCCCCAGAGTGGACTGGGAGGAAGATACTCCTTTCTCCTCTGTGTTTCCCATTAGCTAGCATAGGTGACTCTGGACTCAGCTAGCTGCTTTTGTGGATCTCATTCTTAGGCGCTTCATCTTCCTCGTGCACTGCCTGGGCCCCGAGGCCAGAGCTATAGGTCATGCCAGAGCGGCCAGGCACCCATGTCACCCTTTGGCTCGGAGTGATCTCAGAACACCACCGAGCCATCTTCCCAGGAAGTACACACGGCAACGCGTCTGAAAATGACCGTCCATCTGAAAGGGGACACGGCAGCTTCCAGCTTATTGGGGGCATTTGAGTCATGCTCAAACGCTTACAGGGAAACATTTGATGTGCATTCATAGTTAAAATGAATTGATCCAATCTTAATTACCAATAGATTGTGATATACTCATGGGTGTTCTTTGAGTAGGAAGAAGCTAATACCAGCTCCATTACTTCTTGTAAATTATTCACTCAGCTGCACTGGTTTCTACCAAAACCGAACTCCACATATGAGTCTGCGCTCTAGTCCTACATCCTCTGCACTGCACAATGTCGCTGTCTTTATCCAGTTACATTATTTGGACTTCCTGGAAGCCTAGAGCTGACCAGTGATAACAGCCTGTCCATCAAGGCATCAATAAGGAGTGAAAAAGAGTGGGCACATGGCTCAGGTGAACAATGCACGGCTGCCCAAGCAGCTGCTAGTGATGACTTGGAGTGCAGGAAGGGGAGGTGGGACTGCCCCAAAACTGGTTGACTCCACCGTATCGACTACAGCACTGTCATCTTCAACCACGAGGGACCTGTCACCTCGGTTCCAGTCCTGAAACCCTATCAGTCCTCACAAGCTGAGGGAAGCTGCCCTTGTCACCTGCCCTTGAATCTCTAAGACATGACAAGAGTAGCCAATTTGTGCCTTTCCAAAGGGTATCTGCAGGGTCCTCTGACTCCGCAGGCTCAGACCCTCTCGTCTGTCAACTAGCCTTGGAAAAGACGTACACGGCACCAGGGGCTCATCTAAAAGCCCACTGACATCAATTGGACTAGACTGATCCAACAACTAGATGATTGTACAAAAGACCTCGGTCACATTCAGATCAGTCCCATAACGTGCATCATGGGCAGGTGCCCATTCCCTGAGTTCCTGTGGCCTGTTTCCTGCAGGGAGACACCAGATCTTCTGAAGGGTCCTTTTTCCTTTACAGGAGTCCGTGTTTCTAC
>NW_005842059.1:972326-978684 GCF_000455745.1 Alligator sinensis
CTCTTTCCCAACCAAATTAGTGCCGCAGGCAAAGTCTTATGCGGGGGAAACCGCCTTCCCTGTAGGACAAGGCGCTGCCAACCCCTCTGATTCACTTAGAAAAAAGCTAGAAGCCAAAAAAAGCCGGTCAAACTGGAACTGCTGTACTCTGTGTGCCACAAATAGCACCACAAGCACTGACTTAGGATGCTCATTAACCCTGCTGTGTAAAACAAGCAGTCAGATAGATATACAGGGGACTGCCTCCCTGCTGCAAATGCTTTTGCTAACAACCAGCCTATTTTGGGGGAGGACAGTGGCCATAACGTACAGCTGTGCTCCTGGGAGGCACTGAGCTGCTGGATATGTAATCGCAGCATCCTTCTGCGGCCTTCAGGTTGGGTTTGGACAGGGCAATACTGGGGGCTCCTTGAAGGGAGGAAAGCACATGCTTCTGCCCATCTCCATTAGGGACAGCTCTAAAGCATATGCTGAATCTTTAGCCTCCTGCATTAACATTTCCCCAAGCAAGGACCTTTTCCTGCAGCCGGACTTTACCTTCCTCATGTGGCTGGCACCAGCTTGTTGCTGTTTGCACAGTGCTTGCATCCACACATGCAGCTGCTAACACTTGAAAGCCATTAAGTATTTTGGACGTTCTGCCTTTTTAATATCTAGCAACAGCCATAGCAAAGAAAGGGTGCAACAGCCCACACCCCTTTCCCCAACCCACTGGTCTATGGTCAAAAGGCAAATGCAAAGATCTGCCCGAGCCAAGCAGCCCACCAGGCTTGTGTGGTTAAGGCACACAGGGGAGTGATGGGGCTTGCACCATGGGCTGGCTGCCTTTGAGTCCCCAGATTTATAGCTGGGGGGAGGCAAAGCGGGGCTTGAATTCCAGCCTCTGGAGCTAGAGCGAGACTGGTCACCTGCTTGGCTGCTCTTGTGAGCAACTCCACTTATGTCTGCACATGAGATGACCATTTTCTTAACTGAGTAGCTAGACTGATTAGCCAGTGCATGGCTGCTGATGCCCCTTTTAATCTAGATATTTAAGGTGCTCATTGCTGTATTGTCTGTCGTTTTTATAGGACAGGAGAGGCCACAGGCTCGAGTCCTGCCGTGCTTGAATAGCTTGGGAATGACAGCCGCTGCTGCCAGGAGCGTACAGGGTAGAAAGCACGACAGTGCCCGAGTGCTGGCAACCACTCTCCCCTCCAGCACTGATGCAGCTTTCCTTAGCACCCCACCAAAACCCGTGCTCAAGTCTCTCGTGTGTGAGGGGCTCCGTGTGGTTACAGGCTCCGGCTCAAGTCAGCCCCTGTGTGCAAAGGGTTCTGCTCTTTCAGGCAAGCGTTTTCAGAGTGAGGAAAGGAAGTGAGCCAGCGAAGTGGTGGGGCTCTAGCCCGGTGTGCTCTGGGGAACAGGGGGTGGGAGGTGTGGGTGTGAGAGAGAGAGAGAAACCCCACAAAAAAAAGATAAAGGGTAGAAATACCTCCTTCTCTGTGGGAGAACACTCTTCCCAGAACAACCAGTCCATTACTGGTCTCGCAACCCTTTATCTGCAGAGAAGGCCTCCCTGATGACTTCTGATCATGGGTCTGGAGACCCAGATTCATCATAGCTTTACTGGACACCAAAAAGCCATGGACCTTGCACAGACAGGGGTTACGTCCCTCCTTCTACCTTACCTAATCTCTCTGCTAACCTCCCTGTGCTCCCAAGAGAAGGGCCCTTTTCCCTTTTGAACGGTCTCATTCATTTACATAGTTCGGTTTAACTATAGCAACCGTTCTCTGACTTTCAGCGACTTCTGCTAGCTTCTTTCTGCTCTGCCGCTTGGCTGCCCACTTCCCGTTCTGAGTGCTCACTTTCATTAACGCGGCAAGGTTAAATCACCCAGTGTTTCGCTTAGGTTGCATCTACTTCTCTCCCAGAGCCGAGGAAGGGCGTTTCGGGGCCCCAGAGCTTGTCTGTAGTTGGGAGAGGGGGTAGAGTGAGTCCAGTAAAAGACCTTGCCTTGCCTCAAATCCTGCTTCTCTCATGCAGAGGGAAGACACTTTTGACTGGTAGATGAGTAATGGGTGCCAGGGGCTGCAGCTTGCAGAGCAAAGGCATTCAAGCAGCACAGCCTGGGCTGGCTCTGAACGTGTGACTCGGGGCCTGCACAGTGGATCATAGACACGGGGCATCCCTCGTTAGATAAGGGCCAGGCACTATAAGGCAGGCTAGGACGGGTGAGCTTGCAGCTATCACTCTCCTGGGTGCTGGGAGTGGCAGGTGTGAGAGAGAGATCTAGACTGGTAAACCAAGTGTAGCCGCCCGCCAGAGCGTGACTCATCAGGGGGCCCGATGAAGGAGAGGATGTGAGAGTTACCACTGGAATTAGCACTAATCTGCTGTAATCCCTCCCTCCCTGGCCTCCTTCACCTTGCGTGATAGCTGCGTCTTTCACAGCCTTGTGTTAGGAGGTGGCTGCACTCCTGCCCCTGCTGCTCTCTGGTGCCTTTCCTCCCAGCACTTGCAAGCACATGGCATGGCAGCCACCCTCCCTGAACCACCTGCTAGCGTGGTGCACGCCGCTCTGACGCGCGAGGATGTCTGGCCTGCTGTTCTAGCCACCGCCTCTCTTGTTCTGACTTGTCAGAGGTGTGGCCCCGCTGCAGAGACATGTCCACATGACACGGCTTTGTTTCAGTGCACGCATTTCCCCCCCACTTCCCTCCTCACTGATTTTTTGCACGCCTCCCCTGAGATCTCATGGGAGGACTCTTGCTTGCTCTGTGAAGCTGGTGATGGAAGCAGGGGGTGGTGCACTGCAGAGGACTTTCAGAGGGGGCTGTTCCTACACACCAAGAAGGCAGTTCTCTGGGTTTGCAGGTTGGGCGGAGGTTGGAGCCCTGCCATGGAGCTGGACTGCAGAGTCCAGTTTATCAAAGCACGAGGTCAGATACGGCCACGGTAGCAGCAGTGCAAGGCTGGGAAAGTGCCAGGCAATGCTGACCAGTGTCTGCAGCCTTCCAACTTTAAACTGCCTGCCCCTGCAGCAATTCCCAGCCCCTCAACAGAAAGGCACATCCCAGACCGGAGGGGAGCCAAGGCCGTTGTCCAGCGGCTCTGCACTTGTGAGGCTTGCCAAGTGTTTTACCCCACCTTTTGGCCTGCTGAAGAAGCAAGGGGCTCTCCCAAAAGGAAATGGAGATGCCAAGTTTGAGTGACTTGCCCCAGGCCACATGGCAAGGCAGTGGCAGAGCCCACACCTCACCTGCTTGCACCACCCTGCTCTCCGAGAAAGCAGCTGTCTCTCACCACTTCCTGGGAGGAAACGCCTGTCGCCTGCACCTCGCCTGTTCTTGCTTCACGCAGGCGCTCCCCTCCCCTTGCCGGCTCCCCCGCCTGCACTTCACGCCTGTCCTCCCTTCCAGAGCCCTGCCCAGTGGGGCCCTGTCCTTGGGATCCTCGCTCCCGTTTCCTCCCGGGCTTCCTTCAAGGCTTTGTCCTATTTAACCCTTCCCAGCCAGGCCTGCTGCTGGAGCTGCACCCACCTTTCGTGGAACAAGTCTGACCAGATGGTCGCAGGGCGAGAGGGGACTGACTTGCAGCGGGCAGATCCACTGGTAGCCCCTCAACCAGCTGAGAGAGCTGGGGCAGTGCTGTCCTTGCCCTCAGCAGTTTTCTCCCTGTAAAACGGGGCTTATGCCCAGCACCTGTCTTGCTAGTGCCCGGAGAGTCCCGGATAGCATGTGCTGGCTAGGCAAGGGGAAAGGTGATTATTCCCCTGTTGAGGTTCCTTGGAAAGCACTTCTGCAGACTGCCCGGGCGCTGGCACCCCCTCACCCTGCTGTCTCCTGGGTGCCTCCTAGGAGCCGTCGGCTGTGTAGGACGGAGCTTCAAGGGGACATTTTGCAGAACCCCTTAAGGTCACATCATTCGGGCCCCATCCCTACGGGCCAAGGGTTAGCAAAGAGGCAGCATCGCCGGCTAAAAGCAGCCCAGGTCACATTCCTCGGACCTGCCCTCGGGTCTGTCTCCGAAGGTGCCTACGCCAGCCACCCCGCCTGATTTCCAGGGATTAGCATGTGTGATGTGGGAGCGGGTGGGCAGGGCTGGCTTCTCCGCTGTGGGACCAGGCTCAGCAGGGCATCGGCATCCACCCGGCCTCAGTGACTTGGGAGCAGGTCCCATTCATAGATGTGAGTGAAGCCTTTGTTTTTCATTTTTGTGTGGAGTGGAAGTATTGTCTTCCTCCATCTCATCCCTCTGCAGGCCTCCGAATGAGTGGTTCCAGGGGGTTTATTCAGGAACATTTCTGGGCGGCATGACTAAGCCTGTCCATGGCACCGGGCCCAGCGCCTCGGGCATGTGCTGTCTCCTCTGAGCTCTCACACCACTGACCAGCGTGGACAGTCTGTTCCTGGGCAGTTCCCGTTTTTGCTTAATGCCAGTTTATCCCAGGAGACACCATCCAGCTAGAGAGCACTTCTATTTGCAGCAAGTAGAACAGGAGCTGGTTAGGTAGGGAGCAGGCTGGAGCAAGGGTTGCCTGAAGTGCATCTTCCCAAAAGGATGGGCCTGGCATAGACTGGCACTGGGACACCCCGGTTCTGTCCCCGTGCCAGCACTGACTCTCTGGGGCAGATCCTGCTTCACCCAACATTGCTCAGGAAGGGAAGCAGCACTTCTATGCAGGTAGCACTGAGGCAGTCAATTGACTCCATGGCACATTAAAATCTGGCTAATCTCTCTTCACTTCCCAGGTGTTAGTGACTCTCTTCTTTTTAATAGGCTTGCTGTTCTACTATTCAAACTACCCTTTCTTCTGCAGCAGTGCTCTCTTAGCCATCCCTGGTCGTGGCACTCCAATTCCCAGCCCTGCAGACTGGAGCTGGAGCTAAAAACCTCAACTGGGGTGCGATACTGTTAACCTAGGCGACCATTAACTCAGCTGAGAAAATTAATTGACGGTGAAGGGTTGGCCTCACTGTAAAGATGCTCAGAAAGATTAGATTTTGCTTCACAAATCTGACTGAGAGGCCCGTTTCATTATACTGACTGCAGGATTAATAAAATAATTTCTCTTGACTATTTTTGCCTAGGGTGTTTTAGTTAGTTGGGTTGGTTTTTTTTTTAAACTATATATAAATCTAGCAAATTTAGTGCATGTTCCTATAAAGTTTGATCCTAACCTGAATAATACAGCCCTAGGCCTCCTAGCATATTAGCAAAGCTTCTAGTTTCATTCACTGGAGAAAAATGTGTTGCATTTATATGTGCGTATGCACCTCACCATGTGCACCCCGCGCTTCCAAATCCTAGATCCGCCCGTGGTTGCTCACACGTCGCACTGGGGCCAACAGAGAGCATGGCACCAAGCTTGGCTTGCCATGGACCTCACGACCGAAGGTGGCCGTACTGGCATCTTAGTCCAGTAGCTCTTGGATTTGTCCTCCTAAGCCCACGGCCTCTGGGGAAATACTTCTGCCCTATATTACAAACAGTCTTTCCTTTTATTTTTTTTACAGACTAGCCTACCTCCTCCCATGCCCAAGGCCAAACACAGGCAGCTGCCTAACAGTGCCCTTAGCATTTATTCCCGAGGAAATGAAACAATGACGCTTTTGTGGCATGCGTATCTTGCTTTTCTGAGTTATGGGCAAACAGACTACATGTTTGTCCCATTCTCTCCAAGGGAAATGATAAAATAAAAATACCCGGTGCTGCTTAACAGGTCCCGTAACATGAGGCCAGCCCTTCGTTGCTGCAGGCTTGGCTAAAGAAGAGGTGTTTGCGGTGGTTTACGCATGTACACACGGCTCAGTCCTGCTTTGGATCTGAACCATCGCTTGGATAAGAGGGAGAGCCCAGTGCTCGGTGAGTTTGTCTGTGACAAACTCTGCCACCTCGCAGAGCAAAATGTTTTAAAAAACAAGGTGCCCCAGAAAGTAGCGAGAAGCTGGGGGCTATGGGGAAAACTGCTCCAGGAGGCATTGGGGTGCCCGTGCCAGGACGCTGCCGCAGAGCTGCTTGCGGTGTGCACGTCAGGGGGGAGCGTGGTTCCCCGGGGAAAGCAGGGAGGGAGAAGACGTGGGCTAAACTGGTCGTCTGGCCCCAGGATGCCCATGGGGGTGGCATGTGGCCCCACCCATGTGCTCTTCTCGGCGCACGCCAAGCCAGTGCCCTGAAGGTGCTGTAGTGAGCAGTGGCGCAGGGTGCCCGTGAGCAGCTTTCCTGCAACCCGTGGTTTGACGTGGGTGGGTAGGACTGATCTCTCGAACAGCAGGGAGCCCTACCCACCCACGTGGCCCCAGCCCATGGGACTGCCAGGTGCGGGCACATGATCAAGTCACCCTGAGGTGAAGGAGGGAGGGTGCCTCCGCTC
>NW_005842059.1:978694-996583 GCF_000455745.1 Alligator sinensis
CCTCCCCTCTTCCTCCCTCCTCCGGCGAGCGAGTCACACTACCCCCTGCACCTCAGCTGTAAAACAGTCAAGACGACACTCCCCTTGCTCCCACATTCGTCTGTATACCCTATCTTGTTTAAAAGCTCTGGGTCCAGGGGCACATGGGGTATGTACAGTGCCTAGCACAATCTGGGTTTTGATGGGGGTGGGGGTGCTCTCAGCACTCACGTCTGTCTGCGCTTGGCTGGATGGTGCGATCTGTGTGGTGCAGACCTGAAAACCCCTGAGACGGAGCAGGTCATCGGGGCAGCGCTGCCCTCCCTGGGTACCCAAGGCTGCTGACTGGGGAACAGAGTTGCTGCAGTTATATCTCCAACACTGACCTTGCTTTCTAGTATGCCCGGTTAATACGACTCTCTCTAGGTGAGTCGGGCCGTGCCAGGGAAATTCAGCTTGGCTGAGGGTGGCTGGTGTCCAGCTACTGCTTTCCCTGCAAGTCCTAATGCAGAAGCCACAAATAGTGGGAGTTTCAGACTACAGCTGCTATGAATAATGACCAGGACATGAGGAAGGGAAGGGTGTGATTGTCTCTTGTCCCCGCCAGGTGATGGTTTTCTCCCTAGATGCTTGGATTGATTTTAAAGGTGGCGTTGGTCAATCCAATGTGGTGACCAGGTGGGGGAAAGGCCCCCTGCATGAGAAATCCAGTGTATTTGCTGAAGCCCCCGACCTCCTTCCCAGCTGTATCAAACCTTCCTGGACGTGTCTGTCTGTCATGTTAGAGACAGACACATGCATGGACACGAGCAGGCACTAGACTGTTACCTCTGTCAAGCTGGGGGGGGAGGAGGACTAGCTAGTCATCTTGTTTTAGCTCTTGCAGCCACGAGCTGGGTGCTTAGCCAAGGCAGGGGGTGGCATGGTCCTGTCTTCTCATGGGGTGAAGGAGTTCTTGCCTCTGGGCTGTGGTTGAGGATAATCCTGGTGTTCACAGGGGATGCTGAGTCGATGGGAGATGCGCAGGGAGGGGGTGACTTGTACCTGCAGGCATGATGATGGGAGTGCTGTGCTTGAGCAGGGAGGAGGTTGCAGGGCAGGAAGGGGTGCGGTGTGGGCAGGACTGTTTGTGCCCCCCTGGAGGGGGCATTTGGCAAAAGTCCTTCCTACCTGTCCTGTGAGCTGTTTGCATCACGGCGAGATGCAAATCAAGGTGCAGGCTTTCCGCCCAGCGCTGCGGTAGGGCCAGTTTCAGTCTGCAAGGAAACTGTCAGGGCTGGGAGCTTCCTGCTGCGGGTACAAGTGTTCACACTTCGAAACAAGGGACGTGTTATTGAAAATGCCTGAGTCTTGGGCCCAGGCTCTGAGCAGCCTCAGACTGGGTTGTGCAGAATCACACGTGCCCCGCTGCTGCTGCTGTCACTGGGACGCTCCCAGCCCTGTCACCTTTGGTTCAGAGCTGGCCTGGCTTCCTGGGCCCAACAAGAGAGGTCCTGTCCTGTCCTGTCCTGTCCTGTTCTACCAGTAACATCCCACGTTCAAACATACCTTAGGTCAGAAGATGGTGCAGAGCTGGTGCTCTAATGCGAGCTGGTGGCAACACCTCGGGTGGATCTCAGGGGCGCGAAAAGCTGTAGGAAAAGCAAGGGCAACATTGGACCCCTGCTAAACCAAATGGAACAACTGACACCCCGGAAAAAGCCAACCTGCTTAATGGGTATTTTGCACCGTTTTTTCACCAGCCCCAAGGGACGGCCCTGCTCAATATTGTACAGGACGGCCAGGGGGAGGGAGAATTGTTACCCTACATCAATGTTGACCTCGTGAAAGAACACCTTGAGAGGCTGGACACCTTCAAGTCAGCTGGCCCAGACAGTTTACACCCCAGGGTACTCAAGGAGCTGGCAGACCTCATAACTCAGCCCCTGGCACGGATGTTCGAGAGCTCCTGGCGCTCTGGTGAAGTGCCCAAAGATTGGAAGAAGGCCGATGTGGTGCCTATCTTCAAGAAAGGGAGGAAAGTGGATCTGGGGAACTACAGGCCCATCAGCCTGACCTCTATCCTGGGGAATAACTTGGAAAAAATGATCAAAGAGACCATTCTTGACAAACTGGCTGATGGCAACATCCTGAGGGACAGCCAGCACGGGTTTGTTGCGGGTAGGTCTTGTTGACCAATCTCATGTCCTTCTATGATCATGTGACCTATCACCTGGACAAGGGAGAAAAGATCGATGTCATCTTTCTTGACTTTGAAAAAGTCTTTGATCTGGTGTCCCCTGATCTACTCATGGAAAAACTGGCCAACTGCGGCCTTGGCTACATCACAGTCCACTGGCTGGGGAACTGGCTCCGAGGTTGGACCCAGAGAGTCATAATAGATGGAAGTAAATCATTGTGGTGCGCCGTGCCCAGTGAGGTCCCCCAAGGCTCTGTCCTTGGGCCTATACTCTTTAATGTCTTTATTAATGATGTAGACATTAGTATCAGAAGCAGACTGGCCAAGTTCGCCGATGATGCCAAACTTTGGGGTAAAGCGTCCACACCTGAAGATCAGCTGGTGATCCAGGCCGACCTAGACAGGCTCAGAAAATGGGCAGACAAAAACCTGATGTTGTTCAACACCAAAAAATGCAAGGTACTCCACCTTGGCGGGGGGGGGAAACCCACAGCACGCTTATAGGCTCAGCGGTGCTACGCTTGCTAGCACCATGGCCAAAAGGGACTTGGGGGTCATGATTGACCACAAGATGAATATGAGCCACCAATGTGATGTTGCAGCAGGCAAAGCAAATAAAGCTCTGGCTTGCATCCATAGATGCTTCTCTAGCAAATCCCAGGATGTCATCCTCCCGCTGTGCTTGGCCTTGGTGAGGCTGCAGCTGGAGTACCGCATCCAATTCTGGGCTCCACAATTTAAAAAGGATGTGGAGAAGCTTGAGAGAGTGCAGAGAAGAGCCACGCGCATGATCAGAGGTCAGGAAAACAGGCCTTATGATGAAAGGCCGAGAGCCATGGGACTCTTCAGCCTGGAAAAGTGCAGGCTCAGGTGGGACCTGGTGGCCGCCTATAAGTATATAAGGGGTGTGCATCAGGTCTGCTCACTAGAGCGCCCCAAGGGATGACAAGGTCGAACGGTCACAAACTCCTCCAAGACCATTTCAGGCTGGACATAAGGAAGAACTTCTTTACTGTCCAAGCCCCCAAGGCCTGGAACAGACTGCCGCTGAAGGTGGTGCAAGCACCTAGTCTGGGCTCCTTTAAGAGACATTTGGCATATATCTTGCTGGGATTTTTTGACCCCAGCTGACTTCCTGCCCCTGGGGCAGGGGGCTGGACCCGATGATCTTGTGAGGTCCCTTCCAGCCCTAATGTCTATGAAATCATCTACCTGATTCCTTTCATTTCACAGGCGTTAATGACCCTCTCTCCTTTTGAATAGTCCTGATGTTCCACTCATCAAGCTAGCCTCTGTTCTGCAGCTCTGCTGTGTTAGCTGCTCCTGGTAGTGTAGCTCCTATTTCACAGCCCTGCAGCCTGTTTCTTAACTCACTCCAATAAAGTGATATTTGTTCTTGCTTCGATGTTAACCCAAATACTACTGCCCTAGGCCCCTACCATGTTAGTGAAGCTTCTAGTTTCTTTTTACCTGGAGAAAAAAATGTGTTCTGTGTTATATGGGATGATGCACCATGTGCGGGCTGCCTCCCGATCCCGTCCATGTCGCCATGTGCGAGCCGGGAGCGATATGCGGACCCGTCTTTGCGCACACGGGCTGTGGCCAGCAGCCCGGGCACGTGGGGTCAGAAGGGACCGTGCGGCGGCAAGGCACGCACGGGCTAGAATTAGTCACAGAGGCGTAGTGGTTGATTTAAAGATTATTTTATTTACACCGAAGATGGTCGCGGTGCAGGCAGGAAAACTTGCTTGAGTTGCGGTTACAGACAGGAAAGAAGAGAGGCGGACAAGAGTTCTAAACTCGCGAACTCTAGCCCAGTCCGGCTGAAGGCTCTGAACACGCGAGCCCGTCGTGCCAACCGAAGAAAGTACTCGTACAAAAGAGCTCTGAATAGGCTCACACGAAGTTTGCTAGGCTCCGTGGAACTTGTGCTCTGAGGTAGTCCGGTCGTCTGAACAACTATGTCAGTTGTTCCAGCTGGACTCACACGAAGTTTGCTAGGCTCCGTGGGTCCTCTTTTTGCGCGCAGGGAGGGATACGTCTAGGAATCTATCGGCGACAGGGAGAGGCTAGAGGCTGGTCAGACCTCTGTTGCCTTCTTAAGAAATGCGTTGGGTCCGTAGGGATCCGCAGCGCTTAGAGATCTTCACACAGCGTGAAGTCTCCTCCTCCTGGTGTTCGTGGAGTCCTCCAACTTGGGCGGAAACCACTCAAGCTTTTTATACGGCTAGCAAGCCAATCACTAGCCACCACGTGTGAATAATTTAGAACTGGCCAATAATGGGGCTCGAATTAGCATACAGATGGCGGGAACTCTTTGCAACGAGCATTTCTGTGCTGCAACAAAGAAATGCACCCTGCAAAGAAAGCTACTGGTGACGGGAATTCTTTTGCACCGGGGTTCTCTTTTGCAGCAGAAAACTCCACCGTGCAAAGAAGCTGCAATTTAGCGGGAACAATTTAGCAGTGCCGAAGCACACAAAAACAAAATCACACCCTTGGGTTGTGACACACCACAGCGTCTGCACCCCAGTTTTCAAAATCCTATATCCGCCTATGGAAATATCCCAAGCTCCCGGCAGGAAGGCAAGTGTATGGTGCAGGGCACCAAGCTCTTCCCACCAAGGACTCCAAGCCCACCCAAATGGATTTTTTTCCCTTTCTTGGAGCACTATAATCTGGGCTCAAACCAGCCACAGGACTCGAGCACCCTGCTGCAGAGCACAGGATCCTGACCCTGCCGTCAGCTGCAGGCTTCAGATGAGCTGCAGCGTCTCAGCTCTGCGCTCTTCTCTGGGCCAAGAATTGTTGGACGGCACCAACTGGAGGCCCTCAGTGCGCACGATAGCATTGGCGCTTGTACATGAGTTGCCCACCGTAAGAAATGTGGCAGCTATTCAAAGTAGTCTCGAGGAGAGACAGGCCCATCCACCAGTGTAAGGAAACACCTGGAAAGGCAGAATAAAAACTGGGAAGAAATGAACCTCCACCTGCAGAGAGAGCATTCATTCCCACCAGCCTGCCCATGGCAATCCTCGGGCATCACTGCTGTAGAAACAAAGCTGGCAATGCCGAAGCCTTCCTCCCTTGGCCAGCGCAGCTCCACGTCCAGGTTTCAGAACAGGAATCGGAAAGCTGGCCTGGCTCGGAGACAAAGGGCAGAGAGACCTCTGTGCTACCAGGAGAGTGCTCTTCAGTCACTCCCTGCCCAGTAGAAATGGAGGCATCTTGTGAGTTTGTTGGTCTCATTGCTCCTCAAGACAAGCTACATTTTCCTGGAAGGAGAGCAAGGAAGCAGGCCTGTCAAGGCCTGGAATAATTTGGAAATCTTCAAAGGCTTCTTGCTTCTGGCTTATGTCTCTGCGACTGGCAAAACCTCATTGCAGCAAAGGTCAAGCGTACAGTGACGGCAATGATGGCAACACAGATTCCTCGGTCAATGGGCAGGATCACAACCGGTGTAATTTGTGCTCGGCAAAAGACAAAGAGGAGGGCATCTTCCACCAAGCTCTGCTAGCCAGCTGCCAGAACTAGCTGCTCTAGTTGTGTCTGCGAGGGACTGAGGGCTAAATAGAGCTGGTGTGTAGGGATGCCCTCTGCCATCCATTTCCCCTGACCCCAGGCACTGGCAGGTGACAGCAGGATGGATTCCTTTAGTTAGGGATCAGCTGGTGAGGTTGCTCTTGTGGTGACAAGTGCCTCACATGTTGCTGAGGGGCTGAGTGGCTTAAAACAACACCCTAAGGGTGGAGAAACCCTTCTTGGAGCTGCAGGGAGGCTGCCCAGAGAGAGTGCCCAGGCTACCCACCAAGGCCCTGTGGCTCCCACGTGTAGGATCATGTCCTGGGGATGGGAGAGGCGCAGGGAGAGGTACGCATGAGCTGTGAGGCTCCAGGAGAGTCCAAAACGATAGAGGCTGCTGCTTGGTGACAGGGCAGTGGTATGTAGGCAGGATACGGGCAGGAGGAAGCTGTCTGCCAACAGCGTGGGACCAGCTCTCTTTAGGGAAGCCAGCCTTGTGTGGGTTCTCTGAATCAAGATATGGCACTAGGGAAGTGTCCGACTCCGCGGCCCTGACCTCTGCTCTTATCAGGAACCTGTCTCAGGTGGCTCCAAAATCTGTCACTGCTGCCCTGATGGGGCAGAGCATCCGGCTGTGAATGCTTCTGCTTCTGCTTCGCTTGCTATCAGAACGAGCTGCCTACATCTTTGCCTACACCCTAACCGATTGAGTTAAGTGGGTCTCTAGAGTCCACATCCATCCAACTGTCCTTGCCAGCTTTATCTTAGAGAGATCCTTGGCCCAGCCAGTTAAACAAGCTTTCAGACTCTCAGTCAAATGCTCAGCCTAATTAAGGCGTCCTAAAGGCAGGGCTGCAAGTACAGAAAGGGATGAAGCTAGCAGAGCCTGTCACCCCAGATGGAGACAAAGGGCACCCTGAAACCTCTTGGCTTTGGAAACGACCTGGGATCTGCTATCTGGGCCATAAATGGGCTCTACTCCCCATGGCTACTTGTGCCTCAGTGGTGCTCAATCTTTCTGCCATGTCACCTGGATGAGGGAGGTGCAGCCAGTCTGGTCCATGGGGCCTGGCCCATGGGCTGGATGCAGCGTGTAGACTGCCCTCCTCCCCTGCCCACCTCCCCATGCTAGATCCAGGGCCACAAACAGACTCTGTGCACCCAGCCCAGCTTGAAAAGACAATCCCATGCACCAGATCTGGCTCTGGCCTGGCCCCTCACACCAGCCCAGTCCATCACGCGGAGCCACATCATCTGGACACGGGGCTCTCCAAGGGTCCAAGTATTTAGTGGGGAGGGGAGCGGTGGTAGTGATAACTGCCATGGGAGTCTCAATTGCCACTGCCACTGCTCCCCTATGGCCAAATTCCTGGACCTGCGGGCAGCCCCATGGGCTTTGCAGGCTGGATCTGGCCCATGGGTCGTACTCTGAGCACCGCTGTTGCACACAGTGAAGCGCCCCCAGGCTGCACCCCACAATGGCTGCTTCACCTCCAGACACCGCAAGGAGACTTTGCATGCCTTTAGAGCAAAGGGCGAGGAAGGTTTCCAAGTCACCAGTCCTCAAGGGGTCTGACTTTTTGTGGGGGCAGTCGTGAGCATCTGCCCACTAAAAATCGGGTGCTTCAGGGGGCTGCAGGGTGGGCTCCCAGACCAGAGCCACCCAGCCTCACCGGGAGATCTTAGCTCGTGAGACTCTGATTGCCATCTTTGTGTGCCTCCGGTCAAGCACAGGCTTTTGTCCCAAGGGGATTAGCGGAGATCCCGTGTTCCCAAATCCCAGGCAGGGCAGCACACTGAACACATCTGAGGCTGGAAGGAGTCGCCGCGGGTCTCCAGTGGGGCAGAGCAGTTTAACTAATAAAAGTTAAGCCAACGTGAAGCTCATGTGGGATTCCCGTGGAGATGGGGACAGGGGCAGGGGAGGCCGGGGGGCCTTGGGAAGCCTGCACGTGAAGGCGGATGATAGACCGCAGTGAGCATGACCCAGCAGGGAGCCGGTGTGGGAGATCCCTGAGGAGTTCATCACTGGAGCTGAGCCCTGGCCAGAGGTGTGATGTGAGCTGGGCCTCACCCCTGCTGCAGAGCTCGGGGGCATTTGGAGGCAGGCCTGGCTGCCTGGATCCAGTTGTGGAGGGAGAAATCCAGCTGTGAGAGGCAGGGAGCTTCACTGCATCCCTGCTCTGGAGCCCTTCCTTCACCAGTGCCTATAGCATGGTTGTCTAGCTGGGTCCCAACCCCCAGCTGGGAAGCATGATCCACTGGAGCTAATGGGCTCCAGAACAGCCGTCTTCTTCCCACATGGACACGGCAGTGCGGGGGGCCCAATGGGCAAAGTCACTATATGAGCCACACACAACCCAGGACGCCGTGTTTGTAGCTCGTGCTGCTGCTGTCCATTGTGGTGCTCTGGGGGGGCTGGGAACCAGAGACGGGGTGGGCGGGTCAGACTCGGGAGCACCTTGGCCCAGCAGCTGGGAGGGCACAAGTCAGCAATGTGGTGTCACAGGCCTTGTGGCTCGTCTGTGTTGTGGGACTTGGGGAGGTTGAGGCTGAGCACGCCCTGCCCACCCCAACCTGCCGATGCTCTCCAGAGCCAGGTGATGAACTGTAGGGCTGCTCTCCGCCCCTCTGAGTTTCTCAGTGAAGCTTGACTCTGATCTGCTGCCTCTCTGTGCAGTAGATTTGTCCTCAGTCCCCAGCAGGCTTGAAGACAGAGGACTGGGGATGAATCTGGAACAGCAAACATCTAGATCTGGAACATCTGGTCCATCGTCCCACAGGACCCACCGACGACCCAGTGTAGCCAAGTCCTTGGACTCCCCAGCCTGAACAATCTGGTACTATTGGCAGCTGGGTCAATGGAGGAGTAGCCCTGATAACCGTAGTTTACAACCTTTTAATAGTTAAGGCCCCCCTCAGAAAATACTGGCTCTTGGCTTTCACTCGCTTTTCAACGATGGAAAAATAACAGTGCAGTTCTATTGCAAAGAGCGCAGAAAGCCCACGGCAGGACAGCATGGTTTCGATGCTCTGGATTCCTATTGGAAATCTCTGGGTTTTTCTTGTGAACCATGTGTAGTGCACACCTAGCTGGGCTACTACTGGATGGCTCCTTTAACCAGATCTCCTGGCACCCCAGGATGCTAGAGCATCCCAGGTGAGAATCGCTGATTTATCACAAGTCTGGAGGTGCTTCAGCTCTTAACAGGGTGTCTTCCCCTAGGTCCGGAGCCTGCTCGGCCACTGCAGCCCGAGAACAGAAAGTGGAGCATGGCCCTCTCCCTGGGATCTCTTGAGCGTGTGTTATAGAAGCAAGATGTTGGCTGCTGTGGTCCCCCTGCTTTACCCATGGCAGGTTCAGGCATTATGCATTGTTTCGACCCGGGGTTCATGGTAGTTTTACAAAGAGGTTAGATTGTGGTTTGTATGCAATGGCTTGGACAGGGACGATCCTGCCTCAGGCAGGGGGTTGGACTAGATGTGACCTCTGGAGGTCCCTTCCTTCTCTGTCATGCTGTGATATAGGCATGTCTGCCCACGGAGCGCATAGGCCGCCAGGCTGTGCCTGGGTCACATCCAAGTTAATCGAAAGGTACATATCAGTGTTTAGCTGGAAAAAAACCACATCTGCTTCTCTGCTGGAGCAATGAGCTGCAGGGTCAGGGCTGGAGCTCTCTTGGGAAACTGCAGGCACGTGGTATTCTGCTGAGCCAAGATTTTTCCCAACTGGGCACTCAACATAAAGCACAGCTCAGTTTGCTGCTAGCAGGAGATTGTCAAAGGCGTGGTGGACTCGGTGTGAGAGCTGGGCACCTCGGCTCTGCACAGCACCCACGGCAGCACCTGGAGAAGTCGTCCCTGACTTTCAGAGGTGCTGAGTGCTTTGGGCTGGTCCTGCCTCCCCAGGAGCTGCAGTGGGCTCTGAGCTTTGCAAACCAGGTCACTTACTGCGACTTCTGAAAACAGAGCCTGGAGCCTCACTCGGAGCAAGCCTGACCTGGCTGGCTCTGCTCTGCAGCTTCCAGCTGCGTTGCTGTGATCACAGAGGACATGGCTGCACTCTTTACAGTTCTCAGCAGCAGAAGCAGCCCAGGCTTGTGCTTACACAGCAGGTCCATGATGGGGAGGCGATGGCTCGAACCCCCCCTTCAGCCACTCATGCCTCCCACAGCCGAGCCGGTTGTAAAAGATTGAGCGAAGGCTGCACCACGCAGCACACTGCTTTTAACTGGTCTCCTCCACCTGCTTGCAGGTGTCACCAGGTTGTAGGAGCTCAGAGTCGGGCTGATGCTGCAGGAGGGGCCCTGTCTGTGGTCCCCAACCTCCTTGCAAGGAGTATTTACTCATGGGAGCATTCCCAGGGTTGTGAATGGGGCTGCCTGCCTAGGTAATTGCTGGTCGGAGTGCATAAACCCTAACTAGCTAAGACCTTTTCTGTGGAGTTAGTAGATCCCTAGATGTCATGAACTGGACTGCAAAGCCTCTGCATGTTTTTAACCCACGAGTGCATGGCATGGGAAGGGCAATGCACTGGTACAAGCCTGACTTTCTGGAGAAGCGTCTCAATCTAGGGCCCTCAGCAAGGGTGGAGCCAGTCCGAGACACAGAGATACAGAAGCCCAGGAAGGGATTCTCCCAGGCATGTCCCTGCCCCAACTTCCACCCAGCCTAGAAATGTGGTGGTGAAGCCTGTCCAGAGGTGTCCTTCACTACTCAGCCTCCTGCATGCTTGAGAGCAGCTGTCCATAGCGGTCCTGGGGCTTCGAGGGCACCAACACACAGGGCAGACATGGCCTGAGTGTTGGATTTGCAAGGGCATGGGGCAACCAGCACCCCAGATGAGATCTGTGGGGCCAACCAGGATGTATCACTTCTGAAACCAGACACAAGGTAGCTTAAGACCAGCACTCAAAAGTGGGGACAGTGTTGGCCATGGTTGAAAACGTGAGCCCTACTGGCTGTGCTGCTCAGCTCAAAACCTACCCCGCAGCCCACCCTTGGGGGAGTTGTCCACCACCCCACAATAAGAATGGGTCTCCCCTGCTGATCCAAAAGGCAGAATCGCCTCTGGACTGTCAAACATTATTTATCAGCTTAGTTCATTCAGCAGCCCTCGGCAGAGCTGCCCAAAGGAGCCTGCCCTTGGAAGGAGCCTGGTTATAATGTCTTACGTTTTAACCAGGAATGAAAACCTCATTGAAACAAGAGGCTTGGCCCCAGTGGTTCCAGCCAAGTGAGTGGCTGCATACCTTGTTGTGATCGGCTGTAGCTCAACACCAGCAGATTACTTAAAATTGTGAGAAAAAAAAAAGATGACTTACAAATACAATCTCTCTGGTCCACAAGAACAGTCTTCTCCAGGAAGAAACCTGAGGTCGCCTCCCGGCTCCTGCCAGTCATTCCTTTCAAACTGCCTCACCCCAAACCCTTCTGGTGCAAAGTCTATCCGCAGGGAGCTGGGCAGCAAGGAGTCCTCGCCTCCCTCAATTCCAGCCAGAGCTCATGCATGTGGAAAATGGGCTACAATGGTGAGCTACAAGGATACCCAAAAGCCTCGGAGTCTAATCCTGAACCTCTTTCCTGGAAGACCATGACTGACGCTGGCGGGTGGTGACGTGAGTAACCGCTACGTAGATGCAACAGGCCCCAGGCAAGATCCACCATGAAACTTAGAACAAGCCAAAAACTCTCTGACTTCTGGACAACACACTCTGGCTACAAGCAGCTGTGACACCACCCCGGTAGCTGAACTGCCTTAGGTTCACAGCCTTTCTGGGTTCGGATTAACGCTGCTACTCGTCCCAAATCACCTTTCCTTCTTATGCCACAAACTTTTAATTTCTCTAGTGCTATTGCTGATGTTCCCACATCCATTCCAACAGTGCAGGGGCCCTCAAATCATCCAGAAGTCACAGGTTTCTAGCCGTGGGTGGGCCGTAAAAGCAAGACTTTCAACAATCATCACCAAACATTTTGGCCTCCCCAGGTCCATTGTTATATCCCGGACTTGATTTTCCAAACATGCCACATGCTCAGTTCTCTTGTTGACTTCAGCAGAAGCTTATCAGGGCTGCGTGCTGCTGGAGATCAGATAGCTTAGACTCATAAAGCCTGTATCAGGATGACTAACTTCATCGGCATAACTAGCCTGGCAAGTTTTGACATCATTAGTCTTATTCCCTGATAGATTTTAAAGACATTTATTGAGCACAACTTTGGGGCATGCACTCAAGTATCCAGTAACCTAGAGTTTTGCTTCGCTTGCCTTTGGGTATTCAAACCTTGAGTGTACTGCAGATGGAAAGGTGAAAACCAAAAAAAAATAGTGAAAATATGGCTCTATATAAAGAGAAGCTGTCTGCCTCCGAGGATGGTGCCCGCCCCTGCATAGCATGCATCCTCCTTGATAAATCATCGGTCACCCCTTTTAGAAATGGAGAAAGCGATACCTGTGTCCTACTGACATCTTAACGAATGAGTCCGCAGGATTGTGCTGTCATTTTCTACAGGGTAGGACACTGTGCAGCTGGAGCAGTTGTTAACACCGGCTGCTGCAGAAATTTGCACCAGAGTCTGTGTCTAGAAGGCCTCATATGTGTCCTTCTTGTCCGACGGCATGATGAAAAAAGCACTTCTGCATGAAAAATGCTGTCCAAATCTATGTGCAAAAAGTCCTCATTCAAGCCCAAGAATTTTCATCAGACAATTGAGCATGCATTTCTGAAACTCATTTAAGTTCAGCCCACGCCGAGGAAGTCAGCAGAAACCAGATCAAACCTTTCCTGCCCAGACATTGCCATGGCTGTTAGTAATAATTAATTATCTGATTAATAAGAGCGGCAGCATCTAATCTGTATGTATTGTACTAACAGATCAGAGCTCCAGCCGTGGAATGATACCGCAGCAATTCATTTTCATGCCTTTTTTAGCAAAAGTCGCTTTTTTCAGGTTTCATTAGAAAACATTGAACCCGTGGAAAAAGACCCGTTCGTGTGCTAGCTGAATGTTTGTGACAATGGTGACAGCAAGGCTGGACAGCAGGGAGAAGGAAGGTCCTGATTAGGAAAGAGAAGGAGTCCAGCACAGGAGCCAGGTCGGAGACTGGGTGCGGGCAGTAGAAAACCACTGGAAGGTTTCTATCTTCCTGGAAGGAGCCTGTGCAAGGACGTGAAAGAGCTTGAACGACTGGTGCAGGGCACAAAACCAGCGATTGTAGGGGTAACGGAAGCATGGTGGGAGAGCAGTCACGGCTGCAACACGCAGCCAGATGGGTAAAAGCATAGGCTTAGCAGGGTATGCTAAGGGTAGGCGAGATTCTGCTCCGAGTCATGCTATGCTTTTCTCTCCCTGTATAGTCCGTTTGGTTCAAAACCACTTTGGGAGGAAAAATGATAGAAAAAGGTCCTACCAGGGCAGAACTGAGAACCTGGTCCGAATCCTATCTAGACCAAGAGTTCAGTAATTATTAGTAGGGGATACTGCTGGGAGTTATGAGACCTGAACTTTCCCGAGATGGATTGAGGGGAGCATGCTACTAATGAATGACCGGGCTCCACTATTTCTGGGTGTGAGCGCCATCAGATTTCTTCCAGTCATGGAAGCACTAGGCGGTGATGCTATTTTATGCTCAGGTTCGGTAACCAGAGGGCGCGTCTACATGAGACGCTTACTGCGCTTTGGCCTAATAACACTGTGCAGCAGCGCGTCATGGCAAAAATTGTGGTAATAGCCCACAATAGTGTTATTAGGATGATGCGCAGTAAGCATTGCTAAATAACTATGCAACGGTGCTACTGCACAGTAACTTTAGGTACTGAGCATTTAGTTAGTACTTGATTAAGGAAGTTGTAAACTAAATGCTCGGTATCCAAGGCGCATTAATGAACATGTAGACGTGCCCAGTGAGAGCATTATAGAAGTGTCGGTCGTAGAAAACAGCTGTGGGACAAGGAGTCTTGAGCTGGTTTAGTCCAAATGAAATGGAAGAAGAAACAAAAGGCGTCCTGTAATGAAGGTTCTCGCATTCAAAAGGGCAAAAACTGGGTAACTGAGGGCATTATTTAGTGAAGTCAACTGGACTGTGGAATTTGGGGGCTTAAAACTGAAGGAGGCCTGACATTTTTTGAGTTGAAGGTGCTAAAATGATCTGGACCTTCTATCCCAGGAGAAAAATGTGTCGGGAAGGAACCCAGGCCTAGCTGGATGAAGAACCACTTCAAAAATAATGTTAAGAAGAGCAGTGTGTCTATGTGGAAAGGGGGAAAGGACTGACTAACAAAGCAGGCTATGGTTTAAGGGCTGAGAAGTCTATGAGATATGAAGTCGCTGTGTAGCGAGGGTAGGGAAGAGTTTAACAATAGTCTTTTTATAATAGGCAACCGTCAATCCTCTGGATCGTGGTGTACGTGTAAGAGGTCTAGTCGGATGCCTGGTGATGACTCCGTTTGTGGCTGACGAGCTCAGTCCGAGAGTGACCCGGCTTGTTACTAGTCTCCCGGATCCACACGTTGTCTGAGTTGGAGTCCAAAAACCCTTCCTTCTTTCTCACTTTGCTTCCATCCCCTGGGTCAAAGCCACTGCATGTTGAGCTGCACCCAGTGCCAGATGTTTCCTCCGGATTGGACGGGATCCTACGCGCTCCTCCCAGCTTTCTACGTTGATCTTTTAATAGCCCCAAACTAAATAAATACTTCACTTCAGTTTTCAGTGAGGAGGGGGGATGGCGAAAGCAGAACGGATAATGGGTAAGAGAGTAGAGAAGCAGCAATAACTACAGCCAAGGTGGAAGCTAAACTCAAAGACCTTAATGTACTCAAGTCATGGGAATTAGACAGTCTTCATCCCAGAACTTGGCGACAGCCGACACCTGGAGTAGCCCACTAAATAACAGATGTTTTGAATAAATCTCTCTCATCAGGGTGGCTGCATATAGGCAAAGAATACCAAATTTGAAAAGGGCGGCAATGACCCAGGCAACTGCAGACATGCTAGTGTGTCTTCAATAGTATGCAAGTCTTTAAAACAAATGTGGACAGAAAGAATAATTAAAGAAAGAATAATTAAAGGAAGGCAATGGAAATATGCAACAGGGGGAGAAAGTGCCAGGCTAACCTGACATCTTTCTTTGGAACAAAGGAAATGAAACAGATGTGATCCGTTTGGATTTCAGTAAAAAACAGATGGCCTCAGCGATTCAATTGTTAGTTAACCTAGAGAAGGTGGAGATTACTACCAGCATCACAGGGTAGGCAAGGAGTTGGCTAAGAAGGAGACAACAGCAGGTCAGTCTGAAAGGAGAAACATCAGCCTGGAAGGCGATCGCTACTGTAGATCTGCAAGGACCAGTCCTGTGAACAATTGTATTTAAGGTTTTCATTAAGGATGACGTTGGCCTAAAAAGTAGTCGCATGCTAATGAACTTTGATGTTACAATGTTGGGAGGCAGCATCAATACAGAAAAGTATCAAAGAAGAATGAGACGACCTTGAGCACTGGCATGATGGAAATGGCCTGGATTCAATGGCACACAAAGTACAAGCTCATGGAGCTGGGGACCAATACGGAGGTTTTTCAGGTGCATCTGGGAATTCATCAGTGGGAAACACAGCAGGAAAGATGGCTTGGGTGGACTAGTCACATGCAGGACAACTACCAGCCAGCCATATGATACACCTGTGGAAAAGGCAAATTTGAGTCTAAGACCTATCTGGAGAAGCACATCCAGTAGCCACAGGGAAGTACTAATGCCAGCGAGCAAAGTGCTGCTGAGACCTCAGCTGGATCACCATGTACAATTCCAGCTCCCGTGTTCAAGGAAGATGAGCTTGTATTGGACCAAAGGCAAAGAACAGCTATGAAAGATGACCAGGGGAATGAAGATCTCTGTTAAGACAGGACACTAAGAGACTGGCTTATTTAACCTAGTGAAATGAAGGCTGTATGCAAGCAGGACAGCTGCTTGCAAACCCATCCAGAGTCAGACACCAGGGAGGGGACAGGACTCTAACGAAAGAACAGTGCTGACACAAAGCAGATGGGTCTAAGCTGGCCAGTGTACATGTAAGCTGGACGTTGTAGACGGCGCTGACCATCAGAGGCCAGGAGGCTCTGGAGCAACTTTCAGGGGGCAAAAATCCTAATGACTTTTCCAGTGGAATTTGACTTCCTGGAAGGGATTTGTAGGGTGGGGTTGTCTGTGGTAGCAGGGGACTAGATCGGCTGACCCAGGAGGTCCCTTCCAGGCCTACGCTGCTAGGTCCCATTTTTGTTTTAAAAACTGAGTCTAGGAGAAAAGTGGCCAACCAAAAATTGATAAAAAAACTAATTGCCAGATCCAGCCAGCACCAGGCACTGCATAACTCCCACCTCAGCTCTCTATGGAGGATGGAAGCTGGCTGGCTCTTTGCCCTAGGGTAAATTTCTCCCTGCAACAAATGACACAATCCCTTTTTCAAAGTTTGCAATTAATAATGGCCTTGACACCTAGCCGTAGGTAACCCTCGTCCCTATTCTCCTCCTGTCAAAAAACAGGGCTGTGCTTTTACTACCAGCTTGAAACCTGCATAGGTAATTTGGATCTCACTACAGCAAAGCACTTAAGTACATGCTTGAAGTTGCATTAAATATGCTTAACTGCTCTGTTGACTCGCCAAACTTGGATATAACGGTTGTTCAGATAGTTGTATTGTTGAACTTTTCTAGCAATAATTTATAGCCCGCTGTGGCTAGATAAACATTTCCCACTCTTGAGTCTTATCCAAAACTTTCAGCTAGGCCAGCACAATGGTCACGACTGTATGAAAGGCAGAGCACAACACTGGAGGTCTTTCTCCACAAATCAAAATAATCGAAATCTAAACGAAGTCTTCATTTGTGAAATGGTCTAAAAATGTTTGCATTGAATGGAGTGACTCAGAATCCCTGGATGACCGGATTTAACTACAGGACAATGGGGCTCAACTCCTGATTGCAGGCAATCTGAAACTATCATTTAAAGATAATGAGCGGCGAGGATGGTTGCAAGTGATATCTTTTCTTGGCCCAAACTACATGGTCGAGCCAGACTTAGCTGCGATTTGGAACGCAGGGCATTCTTTTTCAGGTCTTAAAAGATAAATTTTGCTTTGCAGCCAAGAATGCAAACCATCGCTAGCAGGTTTTCCAGCAACGTGGGGACCTGGCAGAGATTGACAGTTCCATTATTACTGTTCTCTCCTCCCAAGCATGATAGGAACTCAGCGGAGGCTTTGTCTGCTCTGGTAGGGAGGAGATTACACTGCACTGCTGTTCAAGTGAGCTCCTGTTTGTTGCAGGGTGAAAGGAGGTGGGCATGTTCTGCATTGCATTAAATAGTGTTCGTGTGAATGGAGTGGGATTACTTGCATGCTAAAGCGATTGCTACGTGACTGCAGCTGGCCTGCATTGCAGGGATCCTGCTGGCATAGCCATTGAGGCAGAGCCTCCTAGTAGAGCTTAGCATACGGAGGCAGATGCGGGTTTTCTGCCAGCTTTGTTATACCACTGTCTGACCCACAGAAGATCTGCTGGCTGAAGCCCTCTCATCTTGACGTAGGTCTGCTCCCCAAAACCCCCTGGCTGGACACCACTAGACCTTCCTGGTCCTGGTCAGCTAGGGGCTGGGATCTTGCCCATGCTCTAGCTGACACAGCAAGCCAACCCACCTCTGTAACTGTGCCCTGAACCTTGCCAACAGTGCTGGGATGGTGCTGTCTTTAAATATAAACTTTTAACTTGTTATGCATCACCTTGCAGGTGCTAAAGCTTTGTAATTCTAGACCAAAGTCTTCTGGGAAGAGCTGGGCTGGGGGATACTTCAGTGCAAACCTTTGGCATGGCAGGGTGCTCCCTCGCTAGCTGTCACTTTGCAGGTGCATTGTTTCACGGTATTGTTGCCCAGTCAGGTATATCCTCAGCTGAACAACGAACAAAAATGCAAAAAAAGGCCCTGAATGGGGAGCATTTGCCATCAGTGCATTTGCTGCTGCATACGCTGTTCTGGAGACTGGGTCAATGTGAAGTCGTAGCAATTTGCAGGAACACGTAGACAATTTACGTGGTGCAAAAGCCAGCAGCTGCTGTGTGGGAAGAGCAGGCACACGGGCGTTTGCCCTGCAATAAGTGGAAGCTAACGAAAGTGAAAGGACTGTGCTACCACAGTTCAGCTTCCACCCATTCTCGGGGAAGAG
>NW_005842059.1:996614-1018730 GCF_000455745.1 Alligator sinensis
TTAAAGCTGTGCCCACTTTTATCCTGCAGTAGCTCCTTGGTAGGTCTCTATTCATGATTTCCAGCACAGCGGAGGCCGTCCCGAAGCAAGGAAGCAATGAAGGTAAGTACAGAAAGCGCCTGACTCCCTTTGCCCTTCGGATCTAAAATAAGCAGGTGCTAAAACAAACAGCTCTGCTGTCAAGCACGTGAGGAGCCCTGTTCAAGCGAAGGAATAAATGAGTACCTTGAATCACGGCTGCGCTCAGGCTAATACATGGGAACAAGAATAGCAGCAGACGTGATGGAGCCAGTGTTCTCCGGACTCCCGGCCGCATCCTGCTCCCAGGCGAGCAGCCGTGTCTCGCCCCACGCTGGGTGCCCGGTTGCTCGTGCTGTGCATGGGGAGGGTTAGGAATACGCAGGAACCTGAGAGCTGGGCAGGGAATTGCCCCAGCGAGCCAGGAGGGGGTCCCGAGAGGCAGTCCTGTGCGTATCCCCAGCATCAGCCTTGTCCCCACGCCAGGGCCACAGACAGCAGCATTGCTGAGCCAAGGCTAGCCAGATCAGTGGAACTGTAAGACCATTAAAAAGGCAAGAGGGTCGTTAACACCTGTGAAGTGGAGAGTTTAGAAGGAATGGGGTAGACTCTAATCACTGCTCTGGGGGGGCCTGGAGCTGACCACTGCAGAGCCCCACTAGAAACACCTCCCTCCCCGCTTCAGGGACAAATGCCCGCTGTTGGCCACTCGGTGAGACCCCTCGCTTAGCTGGTTTTTAGCCCTCAGCATGCAACCCGGCTGATCTTGCCTGGCGCTCGCGTGTGAATCGCCCGCCGCAGCACACGCTGCCCTTGGAGATCATGGCCAGGTCTGGCCTCAGCAGCAGCCCTGCCCTTCAGTCCTCGGGCAGGTGAATCCTGCATCAACAGCCCTGTCACGCTGCAGAGGGGTCAAGGGCAAGCTGATGATCCCAAGTCAGATGTTACCTGGCTCCGAGGTGCCTGCGCTCTCCCCGGTCCCTGGAGAGGTGTTACCCAGAAGGGCACTGCCCCTGCCCTGCGCCAGCCCTGGGGCCTAAAGGCAGACGCGGGGGCTGCTGCGTGCCATGCCAGTGGACAGCAGGCTGCCTTTGTGCCCCTGTGTCTGGGGCGGACCTGGCACTAGCAAGCCTGCCTTGGCGCAGTGACCGTGCTGGAGCCCTGTCTCGTCTGCCCAGGCTCGCCTCCACCTTGCCAAAGTCCTCTCTTGGAGCTTTGTGAGGCATTCTCCATTAGGCAGCACCGTGCCAGCTCCTGGGCTTTCCTCCTCTCTGCGACCAGCAGCCAGCCTGACTTGGCAAAACCTTCTGCTGGCAGGGATGGCCCTGGAGTTGCCTGCCCAGCATGTCTGGGGCTGTCAGCTAGGGAAAGCGGTTCTCCCCCCAGGAGGGGGTCCCTCTGTTCATTCTCCACGTCCCCGTGCTGCGAGGTGCTCCCTGCAGCTGAAGCTCTGCCCCTGCATGGACCCCCCCCCACCATCGGCAGCGCATCTTCAAACAGGGCGAAAGCTCTTGAGTGATGCCAACCAGCCCGAGCATGGCCTCAGAGCATCGACGACCAGCAACCCCGTCTGGGAGCAGCTCCTGCCGTCCCTACCCAGAGGAATTATTATTTCCAGGTACTTCCTGGACCACAAGAAGCCTCTCCCAAGCCCAAATCTGATGCCCTCTTTGCCTCTCTTAGTGTCTTATTAACAGCACGCACAGGAAATGGCCCCATGTCACAGACCCAGGCCCATGGGAGGACTGAGGATTCTTGAAAGGGGGAGGGTGCAGATGCTGTGGTGCATCATCACATGTAACACAGACCACGTTTTTTTTCAGGGTAAAAAGAAACTAAAAGCTTCACTAATACACTAGGGGCCTCAGGCTGTAGTATGCAGTTTAACAGCAAAGGGAAATTCATTAGAGTGAGTTAAAACCAGTCTGCAGGGCTGTGAAGTAGGAGCTACGTTACCAGGAGCAGCTACCAGACAGCAGACTTGCAGAAGGAAGATGAGCTTGATTAGTGGGCTATCAAGGCCATTCAAAAGGAGAGGGGCAGTGTGTTAACACCCGTGGAATTGGCATTCAGAAGGAATCAGGTGGATTTTGATAAGCTGTGAATTCAATTGTGGGTCCCACTGCTGACTGAAGAGAAATGCTGCTGCCAGGCAGTCGGTTTTAAACTGTGGGTGGAGCAGGAATCCAAGGGGGTGCAACAGGACCAGCGCATCCCCCCGCCGCTGGAGCCGCCCCGGACCAGGCCTCGTTCTACTCAGAGGATTCGTGTGGACAGAGCTTTCCAGCCCACGTGAGGAAGCAGGGCTCTCTCTCAGCCTCTCCACCAAGAAGCAAATAGCACCATCAGTGCAGAGCGTTCCCCCAACGTCCAAGCTGAGCTGGGCTCTTGGCTGCATCCACAGGCCTCCCGTTCAGGGAGCACTGTGCCATCCCTGCCTTAAGTGTCAGCTGAAAGGGCGCGAGCCTGTGTCTCACCTCCGAGATCTCTTGCTGCTTGTGGAAGGGAGGACTGGAGCTGGGACAGGGTTGGAGAAAGAGTGGGCTTTGAGCAACGTGCGGCGAGGTGGGTTAGGGCACGGCTTGTCAGTGCTGAGCAGGGTCCCTCATGTAGGTTCGCGCTAAGAGGATAAGGGTCCATTGCATCATCTCGGCTGCAGACGGGCACTGCAGGAAGAGCAGCGGGTACCAGCAAGGTGGTGCAGGATGGAGGTCACAGCCTGGATCTGCTGCCACTGATGCTAAAGCGTGTACAGACTTCAGCGACAGAAGGAATGGGCCCCACACAGGAAGGAGAGGAAGAGAGATCTCCATCTGCATGTTATATGGGAGAGGCAGGTGGGAATTCAGGCTGGGAATCTGCTGTACGGCAGCATAAAGAATGGCCGGCTGCCTGGACAGTCCGGGTCCCAGTCCTGAATGGTGCCGCCCTATAGACTGGACCCGCCTGACTGTAGCGGGGCCATGACGGAGCGAGGCTCTTTGTGAGTACGAATCTGCACCTTCTGAGTGAGTGACAGAGTGCAACAGAGCTGAATGGCAGCGGCAGGGAAAAGGGTCGATGTGTCACAGTGTATTTTCTTAGCAGGCTTTAGTAAGCAAGGCAGTTCGTTTGTGTGCATGTGCGTGCGTGCATGCATGTAAACACCCTTCCTGTGCGTGTGTGTGGATATCCTTGGGTGATTTAAATTGACAAAAGCTTCCCACATTTCCTTCTCGGGCACAGGGTCTCTCTATCTGCATGGCAAAGCTGTCTGGAGCACAGGATACACCTGCCCCCGATCAACTGAAAAGACTAAGGAGCCTGACTTGTCCCCGCAGAGCAGCAGGCGTTGCAGACCCTCTTTCACTTCCAAATGTTCATGTAACAACCTACTGGGTGGAACTGGTGCTCTAAGGGGGTGATTTTAAGCGTAACACCTGTAAGCTTTGAACCTCCACATGCTCGCACTGCAAGCACCAGCGCTGAGTACAGTGCACTTAATAAAGATCCAGCTGCTGTAGTGCACACAGCTTTGTGCATGAGAGGGTTCAGTGTTTAACAGCAGGATCTTGCCAACAGCTCTGCAAAGCAGGCCTGTTTAACCCCAGCTCTGCAGGACCCTCGGGCTCCTTCTGCGCTCGTTGTGGTGCAGTTGTTGCAGCTGTGATAGTCCCAGGAGTTTGCAAGAAGCAGGGTTTGCTCGGTGATATCTTTTATTAGAGCAGCTGTATAATTGGGACAGGGATCCTACCAGCTTCCAGGCCTGGGGAAGAGCCAAAGCATCTCTGGACCCACAATGTCATTGGTCCAATAAAAGGTAGATTGCATCTTGCTTTCTGCATCGTGACTATCAGTCAGCCATCCTGACTGACAAACCAGCAAGAGAAATGCAAGTGCTCCCCAAACCATGCCATGTTTTGGAGGCGATGTCAAGCACTGCTCTTTTGGATAGTCAGTGGAGACCAGAGCCTGGGACAAGAGCATCTTGGCTCTCCCCCATGCACCGGGGCGCTGTAGGTTACCCTGTGCTCACACGCAACCATTAGCGCCACAGAGCTCCTCATCTCCAACCAGCCTGTGACCTCACACTCATGGCACTTTGCCGCTGTCATGCACAGGCTGGTGACATCATCCCTTGCAGCCAATGGGCTGCATGTTTGGAAATGAGCTCCTGTCCCAGCTCCCTGACACGGTAACCCTTGAGTCCTAACCCAGGCACCAATGGTGATCGGTGAAGTCTGAGCCACTGGCCTGGCTTCTCGGCCTTTGCTTCCCCTCTCTGCTCGACGAGGAAAGGCAGCAGTTGCTGAAAGCTGAGGAGGAACAAGATCTGAGTTAGTGGTATGAGTGGAAGCACAGAAGACCTCAAATAACAGTTTGAATGACCCATGGGGCAGCAGGAAGAAGGAGGAATCAAAGCCTGCTCATTTTGCACAAGGAGGGTTGCATAGCTCAAGCAATTCCTGCTCAAAAGACACCTAGCCCATGAAAGAGATGGCAGTCAGTGACTTCTCTCCCTGCTCAGTAGCCAGCTGAGGTCTCCCAAGTAACAGTGTTGATGCTTTTCCTTTGGCCTGCCAGGTGGGTGGTTTGTGAGCGCACCTGAGGGTAGAGAGGTTGGCCATGGCTACGGGGCACAAATGAGCTCTTGGTAGAGACACTGGCTGGGGCTCAAGGGATCTGATCCAGTTTGTGCTTCTGCCACTGATTTCATGTGTGCCCTTGGGCAAGTCTCCTAATCGCCCCATGCCTCCATTCCCCAGCAGTAGCACGGGGGTACCAACGCTTCCTCCACACAGGCTGTAGGCTCCTCCAGACAGGGACTGCCTGCTCCTGTAGGTACATGCAGGACCCAGCACAGTGGGATTGGTGTGACGACAGCCCCCGAGGACCCCTCCGCCAAGTTGATTTTGATCCAGCGGCTGCTTTGTCCTTTGAATCACACTCCCAGCTCCACATGGGAGAGGGATGTGTCAGCCCTTTCGTCTCCCTCACCCAGGAGAGCCCTGTGCATCCACGCCATGAGCCAGGAGGTGTTCCTAGAGCCTCCAAAGTCTGTTTTCAACCTACAAAGCGATGGGCTGAACTGGGACTACTGCAAAGACGCCTGCTACCTGCAAGGAAAGAAAGCACCGATCACAGGGCAGCCACCCAGCTCCCCAGGGCACTGCTTTGATTAAACGCTGCGCTTTGTCCAACCCACTGCCCGGGGCTTACAGCTGTCAGATCCCCCTTGAATGGCTGCGGGCGCTGCCAGGCGTGTCGCTGTCTTTGCCAACAGGGGTTCCCAACAGCTGCTTCCTCAGCAGGTTCTTTGCTTGAGCTCACATCGCGGAGATGCTGCTTCAAAGACAGGATTTTTAATAATTTTTTTTAGCTTTGTCTTTCAACATTCATCCCCAAGGTCTGCCAGAGCAGGACAGATGTGTACGGTTGGCAGGAGGCCAGCACTGCGGGGACCAGGTCCCATGGCCCTTAACAAAGGTCTCTGGGTACGTCCACACCACATGGCCATTGCCACCTGGGGCACATGTCCCCTGCCCACCTGCTTTCACCCACGCTCCAACCCCAAAAGAGGCTGCCCCAGGACTTCTCTCGGCCTGCTCTCGAGATCTCCATCTCGGGCACTGTGGATAGTGCCACCCTGGACCATCCCCCAGAGAGGCCTCATCACCACAGCGCCAAGCTCAGCACCTGGGAGAGACTGAGGCAGTGGCGACGCAGCATAGGCAGACCTGGAATAGCATCGCGTGTGAGCCTAATCCACCCCACTGGAGTCCCTGCACACACTAATGCGCCAGGCGTGCAGGATCCACCTCCCTCGCCGCCTCCTCACAGCTTTTTACAACTCACGAGTCGTACTGGGAAGATACAGGCCTGGTGCAGGAGTAGGGGGCCTCAGCGGCACTTCAGGGACTGGAGCCATGTGAAACATCTGAGAGACTTGGCTTCAGCTGGGAACCCTGGGTCCCCAAGCTCCAGGTTGCTGCTCTGACCCCAGGGAATTATACTTCTGCTGTCCATCCCCACTCGGGAGCCCTGGCATCAAGCCTCCTTTGTAGCCAGGATGATGTGGCTGGCATGAAGCCCACATGCCCACATTGCCTTCCCGCTGAGCCCTGCCTTTGCTGCAGAAAAGGGCCTGAGCACCTACTCCTTGAAGCCCTAGCAATGCAGCATCATGAGCTGGTACTTTCAAAGCCACTTCCTCAAGGGGCAGGCCTAGAGACTTTGTCCTAGAAGGAAAGGTGAGGAGATGTGCTGGATTTCTGGGTCACCGGTGCGGGTGGGGATGTGGTGCCAGTCTACAGCCAGACTGGCTGGGTGGCGAGTTTGGCAGTGTGTGGGGAGATGCCCAGGGCCTCACTCAAGCACTCACCAACCTGGTTTTGCTCTTAAGATGCAGGAAGCTGATGGCAGATGATGGCATCCAGCCCATCGTGCCCAGGCTTCTTGTGGCTAATGCTGGGGAGCGTGCGCTCACAGGCAGGATGCAGCCAATTTGTGTGAGTGCAGTGCTGGGCATTTGTAAAGGGGCGGGGGCCATGGTTTTGCTGCCCAGTGCCTCTCTGTGCCCTGCAGCTTGTCTGGATGACCCTGAGGCCCAAAGCGGTCCCCGCATCTGTGCTCAGCCCACCACGGGGGTTGCTTGCTCCTTTGCTGGGTGAGTGCAGAGCACGACCCAGGACTTGGTCTCTTGTACTAGAGGGGGAGAGCAGGCAGGAACTGTCACACCACAGCTGCACCGTCCCTCTTCCCTCTTTGTCACATCTGCTTCTCCCCAAGCTGGAGGGAGCGAGGCGGCTAGTTGGCACCTGCGGCTCCTGGGGGCTCGCAGGCCACTGGCAGAAGAACTTGGTGAGAAAAGGACCGGGGGAGCTATTGCAGGGCCCAGGGCTGGGCATTGGCAGACCCAGGGGCTAGTCCTGCTGTGCCCCTCGGACACCAGGGAGCCTCGGGCAGCTCTTTTCAGCGCTAGAAGCCTCCAAGGAGTAACACTGCTTCTGTCTTGGCAAAGTGCCGTGGCTGCCACGATACGGAAATGCAAATGCTGCATTTCCCTCAATCCAGTTTTACTTGGAGGAACGTCGGTGACTCGCTCCTTCTGGCTTCCCTGCCTGTTTGCTGGCCTCCTCCCTTCCCTGGGAAGGAAAGAAGCCAGGGCTGTTTCCACCAAAAGAAAGGGCTGAAAAGAGATCTTCAGCAAGTGAAGGGTGAATGTAGCCTTTGCGTGGTTAGTTCCCCCGGATCAGGGTGGGGGCAGGGGCATGCCTGTGTGGTCCGTAGGATCTCAGACCCCCCCCTGCAGTTACTAGTCGTGGGCCAAACCGTGCTCTCCTTTTCATTGAAGGCTATGAGCCTGTGGAACCGATCACCAGCATTTCTCACGCTCCAATGCAAAAGTCAGCATAGTGCATTTGGACTTTGGTAGTGCTGACTTGGGGCTGAGCACCTTCGTGAAATCAGGTACAAGTAAGGCCAAATCCTGCACTACTCCCCCTGCCTCCAGCCAAGATGCCTTTCCATCAGCAAGGGGAGATGAATTCAATCCTCCTCCAAACCTGGCAAGATATGGGCCCCGCCAAGGCCGAAACCTCAGCTTCATCGCTTGAGCAGGACGTGCCATCGGGACTCTGGGCTCGGTCATGGTCCCTGCAGCAGTGGGTGCCAGTGCCCAGCCACTTAAGGGTGTCCATGATGGTGTCGCTTGCTCCCGCTCTGCGTTGTTCTGGCTGTGCTGTGCTACGTGGGCATTGCTCCCAGGGCAGGGCACCGAGCCTAGGCACTGAGCTGACGGTGGACCCTGATGTTTCAGCTTAGCCTGCCAGCTCCCCAAAGTTGCCCTGGTGCAGGCTGCCTGCTCTTGGGAAGGCAGGTATCCATCCATGCAGTGTGGCCGAGACCCTGCACTGTGTTCGTCCCTGGCTGTACATCATGCTTTTTTGGCCACTTGGGATTACACCAGAGGTACGAGGGTCCCTGCAGCTGGCCCTGAGACTGAGGAAGGACATATTTGCCTCAGAGATCGCTCTGTTTTCCAACCTCAGCTGTGCTGATAAGAGGTCTGGCACGGCTGAGGATTGACCTCTCAATGCTGATGTCCTCTGGCGTCGGCCTGCTTTCTAGAGCTGCAGTGATTTCGAAATGTGCCCTCGGTTCACGGCGCTCCATCACACTAAATAGCTCCCGCTTCTACCGACCCCCAGCTCGGAGCCCTGCTGCCCTTGGGGAGACGAGGCACTTTCATTGCTGCAACCGGGAGGTCTGAATTTGGAGCAAGTGGCTTTGGACAACGCAAACATCCTGCCTGCTTGTTTCTGCTTCTGCCCCAACTTTGAGCAACAGAAGAAAGAGGGTCCCATCCCTCACTGGGACCCAGGAGGCCACGGAGACTACTCCCAGTAACAGACCTCATACAGACACTGATTTTTCTCCTGGGAGAGATGTTGCTCTCCCAAGAGTAACCATGAGTGTACAGCTGTTCAGGCTTTTTCTCCCAGAATAAAAATGGCCGCTCCAGGAGAGAAATAACCTGGGCACAACCAGGGTCAAATCATCCCATGGAGTCACAGAAGTTCTCCTGGCCGAGTCACAGAAGTTGCAGCGATAGCCTTGCGGTCCACCGCTGCACAGCACAGCGGGTGTGCTAAGACGGTGGTGTAACACGGCCCCGTGAGAGCAACGCCGTCCCTTCAGTGCAGTGCAAAGTGCACTAATGTAAACACAAGCAGATCTTCTGAGCAGAGGGGCCAACCTCCTCCTCTTCCCTGAGACTTGAAGGAGGCTGTGTGTCAGGCCAGGAGGTGCAGTTACCCAGAAAGCCCCACCGGGCAGAGAGCAGAGCCGGCGCTCCTCGCTGTGACACAGACATTTAATAACGTGCGGGGCTGCTGGAGCCCAAACGCTTGGGTGAGTGTTTAGTGAGTAGTTTGGATCCAGTCCCTGCCTCTGCAGTGCAAAGCCAAGTCTGAGCATGTTAGGGGGATGCACGCGACTCTCCCTGCCTCCCACCCTGCCAGGAAAGCAAAGCAAGACACATTGCAGGCTGAAGAGACAGACGATGTTTTAATCAGGCAGCGTGAGAACAGCCTGGATCAATATTTCAGGAGGTTCCCACTGCAGCCAGCCCTGCCTTTGACAGGGGAACAGCTCTGCCAAACTCCGGCTCAGGAAGACTGCAAATGCTCAGGAAGGAGATCGAGGCCGTGGTAAGTTTTCTGAGCAGACCCAGGCTTCAGACTCCACCCGGTTAGAAAACCAGTTTCAAGCCAGGTACTAAACCAGCCAGGGCAGCTTGGGCACCCATATTTTACCATGCCCGTGCGTCTCTGCCCATGTGGCCGTGAGCCAGAGCTGCATGAATTGATTCAAATACTCCTCTTGCCTTCAGCAAGCTATGAGTCAGGCTCCCTTAGCCAGCTTTGTAGGCATGTGACCTTTGTGCCCATCAATAGGGCAGGATGGGTGGGGGTTAAACAGTTTTTGCTTAGGGAGGTTTTTCTAGTGGAAAAACAAGGATATGCAAAAATGAACCCCCTGCCCACCCAGCTTTCCTCCCTGCCAACACATCTGCCTGGGGCTTTTAAAAGGGATCTCAGCACACCTAGAATCAGTGGCCTGGCTGGAAGGGGCCTCCAGAGGCCAGCTAGTCCAACCCCTGCCTGTGGCAGGGTCATCCTTGTCCAAACCATGTCATACAAGTCCACTGTCTGACCTCTAACAAAACTACAGTCGACCCCGTCACACAACCACGAGACGTAACACCCGAACCTGCCACCAGGAAAGCAGAGCACCACGGTGGTCACTGCCCCGCTGCTGCAAAGGGTTGTTAAAACACACTCGAGAGGTCCTCTTCCCATTCACCATTGTGATTCCCCACCAAAAGCCCTCCCGGGTCCCACTGTTGTTCTTGGCTTCCTGCTGGGAATGGGCGCTGGGAGACGTGCCCCGCAGGTGTCCCTGCAGCCTTCACGTGGGGGCTGGCACGGGAAGGTGGCCGCACGCGGTTGTGCAGCCAGCGCTGCCCGAGTTCGGGCCGTGCCTGAGCCTGCAAGGGGGTAGGAGACCGCCTTTCACATCAGGCTTGAACGCCCCCATCCACCTACAGGAGCCAAATACCAGCACTGTTCCCCTGAAAGTCCCCTTGTCACTAGGTGTTGGGTCAGCACGAAACCCACCTCGCACGTCCACCCACCTGCACCAGCCGTCACAGGGACGGCTGGTCTGCTTTGCCTTCCCCCGCGGGGTAAAATGGAGCGAGTCCTCATTCCTGGCTCTGCTGACTCAAGCACACTCTCTCCGGCTGGCTCTGCCCATATCCCCAGGGCCGGGCTAGCCGGGGGACGAGGCAGGGAGTTGGCCAGGGCGGCAGGATGGAGCTGATTAGTGGTCCGTGTGGTTAGCGAAGGGAAGGAGGAGGAAGAATGTGGCAGAGTTTACTTTGCTGAGAGTGGCAAAATAGCTGGCGTCAGCCCTGCTAATTGATACGAGCTTTACAGGGATTACTGCTGGCAGCAGCCGGGCTGCGGCCGAATGACAAAACTTTGCTGGCAGGGCCTGGGCCCAGCATTTGCGGAGGGTGAGTGACCGCCACCCCTGGCACTCAGCCTCCCGGGCTCCGGGACTGCTACATGGCCAGACAGAGGACACACGCGCCGGCAGGGTGAACGGTTAAACACAGAGGAGACCTTTTCTTTTTAATGCAAATGTGTCTGAACGAGGATGCTGAGCCAAAGGCATTCTGGATTTCTGTCTTCACCTTCCTCCGAAGGATCAGGTGTTAGCTGCTGCTGAAAGGGGGCCACAGGACAAGATGGGCAATCCCCGAGGAGAGCCTGAGTACCCTGTGGACCTAGATGCTTAGCTTTCTTGCCTGCTCAGGGCCACACAGATTGCCCGACCGGGACTCGGGAAGGAAGTTTCCTCCAGGTTTGACTGACTGGGGTTGGGGATGGAGAGGCACCTTCCTCCTTGGAGCGTGTAAGGTCGTCCGACCTCACTCCCTCCCTGCTGCTGCAGACCCCCAGGCGCTCTCTTCTCTCTAACGCCCTGCCTGTGGCACGCGCAGCTGCTTAACCTCCTGGGGCCTGGAAAGTGAGCCACATTTTGGGCTTTGGTTCAGACAAATAACCAACTGGTTGGCAATCCAGAAGCAGGGAGGGGGCAGGGGTTAATCGCTAGTGACTTATCAAGTGCTCCGGAGCAGATGACACTTGTTTGTGCAACCGTAAGGAAGCGTGCCACAGGATTACCCCGTGACACACCGCCTTGGGAAACGCAGAGGAGGTAGGTGGAATGGGCTTTCTTCCTCCACAGCCACGAAGTCTTCTGTATGGAGGATTTGGACTTTTTGCCATGTTCAGAATGGAAACACCTCCCTTCTGCAAAACATGGCCACGTTTCACATGCCACGTTGAAATGCTTTTCTCGAGCTCAGGGCCCGACGTCGATCTCGGGCAGGTCTGACACCAAAGCACCGTGGTTGGCTTCCGCAGCGACACTGCTGTCCACCAGGTCCCTTTGGCTGAACGACCTGAACCTCTGAAGCCGCGGTGCCTCTGGTCGAAGTGCTCAGTGGTTGACGTGGGAATCGGTCTGGACCCATTCAGCTGCCTGGGAAATCTCGTGAAGACGGGTGTTGGCTCTTGTGGGTTTTCCAGCACGCCCAGTCTCCCATTAACATGCTTTGTAGCTGTGCAGCAGGGTTGACTGCGTAGGAATAGGAACAGGTTAGATAGGGACTCGAGTGGGAAGGTTTGGATAGGGCTGAGCCTGACTACAGCAGTGGGTTGGATGAGACGTGACCTCTGGAGGTCTCTTCCAGCCCGACTTCTCTTCTGACAGCTGACGGGACCTGTCTCCCCGAGGCCGTTCTCTTCCACGTCCAGCCCTGGTTATAATGTTATAAAGACAAAGGTGGCAGTGAGAGTCGATTCGTGCATCCTAGCCAGGAGAGCACAATCCTGAAAAGTTCAAAAGAAACCAATCCTTAACACAGAGAGGGTTGCGATTGTTCGGCACGGCCGGGGGAGCGACACCCTACACCCTCCTGCACTTGGCTCCTTGGCACCAGTCATCACATTTTAGCAAGATCACATTTTAGTGCTGACAGGAGCAGCTTGCCAGGAATCCAGTGCCACGGCATCTCTGCGGGCGTCTCAGAGGCACCTGCCTGTCCTGTTGTTAGACAGACCACGCAGCGCCTGTATGTCTTGTGTCACCTGCTTGAGATGCTGCAGGCGGGCAGTTCGCTGGGTGAGGTCTCCATTCGCTGAGGTTGGCTTCGCCGTCCTTTAATCTGCAGGCACATGGCTGGGGTGGGTGGGGTAAAGGGTCTCAGGGTGAAGGCACTGGTTGAGACTCAGGCAGGCCTGCAAACGGCAGGTGCGCCTTGCACAACAGCCTGCGTACGCTGGTGTGCGACTAGCACAGAGACACACGCCCCGAGTCTCTGGAGTACTTGTTTGGCTGGAGCTTAGGCCTCCACACCTTCACTGCTGCTCTCGCTGTGTCCGCCGGATGACAGCTAGCTCAGGTAGCCCCCACCTCATTGCGACTGGACAGCCATACCCTGGCCTCGGCTGCGGCTTCCAACAAGCTGCTGGTTGTCTCCGTGCCTCAGTCGCTTGGCTGTACAATGGGGACAATAAAACTTCTCTGTCTGTCCTGTCTGCTGACTTGGCAAGGATCTGATTTTCAAAGATATTTAGCTCCCTAAATGTGCCTGGCAGGAAGGCCAAGAGCAACAAAGCAGTCGAAGCCTCTGGCTCCTGCTGGCTGTCAGCGGGGCTTAGGCCTCCCTATTCCTCAAAGCTCAACACCCCCCACTAGGCACCTGTGGGTGCGTTCAGGTGTTTACGCACCTCCTGGCCCCAGGTGGCCAGGACCAGAGACTGTCTCATCCCCGGTGCCGGTCCTGTAGAGCGCAGCCGGGCTCTGAGCCCCTGGGGCGGATGTCTCGGTATCACAAATGAGAGGATTTGTTGCAGGCCGACTTTGCACACAGCGATTGCAAGGATGTGTTGCACGCGACTAGCCCTTGCTTCCAAGCCTGAGGCCCGCAAGGAGATGAAGGATGCCAATGGCTTGGGCAGCAGGGCGTGAGTGAGGCCATGCTAGTCCTTGACTTCACGTGTGTGCTCTGGTTTGCAATCCTCATCTAACCAGCCTCTAGCCACCGCAGCATGTGGTCCCCATGCCCCTTGCTGCTCTGTGCCCACCATGCACATGTATCCCTGGCCTTGGGGGGTCCTAATCCTCCACGACCTCACACTGATTCTGCTCCAGGGAGACACTGCTGTCCTCACGGACGTTATTCTCATGTTGCCCCAGTGGAAGAGGAGGGCTGAGCCCTTAGCCCGATTCCCGACAGGGCCAACGCTGGGGCAGTGCAAAGCACGTATCGGCCCAGAGCCCCGAGCTGATGAGGCCCACCAGCGTCTCCCCGCTCCCCCAGTTGCATTAGTGACAGTGTCTAGCAGCCTCACAGCGGCTCTTAGAGATGTCTAGTAAAAAGGACAGGGCTGATACTGAACTTCTGCACAGGCCCTTGGAAGGTGACCCCTGATGCCAGGGCACAACAAAGAGGCCAGGCCCAATTCTGTTCGACCGACTGGGGGTCTGAGTCTAGACTCGAGAGCACAAGCACACTCGTTACACCCCGCTCGAGCCCCCGAGGCATCGTGAGTGCATCTGTCTCTGCAACACGCTGTCCCCCACCCCTTCAGACTGAGCCACAGAAGAGCAGCGAGGAGGACAACCACCTCCCCGCCTTTCCCCGGGTTTTGCAGGGTGGAAGAGCATCGCGCTATGGCACCTAATTCCAGATGCCTGCTTAATAGGTGGCATAGGATTGGGTCCAGCCTACCCGTGGCCACTGCAAAGCAGTGTTGAAGGCTGAGAGGACGTGTCCAGATACCAGCGGCACGTCACCTACCCCCAGGTCAGACAGAGCAGCACCTGCAAGGAGACAAGGGACCACGGCGGGACCGCCAGCCATAAGGGAAATGTGGGCTGGACGCTTGCCCCTGCTTGAGATGGGATATCTCAGGCAGGCCAGGTGGGCATGGAGGGCATCCACCTTCAGGCTTGTTGCTCCCTGTAACTTCTCAATGAGGGCTTTGTCCCATCATCAGGAACTGAAACATTTATCTAGGACTATTTAGGGAGGGTTGATTCTGCCTTGGGCAGGGGGCTGGACTCGATGGGACCTGCTGCCAGCCCGGCCCCTGCCAGCCCAACTTGTCTATGCCTCTACGACAGTAAAAAGCAGGATGAAACCGCCCCACAGGGCCACGAAGGCTCAGTCCTGCTGCGTGGCTGCCCCGAAGAAAGCTTTGCTCACTATTTCGTCCAGTTTAAGATCCCACGTGGGGACTGATTCGGCTCTCCCAGACGTCAGAGAAGGCAGGATCCCGCCTGAGCTATTGTGAGGAGCGGGGTGGCTATTGGATGGAGCCGAGGCAAAGAGACCACCTTTGTTTAAAGCAAGTCATGATAAAAACTACCAGGAAGGATGGAAGACGTGAGAAAACGAAGTGGAAAATCTCCTGAAACCCGTGCGCTGGTGGAGCCCAGAGCACCTGCCAGGCAAAGACAGGCAAGCATCCGAACGCTGAGGTGCCCGAGGCCTGCTTTCCTCTGAGCATCGCCCCCAGAGAGGTGTCTGTGCACTCGCTTCCTTGTTTCTTAACTTGTCAGTTAAAAAAAAAATCTGTGAGCGATGAGATGAGCGTGGCGCCCGAACCTTGGGAACCCGAGTGCAAGGCCTGCGGGCTTGTGCTCAGGGGCTGCATGGAGGAAGGGCGCTCATGAGTTCACTGCGTCTCTTGGCTAAAGTTTCTTACTAAACTGTAGCCTTTTGGAGCTCACCCCCTGCTTCCTCCCCAATGGATGCTCGGGTGCCAGATTTAAGTCCGCTGGCTATTGCGTTCGACATGAGCTCATCCCCTGCTCTTCTTCCCCGGTCCCAGGGCGGGAAGATGAGCTGGAAGGAGGCGAGATCAAAAGCGGGAGCCTGAATACAGGGCCAGCTTTCAGTAGCGAGGCCTCTTGTTCCACAGAGAAACAGTTTTGCCTGCAAAGCTGTGTTCGGGGTCACATGCGCGATTGCAGATGTTAATCTGAGTGCTTGCTTCACTCACATCCTGGGTGTTCCCCGCTCGGCTCAGGGCTGCCTCCTCCTTTCCTTTTGCAGACGCAGAGCCGAGCGGTAGGTTTTGCAGAAGCCAGGCACACTCACACGCAAGCTTTGCGTGTGCACGCACTTCGCAAGCGGCTGCACGTCCGGGGAGGTCCCTGCCCCTGCGGGTCCAGCTGTCTCCCTTGTGTGTGCGTGTGTGTGTGCACACATGTGTGCGCAAAGGTGGTTTTCACAGAGGAACAAATCCCGTGGGACTCATTTTAGCGCCCCGTTTTACACGCTGCAGCCCTCCCTGGTTAGCTGAGTAAGCAGCTGCACAGAGAGCGAAGCTCTTTCCGAGCCCTGATTCAGCACAAGACTACGGCAGATGAATCACGGGCTTGGAGGGGACTCTAGGTCATCGAGTCCAACCCCAAACACTTCCTGCCTTGCCTTCCACCTCCCCAGGCTGCTGCCCTAGAGCGATGGCCATTGAGCAAGCCTTGCTGCAGCCCTGCCCTCTGAGGCGTGGAGGTTACAGGCAATGCCCTTGGCACAAGTTCCCTTCTCCGTGCGGCCTGGAAAGCAAGCAGCCGCTCCACCGGTGAACGTGTGGCCAGTTGTCCCGGGACAGCTGGCTCCTGACCCACCCGCGCCCTCCTTGCGTCCTGCCTTGCGCCGGGTGCAGGGAAGGCCGTGCCAGACGGCATGGGCGCTGCAGTCGGGCTGAGCCCTGGGAAGCAGGTGCCTTGCTTGGCTGGTTTCTCAGCCTGACTAATTCCAGGGAGCCCTCCCTGCCCCGGGCGCTCGCTGCTACACCCCACCTCGGCTTTGGGCTCGTGCCCAGTTCCAGCATCTCAGGCAGATGGACCAGGGAGGGAAAGCGGCTGGGGGAGCGCGGATGCTAGCGGAGGATCAGGCCCGTGCCTGTACGAGCAGCGGTGCGAGGCCGGCACCTGTCAGCGCTCACCCTCTGGCCAAACAGGCGCACACCCTGATGACACTGTCTCCGCGGCTTACACGGGAGTGATTCAGTCAGGGTTTCCACGCGCCCCTCCCCGACTTCTCCACGTGGTTTGGGAGAGCCATTACCTGGCCGGCCGCCCGAGGATATTCAGGACGGGCAGCGTTAAGGGACACAGACGGGTGCTGCTGGGACACAGGCAAGGCCGTGCACATAGCAGGCAGGAGGTTCACTAAGCCCTGAGGACTCTGGAAAGGTGGGTCCCATTCCAGGCTCTGCTACTGGTTTCTCCCATGGCCTTGGTCATGTCACCGCAGTGTCGTGCAGTGCGGCCGTGACCGTTTCTTTCCAGTTCTTCCCATGTGGCTGTGCAGCACCTCACAGCAAGGTCCTGGGCCTGGCTGGAGCCACAGGCCAGCTGTCACCGTAACGCAGGGATGCTCTGACGACTGGCTCTCGCTCAGCTCTTTTAAGAGAAGCCGCCTCTTTCCCGCATCCCCTGTCAAGTGGGCTTCTGGAGGGGCCAGGAGAGACCTCTGTGGCCGAGGCAGGAGCAGTGCAGGGGGTGACCAAGGCAGTCCCATCCTCAGCAATGAGGTAATGGAGATTTAGGATGTGCCGAACCGCCCGATGGTCTGGTGCCCGCAAACAGGACCGAGCCAGCAGAGACCAGAGGCTGCTTGTGAAACTCTCCATAAGTGGCCTCTGGAGCGAAGCCACCAGCAGCAACCACGTTAGACCCAGGTTTTCGCATCGAGATGACCCGGGTGCACCCCCGGCTGCATGTTCATAGGCAACGGGTGGTCACACCAGCACAGGCTTTGCTCCCACAAGTAAGGCCGGGGGAGCAGTGGGTACCAAGCCGTGAGCGTGTACCTGTGTGTGCTCCCCGCAGGCTCCGCTGCAGCACTCAGGATGGAGCAGCATGAAAGCGGGAGGACGGACTAGGATGTTTGCACCGAAGCCCAGACCCGCTTCCAGCTCTTGGGCGTCTGAGCAGATGGAGGTGCCCGAGCGTGGGTCTCTTCCACCCTGCACCAGGTCCTGAGCGCGCACGACTGAGTCTGTTTCTGGCACGTGCTTGTCTCTGAGCCTGAAGGCTACGTTGCAAATAGCAGCGAGGGGCTGGGGGTGAAGGGACCCCCCTCAGTCTGGCATTAGCTGGTTTTCAGGCGGCTGGAGCAGGGGGAACAGGATCGCACTCAGGCAACGGCTAGATGGGCTGGATCTGGCCCCGAGTCCAGGCTTGCAGGATGGCGCTGGGGAGCACAGCGGCCCCTCTCTGTGCTTGTGGCACTCCACAGTGCAGACTTGTCACCCCCTGAGAGCCGTGCTCAGCCCATGCCGGTGAGCATGGGCAGCAGGTTGGCTCCTGCCCAGCATGGACACATGTGGACAGAGCAGATTTTGTGGCAAGGTGCCCAGTTTGGTCAAGGGGTGGCATAGTGCAGTTTCCGTGAGTCAGAGTCCGGCTGCCTGGGATTCAAACTACAGTCTCTCTCTCCCTGATCCCATCGTCTGCAGCCCCTTGATACGAGGATGACGATCTTCCAGGAAATAGGGAAGCCGTTGTGAGTCCATAGTTGGCAGAGGAGGCCAGTCCGGGAGCTGCATGTTTGCCTGCAGATGTGCTGGCTCCAGGATGTCCCCACACATGCTCCAAGCCAGGTTGGAGAGTGGAGCCAGATGAGGTCATGCCCTGGGGACCAGCTGGTTGAACTAGGAGGGCACGGGAGGAACCATCCGCTCAGCGTCTTCAGGTTGTTTGAAGCAGCCTCAGCATCATCGCTCAAACCTCTGAGGTCAGAAGCATGCTCTCCTCTTGCCCTCGGCAACTCCAGCTTGCCCCAGGGCCCCCAGATGGGCAGCAGCGCCTGGCTCTGCCAAGGTACACTGGGCATCTCGGCACTCTCATGGAAAGCATGGCCCTGCTGGGGAAAGATTGGGCCCTGTCGAGCTATAAGGCAGCAGGACACGGTTGGGAGGAGCAGATCACTGCGTTGGATCCTGTTTCACGCGGTGATCGCGCAGGCATGAAGGGATTCTCACGCCCTCTTGGAAGTCGGGGTGCTCGGGGATCTTCCCTTGCAGAGTGGCTGGGGAATATTCAGTCTGGCTGGCAGTGGCAAGAAGGTTTCCCTGACCTTCGGAAAAATCACAGAGGAGACCCAGCATCTGACTCCAGGAGCGCTCAGTCCAAGCAGGCCGCCGGTGCTGCCTGAAGCAGCAGAGGATGCATCGTTCGAGTGGCCTCGTGCAAGAAGGTGGCCCGGGAGTCTTCAGGCAGGGCCTGGGCAGGCTCCCCCATGTCGTGGCCACAACCTTCGAAGAGAGGGTCATGATGCTGGCAGCGGGCAATGACAGAGCTGCAAAACAGCCTCACCTGGCTGGGAAGTGGGAGCTCAGCACCCCTATTCCCTGTCCCCTGGTCTTCCCCAGCACCAGAGAGGGGCTGAGCTTTCAGAATCAGGCCCTGAGCGAACGGGGGCTTCAGTGATGCTGTGGACATGTGTGTCACAAGAGCCTCAAGACACAGCACGGACGGGCTTTCCCCCGACTCTGCGGTAAGGCCACTGGGGAGGAGAGCCCGTGACAGGCACGTCTTTCTAGAGCCGGGACTCCGGTACGGTACCGACTGCGGTGCGCTGAACCTCCGACGGGCATGGCGTGGTAAAAATATCATTGCACCAGCGCTTCCCCACTGCCATCCGAGCCAACCGCCTTGGCCGCGAGGTGAGACGTTCCCCCTGACAAACGGTGCAGGCTCCTTTCAGCCTCAGCGTCTCCAGCCCATGACTTAAAGGGGACTCCCAAAGACGCAAGGTTTCTCCAGGCCCACGTGCAGCCGCTCGAACCTGCGGCGGGGGGAGCATGGCCACAGCCAACCACTTGGCCAGTCTCCTGCCACCCTTTGTGGGCGCTGTCGTGGATTTGGCCGGCGGGCTGCAGCTGCCGAGCTCCTGACCGTGCAGGGTCACCCTGTGCAGCCCTCGCTGAGTGTTACAGCAAGCACCAGGACCTCGAGGGGGTCATTGCAAGACTCCTCTTCCCCCTCCGCAATCAAGCAAGGTGTCCCGATATTTCTGACCCTCCCTGGGTGGGAGAGGCCAGACACCCTGAGCCTCGCTGGCCTGAGCTCACACTGAGATCTGCAGACACAGCCGTGATCTTGCCGGTATCCGACTGGATCAGCCTGCTAATCCCTGCTCCGCTTCGCTTCCCAGCAGCTGTCAGTCGTCTGCACTCCCGGGGACAGGCAGGCAGTCCGGTGTCTCATTTATGCTTCAAATTTCGCTCCAACTTAGCCCCACGGGCATGGTGGGGCCCAAAGACCCGCGTCTGACCTCCTACATACAGCACGTGAAGCTGACTTCGAATCTGGACTTCCTCGAGGCTGCAAGTGGGAGAGGCACAGCGGAGAAAAACCCTGCTGAGACCCAGCTCGCTCTCCCCTTCAGCATCCGCTCTCTGCCCCTGTGGGGAACAGGAGCCTGGGCAACATAGACCTATGGTTTGACCCAGTAAACGGCAGTCCTTCTGTTCTTACCAGCCTCTTCCTATTGCTCCGGCAATACAAGGCCATGCGTTTACCCTAACTGGGCAGCTGAAAATCCCCACCCCAGCTGGGGCCAGTCTCCTCCAGGGAGCAGCTTGGGGTAGGAGTATTCATGCAGCGCTTCTGCCGGGCAGCGATTTCGGGTTGGCACACCCGCGGCTGCTCTGGTTCATGTGTGCCCCCAGCTGCCCCCGGGAAGCAGGGACCCCCTGCAACGGCCTCCTCTCAAGCCAAGCCCAGAGCCCAGCATGGCTGGATGCTAGAGCGGGGGCCCCCGGTCCTGCCGTAGCTCGTTGGTATGGAAAACCCTGCACTGGGAGGCGAGAGGCTCGGTGTTGCTGGCTTAGCCCAGGCTGGCATCACGCTGAGCCCCGCTGGGTTTGGGTGGAGGAGGCAGAGATTTCCAGCAAGACCCCCACCCATGGATGGAGCTATTCCCAACTTGACCCATCGATGTCCGCCCCACTGCCCCCTCCCTTGGTCATCTGCTGGATGCGTACCTACAGGAACCTGGTCAGCCAGATTCGTGCCCGAGCTCCGGGGAGATCTGAGCATCTCTTAGGCTGGCTCCATTCGTAGCCAAGATGGGAGCTGCTGCCGTCCCTCCAGAGAGACGACTCCGAGCCCGAGACAGCGCAAGGCAGGAGGCAGCTTTCCAGCCGGGGATTCACCATGGATTGACGCCTTTCATTTCTTTCCCTTCCTTTCAGCAGCAAGAGCAGCAGGAGCCCCAAGACTGCAGCCTGGCCCTGATTGACTGGCAGGGGAAGGAGGTGAGACGCCTTAACAAACCAGACGAGCCATACCCCTTACCGAAGGGCACGGGGCCAGGAGAGCTTCTTCTCCATCCTACCCCCTTATCTTAGCTCCTGTCCTGTCCCAGAAGCACAGGGTTATCGAAGTCGCTGAGACGCGTGACATTTAACTACATAAATCCAACATCCCCCGAGGTGGAAAGAGGAAACCTGTGTAAAGGGTCTCACACGCACACGCACAACACACCTCACAGCACCCTTCGAAGGACCTCGTGGCACCCCAGGCTGCCCCATCCCCTGCATTACAGGGAAGCAGGCATTGATTCTGCGCAGCTCCCAGACCCCTGGGAGCTCCTCATTGTGGCCACTGAGGCAGGCAGGACAGGACTCCCAGGCCAGGACACCTGGATGAGGGACTGGGAAGGCACCCAGGTCTCTGCAGAGCAGCCTGGATCACTGGACCACGGGGCGGGGGTGAGGGACACGCAGACACAGACAGCCTCTGCTTGCCACCTGTCCGCCCCGGCCCTTGCTCGTGCACACGTGTAAACCATGGCTGTGCCTAAGGAGGCAGCATCAGTCATTGCCGGGCAGTGAGCGCCGCGCGGCTGTCCCCTCGCATCACAATACAATCATTGAGAGAAGAGTCTTCTATAAATGCCCCGCTCCAAGGGACAGGGTTTGATGCAGAGGACCCAGGACAGGGCATTCAGGACAGATCCCCGATGCCTCCCTGCTGAGCCTGGCATGGCTGCCGGGTCGCAAGGCTCCAGTGCTCCTTCCAAGTCTGGGGCGGGGAGGGGCAGCTGGGGGTCTACTCCCTGCTGGGAGACGAGGCGCCGGCAATGGTAGCATCATGCTGGTTCCTCTGGTGTGAGGAAGGCTGCCCCCAGCTATCGGGGGCACTGGTCACTTGGCCTGGGGAGCTCAAGGCTGTTGGACACTCCCTTGCATGGTGCTGGTGTGTCTCAACCAGTAGCCTGGCAGGGCTCTTGGGTTAGGTGCACCTTTGAGATGGGGGTGTGAACTGGGCACAGGCCTAAGCCCTTCCTTCCCCTGGGTCTTGGGTCCCTGTGGCTTGGGTCCTGGAATTGAGGGCTGGGAGGTGCCGTGGTATTGGTGAGCAGGGCTGGGGTCCTGGAAACCTCTTGCCACATGAACCCAACACGCCTAACCCTGCCCTGCCCTGCAGCAGACGCCGAGCCGGGCTGGTTTCTGCTGGTGTCCTGGCATGTGGGCACATCCCGTCCCAGGGGAGGAGGAGGCTCCGCCGCGCGTCATCCCGGGGGTGAAAGTGACTCAAAGTTCCCTCGGAGCGGAGGGCCCTGGGCCGTGCCCAGCAGGACTCACTGCCCGTCCGTCAGCGAGCGTGGTCTCACCGCAGCCGGCACCCACGCCCCGTGCCCACATTCCTTCGGCGTGACTCCTCCGGAGCCATCCCACGGCTCTGCAAGCCTCCGCCCAGGCCTTGGCAGGTGTCTGGCTGCCAGGTGAAGGCAAGGGTTTGAGCAGCCTCTGGGGGCAGGTCTGACGCTGGTTTCTGCTGCACTTTTACACGTGGCTGTGGCTGATGTGCAGCCTTCTCCGGGAGGTGACTGCGGGATGCAACGGAGGGGGACGTGGGAAGGAAGGCGGCTCTCAAGCAGGCAACCGGGGACCGGCTCTCCAGTGCGCTTCCTGGCAGTCCAAAGCCATTTGAAAGACAAGAAGATGAACAAGA
>NW_005842059.1:1018761-1020807 GCF_000455745.1 Alligator sinensis
CTTAGGGGCAGTTGGCACAGCACAACACAGGCCTGGAGGGGATCTTGAGCGGTTACCTGATCCATCCCGTTGCCCCAAGACTAACTAACCCTCAACTGGCGCATCCCCACAAGCAGGAACGTGTGTTTCCCTGGGGACAACCAGCCGTGGCACAACTGGGTCAATTGACACAATTTTAATTTAAAACCCCACCAATTAAAAACGCACCGTTTCAGTTTAGGGAGAACTAAACCCCCGTTACGTGTACCAGCAGCAGAGGTTTTCCACCTTTTTTCATTTGCAGACCCCTTTGGAAATTTCGAATGGAGATGCGGACCCCTTTGAATTGTAAGTGTGGGTGGTCACATGCTTTTGACTGATCACAGTCATCTTTCCTAGACCCCTTAGGCATAATCTGCAGACCCCCAGGGGTCCATGGACCACAGGTTGAAAACCACTGGGCTACACTATACAGGAATCCCATGCACCACGTCCTGCCATCCCAGACCTGCGCCTTGAGCCCGGAGACCTCCCTCCCCAGAGGGGCTAACTTCCAAACCATGATCAAATCACCAGTTCTGCGCTGTTCGATGTTTTCTGTTCGTGTCCCCACTGCTGGCAGCCGGGGCCATTTATTGTCACACAGACAAATCCATCAGGAATCGAAGGCAGAAACCTGCCACCCTAACTCTTGAAATCACACTGGGTAGAGTATCGCAAGTGGGATTACATTGCTCCCAAGGGCAACTCCCCGGAGCTGACCGGCCCCTTGCCGTGGTGCGCAGGGCACGGACAAGCCCGGAGCTGCGCGGCAGCGATGAGTCAGAGAGCGAAGGACAGGGAAGAGGCAGCTGCCAGAGCAATGATAAATGAACAGAGTGGCTCCAAGGCAAGCGAGAGGACATTGTTCCTTCTCTACTTTGGGCGCAGCCGCGTGTGACTCATCAGCTCTCCTGCCCCGCCGGCTGGAGCGAGCTGGGAGCACCCTGGTGTGCAGCGATCCGTCACGTGCACGGGGCCTGGTGCCAGCAGGGAGGGACCCTGGGAACCTCCGGGGCTGGAAGCAGCAAAGCTAATAGCCTGAGCCAAAGAGCAGGGCTGCAGAGCGGACGAGATGCATGTCCTCTGTGAATGCACAGGCACGGGGGGCCACGCACGCACCCCCACCCCTGGCTTCTCTTCCTCCCAGATCCTTTGGCCAAATGCTCGCCCAGTGCAGGGCGCAGTCCAACAGCCGCCGGCACAACACGCTTTCTGCGCGCACAGCTGCAGCCGGCTTCAACGTGTTTTGTACATGCTCGGCCTTGGGAAGGGGAGGGCGTCTGCCTAGCTCTGTTGGGGAGGGAGTGCTTTTGAGGCAGCGAGTTTGGGGAAGCCCAGCAAGTGTTTGCAGGGAGAAGGCCCTGCAGCGGATCGTACTGGGGCAGAGAGTACCGGCACGGGCAGGCAAGCCGCCTGCCTACAAACCATCTGAACATGCATCGCAAGGCATGGCTGGCTGGTCTCCTGATGTGGACGGCCAGGGGGAGGCGGTGAGAACCGAGCCTCTGCCTGGGCTGGTCCTTTCAGAGCTCGGCACTGCTGCCGGGAATGTGGGCACATCCGTGTTTCACAAGGCACCAGCTTCATCCCCCTGGAGCACGCCGGCACGGGGAGACCGTGACGAGGCTGCAGGCCAGGAGGCAGGGGAGCTGCGCCCACGCTGCTGGGGCAACACCGCCTCCTCCCCTTGCCAGTGCTCTGCCTTCGCCCGGGGGCTTTGCTCCCGCGTCCAGTGCGACCTTGGGCAGGTTTCCACGGGCGCCTGCGGCTGGCACAACCCGACAGGAAGGTTTGGCTTCACGCCTGGCTCGAAGCAATCACAACCATAATAGCAAGGACAGGGCTTGCTGTTTCCACTCACAGCTGGTCCCGGCCACTGCCGCGGAAGGGCGAACGAGGCAAAGGCTCACGGCAGACGTTAATCCGACAGCCTGGGCCTCGCGCCGCTCGGATTAGCAGGTTTAGCTGCGAGGTGGCTGCCACAAGCCGGCCGTAGCTGCTGGCTAGGAAGAGCCCGGCTGGGGG
>NW_005842059.1:1021416-1027434 GCF_000455745.1 Alligator sinensis
CCACAAGCCGGCCGTAGCTGCTGGCTAGTACGAGCCAGGCTGGGATGCAGGGGCACTTCCACGCCGCCCCACACGTGTCAGCCCCTGGCAGGAGGCAGGGAGGAAGGCCCCGAGTGTGCCCGGTGCCTTTACGCTGGGCTGCCGGCACACCCAGGGGTCCCACGCCACCTCCCTCCTGGGGCTGCATGCCTGGAGAGGAGGCTGATGTCCTCGGCGGCACCGCTGAGCTCTGCCGCTGGGGCACAGACGTCTCCTCTGCCTCGCCGCCCCACACGTGTCAGCCCCTGGCAGGAGGCAGGGAGGAAGGCCCCGAGTGTGCCCGGTGCCTTTACGCTGGGCTGCCGGCACACCCAGGGGTCCCACGCCACCTCCCTCCTGGGGCTGCATGCCTGGAGAGGAGGCTGATGTCCTCGGCGGCACCGCTGAGCTCTGCCGCTGGGGCACAGACGTCTCCTCTGCCTCACATCTGTCTGGGGGAGGTGGGACTCGGTACCCGCTTGAAAGCTGCATGTCTGCTCTCACCATCGTGCTGGCGCAGGTGCGAGGAGGGGAACACGGGATGCTGAGAGGTCAATGTCTCGAAGCACGATGGCACCGATATGGGCATCCCTCTGCAAGGTGCAGGCCACAGCTGGTATTTTGCTTTGCTCTTCACCGCATCAAACGTTTCCACCTGCCCGAGGCACGTGCAGGCTTGGGGCTGCGCCCCCTGCTCCCTATGTCCTGGTGCCTCACGGATTGAACTCCTGAAGCCGAAATGGCAGCGCTGCCCCAGCAGCTATCTCCAAGATCGCGCAGGAAGTGATACAGCCTCCTTCTGCGGTCGCTGGCAAAGAGCTCTCCAAAGTGAGAATAAAGGCACTCATTCAGTGCTGAGGACCAGGGCTGCTTCACCTTTAGGAAGGGACTGCAGCTATTTCCTGAGCCGCGCCAGTTTATAGTTGTTTCTTTTTTTTTTTTTTGGCTTTGTGGCACTTTGCCTAAGGGCGCCTGGATTGACAGGCGAGGTCGATGGGGCCCGTGGAGCCCAGTCAGAAGTGGGTGGAGGGTGACATGGCTGAGGACTTGGCTTTAGAGTTTAGAGCTGCTAATATTTCCTGTGCCTGCATGTGTATGTAGGTGTATGTGCATGTGTGTGTGTGTGGGTGTAGGTGGGTGCGCTTGTATGCATGCACGTGTTTGTTTGTGCATGTGTGCATCCGTGTGTGTGCATACATCGGTGCATGATGCGTGTGTGCGAGTGTAATCCTAGAAAGTGAGGGTTGGAAGGGACCTCACATCTAGTCCAACCCCCTGCTCCAAGCAGGATCATCCCCAACTACATCATCCCAGCCAAAGCTTTGTCTAGCCGGGGTCTTAAAAACCTCCAAGGGTGGAGATTCCCCCCCCTCTCCGGGTAGCCTGTTCCAGTGCTTTACTACCCTCCTCATGAGAAAATTCTTCCTAATATCTAACCTGAACTTCCCTTGCATCTGTATGTATGTACGTATGTATGCATGTGTCCGACTCTTTGTGTGCATGTGTTTGCGCATGTGTGCATCTGCGTGCATGTGTGTGCGCGCGCGCACCTGTGTGTACGCGCACATGTGCACATGTGCATGCGTTTGTGCATGTGAATGTGTGCATGTGCACACATGTGCACCTATGTGTACACATTTGTGCATCTGTGTGTATGCCTATGCATGTGTATGTGCGTGCACATGTTTGTATGCATGTGTGCGCCTGCACGTGGGTGCACATTTGTGCTTCTTTGTGTGTGTGCATGTGTATGTGCATTTGTGAATTTGTGGGGGGGTGTGTGCACACGCATGCAAATGTGTATGCATGTGTGTTTGTGTGTCGGTGTGCACATACATGCATGTGTGCATGCACATATGCGTGTGTGTGTGTGTGACATTCCCTCCCAGGGCAGAGGCCGTGCTGACAGTGCTAAGCTGCCCCTTAGCTCCCATGCTTTGGGCTCCACTGAGAGCAGGCCCTCCTCGCAGGACAGTGAATGTCCCCCTCTGTCCTAAAACGCAGCAACCGTTCTGGACGGTGCCTGGAAGAAGCTCCGTGGAGTCCAGCAAAGGGAACAGCAGAGAGCAAGCCTGAGCCATCTCACAGTGAAACGCCCTTCATTAATGAGGCGCAGAGATTACAATATGCCAATCAGGAGAAAGAGAGAGACGGCTGAAGGCCGTCGGGTGAGACCCACCCTCTCGTGCAGCCGCTTTGGCCTCTGCCAGCGAGCTGCATCCTGCCTTGCCTCAGCCCTCTCGCATCCTGTTCGTGTCCCCGGGCGGGCAGGATCAGAGCCTGGAGGAGGCCGAGCGCGGTCTGTCCACACGCAGATGACAGGGGCTGGCGCTGGAACGATGGGGGTGGGGGGAGAGGGGAGACCACAGCTGCACCGCTCTCTCAGAAAACCGAACCATGCTACGTGGGGTCTCTCGGGGAAGCCGGCGGGGTGGGAGGAAGAGCAGGGCTTACTCAAAGCTAACTTTTAGCTATTTTTAATAGCAAGAGCCCACGTTAGCCAGCGCTCAGTGTAAAGGTCTGGAGCAAGAAAGGACACGTTGCCCTGAACTGAAGCGACACGCACCTGCTCCTTCTCGGACAAGGACCTTTCCCATCGAGGTTCTCATCTCTGAATGCTTCAGGTGCTGGGGAACAGGACTGTCCCTTCCTGCTTCGCGAGCCATCCTCACCCGCCTCCAGCACAGAGGTCGAGGGCAGAGCGTGGGTGGGAGCTCGGCCTGGGGCTGGGCTGGATCACAGAGTCACGGAGAAGTGGGGCTGGAAGGGACCTCCGTAGGCAGGATCATCCCTATCCAAACCATCCCAGACAAATCCATAACCTGACCTCTTAGTAAGGCTGCCGTCAGCCCTGCCACGATACAACACATCACACCCGAACCCGCCAGGGGTAACGCAAGGGAACCGTGACAGCCGGCGTCCTGCTTCTATGAAACGATGTCAGTGTACACTCAAGAGATCTCAAGTAGAGGCCACGGTCTCCGCTACAGAGGACGGCAACCCCGCCGCAGCCTGTACCAATCTGAGCACAGGGTAAAACTCCTTCCTGACCCCGAATACGGCATCGGTCTGACCCTGAGTGGAGGGGCAAGATCCTCTCACCACAACCCTCCAGCTTTAAGCCCCAGCAGGAGCACTGGCACAGCCCAGTCCCCATCCCCAGCCTGGGCTGCAGCCAGCACCCAATGCCTCCGCGGCTTAAACCCCCCTGACACCTGTAGCAGAAAGGTGGGGAGGGGGCAACCAGCAAAGCCTGGGAAATACCCGCAGCAGTACATAGGCAGCGCTACGCCTAGATCACCCCCAACCACCGCCTGTCCAGCCTCTTCTCGAACACCTCCAGTGATGGAGAGGCCACAACTCCCTGCAGCATCTAGCCCGCTGCCTCGCTGGTCTCACAATGAAGAAGTGTTTCCGGATATCCAGTCTTAACCTGCTTTGCTGCTCCCCCAAGCCATCGGTCCACGTCCTCCTCTCGGCAGCGAGAGAGGAAAGGTGCTCTCCCTCTTCTTCATGGCAGCCCTTCACGTAGCTGAAGACTGCTGTCATATCCCCTCTTACGCACCCTTTCAGCAAGCTGAACGGGGGAACCAGCCGATCCCATCAACATTTCCATGGGAAATGATCCAATGCATTTCAATACGGTCAAGCAGGAACACGGCCCTTGCGGCGTGATGCTCCTCATTTATCACCTCGCATTACTCTAATAAAATAGTGCAACCCTAAGCAAGCGAGGCACTGCAAGAGGTCGCAGCCACATGTTTTCTAAATACGGCGGTGTGTAAAACACGGCAGGGTGTCAGCTTTTCACCCCCCGATTCAGGACAAAACCGGATTTCAAAATCTTGGATTGAGCCCAGAGGTGGAAATGCTGCATTTCTGCCTGCCTTGCTTGGCAGCCCCAAACGAGATTGCCCCCAGCAGCGCACTATTACAGCCAGGCGCTGCAAAGCTGGTGTCTCATTGCCCTTCCTGGTCAGGGACCGGACTGGCATGTCCGTGCCCTGTCAAGGGGGCAGTTTGTTTGTAGGCATGAGGGACACACCGGAGGTGGCCGGACCTGAGGTTTTAGGAACGGAAAAGCGGTGTTCTACAGGGGAAAGGAAAAATAGCTGCCCACTTGGAAATTCAATTAGTGGCAACTTTTGGAACTTGCTAAAAATATAGATATATATATATTTTTTTTTTTTTCCTGCCTCCAAACCAGAAAATCTGAGAAACTTTTTTTGAGCATTGAAGGCAAATGCACGTCCCATGAGCAAACCCTTTGAGAACACGTTTGGGCTCGATGTAAAATGTAAAAGCAGGGAAGAACAGAGGATTGTGAGGCCTAGGGAAGAAGAGGAGGTGAATGCTTATATTATTATACAGAGATGAAGGGAGGCGAATGCTTAACACCAACAAAAACTGAAGGGAACTGCCGGAGACTGAAAGAAAAGCGCACCGGACTCGTGAGCACTGACTTGGGTTAAAGGAGCCCTGTTGCTAGAAGATAAAGATCTGTTGTTGGGTTTATTTTAGGGGAGTGGTTGTATATCTAAAGGTTAAATCTGTTATGTGATAACTTGTATTCCTTAATAAAGAAAAGCAATGGCCCGGGCTCCGGTCCCTGGCAAGAGGCGAGCAGAGGAAGCCATTGGGAATCTGTTGATCCCTGCACACGAGCAGCTGGTTGAAGCCCTGAAGCAAGAACTTAAATATCCTGCCCAGCCTGTGACAGCAACTCCTTGCTCCCTGTATAAATCCCCGGGTCCTTTCCCCGTCCCCCGGGAGTGCGTGGAGGGGCACAGTCAGGTGTGGGGATGCACAAGGAGCTCGGCTATCCAGGCACTTGGGCTCACGGCAGGAAACCCTGGCGAGGGGCAGGCCCAAGCGGCTGCTGCTGGATGTGCCCCACATGTGCAAGACACGTAGCGGAGCCGCACTTGCTTGCATCTCGCAGGGCCCCGGGCATGTGCTGCTCTGGAGCCGAGCATCCGCTTGGCCTGTGCGCCCGGCTCTAACACGTGCGTCAGCCTTTCTTTTTCTTTTGCCTCTGATATATTTATATCAGAGGAACTTGGCTCAGACGTGCTAGTCAGGCGCAGGACATCTCCGAAGAGCCACCCAGGCCCGCCCTGGCTTGCGGGCTACCGCTGTCAGCCTGACTGGCTTCCTCCGGGCTGCTGTGCACAGCGGGAACAGGGGGAAGCAAGCAGCAGGGAGACAGCGGGTGCAGGCGGCGGCTGAAGTGTCCCCACAGGATGCAGCTGCGCTGGTCGGGAACAATTTAATCTGCACGGGTCGGGTGACTTCACTCACTGGCCGACGAACCCCTGCACTACGGAGGCAGAGGGAGGGGGCTGAGGAGCGGCTGCTGCCGTGGGGCTCTTGAAACATCTGATTGCCCCCTCCTGACTGCCCCGGCTGGGGCAGAACATGCCGCGTGTCCCCCCGACACGCCCTGCGGTTAGCTCCCGGCCTGCAGGCGAGAGGCGCGGGGTGTTTGCTGGCAGGCGTCCCGAAGCACAGGGGCCGCATGCAACACGGCATCGTCCTGGTCTTCATCTTCCACGTGCACTCCGCCATGTGAACAGTGCCAGAGCCTTGCTCAGACCCAGGAGCCACACGCAGACAGGCTGTGAATAGCAGCACGGCCTCCCCGGGCACCACACTGCCTCACCAAAACACCCCAGGTCTCCCCGCGCGGGCACCGCAGGCTGTTCCCCGTGGGCCGGCTTCTCCAGAGATGGGAGAGGCAGCATCCTCCCCATCAGGTCCCTGCCGTGCCCTGCTCCCTCTGCACCCGCTCTGCGGAGGACACGCGCTGGCCAGCGCTCAGGGGTTCACCCTGTCCACGGGAACAGGTCTGTGCCAGGGGCAAGTTCTCCTTTGCGGGCAAAGCGGGACTCGGAGGGGGCCACAGAACAAGCCCCAGCACAAAGGGCCTGGGGCAGGCGAGGCTGGAGGGGCAGTCCCCAAGTGAACCGCTCTGCAGACCCCCCAGGAGGGGGCGCTCCG
>NW_005842059.1:1027465-1039483 GCF_000455745.1 Alligator sinensis
CCAGGAGGGGGTCCTCCGGGTGGTCCAGCCCCATCTCCACGCAGTGACATTTGCTGCTGGGCAGGTCAGGGGTAGGGATTTTTGGAGCCATCGGCTTCTACAAGCATTTTTCTGGCCCCTTTAGGGCCCTCCAAGGTCGGTCTTTGCCACCTCGTGCTTTTTCCTGATGTACCTCGAATCAGGAGATTATAAAGCAGTCAAAAACTAGCAGGGATCTGCCATGGGGGGAAGGACTTGGCCATTTACTTGGAAAGGCAATGAGGCTCTTCTGCCAGAAGTGGCTTCGGAGAGGAGCGGGGGGCACGCGCTCCCGGAGCTAACAGCACCTGGCATCAGCAAAGGCACTTTTAAGAGTCCGGCACAGACAAAGCATGGATGGAAAACACCTGGACTCAGAAAAACCACGTGCAATGATCCTGAATAAACAGGGGGGTCAGCCACGCCGGAGGAGAGCGGGGCATGAGAGCGGGCAGGGGATTAGACTGGGGTGCCGGTACAATACAGCTCCATCAATCGTGGCTGAGCTAGGCCCCCTGGTCAAGGCGCCCAGCCCCAGCAGGCCTCAGACACCCACCTCCCTACCCAATATCAAGAAAGGCCCACCGAAACCTATGAACCTCTTCATCTCCTTCAGTGATGGGAAAAGAGCAGGGGAGCTGGCAGGGAGGAGCAAGGGCACAAAGGAAGCCTGGCTGCTGCGGGCTCAGCCTCTCCCACAGCCACGCCGTTGCTCCTGCCAGCTCCGGCAGGCAGGGAGGAGGGTTTAATAACCGCACTGAAGGGTGCTGGAACGAGACTCAACGTCGCACGGACCCGCTCCCCACCGACACCCGCCCGCAGCGGGAGGAAGTGGCAGAGCCCGCGGGACGCAGGGTGGGGACCCGTCGGAAGCAGTGACAAGGAGCAGAGCCAGCAAAGGGAGCCCAAGAGCTGCTGGCCGCATGCTGCAGGAGGCCGAGCAAAGCCCAGGCAGGAGGTGCCCTTGCTGCCCAGGCTAAGGCGAGCTGGAAGGCTAAAGAAAGTGGCCCTCGAGCCCATTTCCAACAGGTGCTTTCTGGCTGGGAGATGAGACAGCAAGGGAAGGTTGGAAAAAGTGGGTGGGGAGGGAGAAGAAGAGCATTTCGTCGTGCTCGCAGACAGAGACTTGCTTTGCAGGCTTGTCTCCCGGCCTGGCAACTGTCCTGCAAGTCGCAGAGCTGCCAAAGCAACAGAAATGAGCTAAATGCCGTCTCGACAACAGCAATATTTCACCCGTGTCAGCCGTCTGAAGCAGTCCCACTCGGGGTCAGGGGGAGCTCCCCAAGGAAACCCACTGTGGGCCGTCACCTGCTCTGCCCCCTGACACTCGTCCCCTAGCTGGGTTTGACTGCACACTCAGGATTGGCTTTAAGACAGCCCAAAATGACAGCGATTGCTGAGCAGCCCCGACTACCGCCATCCTTCGCTGGTAGAGCTTGCAAAACGAGCGATGCTTTTAAAAGGGTCCTGCGCTTTATCCATTCACTTAGCTGTCACCCCTAGGAAACTCATTACCAGACCTTACCCCTGCTCCCGGTCATTCATCTCCAGCAGCTCTGAGAGAGTCTGAGCCTTTCCAGCCAGACCCACGGGCAGATCCAGATGTTGCCAACGGCTTTGGTACTCTCCAGGCTCCCTCTGGGATCTGGTCCACTTGGCCGCAGCACGTCAGAAGCAGAGGACGCCACGCTCATCACCGATGTGTGGCTGTGACATGCCCGCCACCTGCACGCTAGCGGCTCGTGCTTTTGGGCTCTCGCGCGCTCGGTCCGCCACCTCCCCTGCATTCTTGCGCTGAAATGCTGCAACGCCCTTGTCCTCTAAAAGCGAGCCAGCCAGCTTCTCTCCACCCATTAAATAAAGGCATAAATCGGGTAGTTAAGGCACTGAACTGGGACTTGAGAGATCTGGGATCATTTCTCAGCTCTGCCACAGATTTCCCATGTCACCCTGGGCATGTCACCCAATCCTCTCTGCACCTCAGCAGCCCACCGGTAAAACAGGAGCAACATCTACTCCTTTTTCCCCCCCTGCATCCACCTCGTCTGTTCAGGTTGGAGGCATCTTGGAACAGGGGTGTCTCTTGCTACATGTTTGTACAGCGCCTAACACAACAGAGGCCTGATGCGAGTCAGGGCATTACCAGAGAGAGAGCAAAGACACTGCAGTCTGCAACCCCCTGATTAAAGAAAATTGGGTTGTGACTGGCTCCGTGTTGTGTGTTTTGTTGCCCGCTGGCAAAGGGCCAGGAAGGCAGGCAGCTGAACGCAGCTGGGATGCCCCGGCTCTACGTGACCGAGGGGAGACTGCTAGAACTTGCACCAACAGCCGTGCGAGGCCACAAATCGCCTCCCTGTTTTGTGCTTAGCTCTGGTCTCTCCACGGTGAAGCAATGCCACTGTATCGCCCGAGCCTGCAGAAGTTGAGAGGCAGATGGACAAAGCTGGGGGAGAGCAAGGCTGGCCGGGTGTCACTTGACTTTCTTCTGCGGCATGGGGGAGGCTGGGGTTGGACTCTGTGCCCTGGAAAAGAAAAACATAGCTGCAGACGTTTCAGTGCGCACAGCTTTCTGCAGACTGCGATTAATGATGCTAAGCCTCCGCGGGCAGCAGCATTCGCACACCAGCTGTGTGGATAATGGACGGGGTGGCGCGCCAGCGCTCTGAAATGGGCCGCTATTTGCATTTGTATCCGCGCACCATGGCGGCACAATGAAGCCTGTGCGATGCACTTTGTCAGCCTGCACCGCGCCGATGAGTCAGAGGTTTAACACAACAATGAGAACCACAAGCTCAGCGGAGGCAGCCGGGGAAAGGGGCTGCCCCCTCTCCGCTCCCCCCTTCCAGTCCTTGCCTGGAAGGTTTCAGGATCTGCGCCGTGGTGGAAATGAGAGGCATTGGGCGGAGGGGGCAGCAGCGCAGTGGGCTGCGCATGGCAGGAAGCTATCACAACAGTGGGGCCTCTGCCCCTACCAGCCTGCAGTCAAAGCAGTGCTCATTTACACCCCAGGGACTCTCCTGAGCATGGTGCAGGAGGATTAAACCAGGCGCCAGGAACCTGAATTCACAGCAGGGAGAGAGAGAGAGAGAGAGAGAGAGAGGGGAGAGGGATGGTTCATCAGGACAGGGATGCTGCCTAGCTTGCCATTTCATTGACGGAAGCACATCGCAGGCCCAGGATTGAGTCCTCGGCCACAGAGAGCTTGTCTACTTTACACCGCGGGTTACTACTGTGTAGCAACAGGGGGCCAAATTAACCCAGCTTGGCTCTAACACCGGCCCCGACCACCACTGCTGGCCTTTCCCTTGGTGACGACTGCCCCCAGTTCTCCGTGCCACCCTGCCACTGCCATCCTATGCGCTGTAGTTTGTTGACCCGCGGTCTACACCATGGCAGCAGCTGTCCCAGGCAAAATGGGCCCAAGCACCCCCTGTCCCATCCACCTCCATCTGGATGTGGCTCGTGAGGCCACTCCAGGGCCACCCCCAAGTGCACGCAGCGCAGCTGTGGGGTTTTGTGAATACCTGCAGAGCAGTTGGAGGGAACATCTGGTGCCAGGCCTTGCATCACAGACTGGCTGGAGCAAAGTTAAGATGACAGGGAGGCTGGCTCCGGCGGAGACCACAAGTGATGCCAGAGATCGAACGAGCCGGGTCACACGAGGTTGCCCGTAAGCCTCTGCCAACCGTTGGTGATACCTCGCTTGACTCTCAGCAATAGCCCAGTCTGACCCTGGGAGCTCTGCCAAATACCTGGGTCTGAGGCTGATCCACGCCCAGCCACCTCCTTGCTAGCCCTTCTTGCAGTATGTTCAGCACCCCCCGAGCTGCAAGCTGCAAGCACAATAAGTCCTCCAGCACCAATCCCACAATTCCTTGTTGCTGACTCCCAGCCTTTCTACAATCCATTTTCTGTTTCTGCCTGTGGGTAGAAACAAGCCCCAAAAGACAGACAAATATAGGGTAGACCAATTCCTAGAAGGGCTTTGCAAAGGAGCCTGGGATGCATCTTAGTGTCCTGCTCAAGAAAAGGGCAGCGGATGACTTTTGGGTCAGCTTCAAAGGGAAGACAGAGAAAGGGACGGGTGGCTCACGTGGCTCGGGCTTTTTAAGTGACCTCAGGATCAATCCTAAAAATCCTACTGTCAGCGCTGCCTCCACCCCTCTCCAATCACAGGCTGGTGCTAAAAGTGTCCATCTCCCACTGACAGCCATTGAGGGACGGGCTTCCAACTCTTTTGAAAATCCCAGCCATAATTCCCAGGGTTTAGAAAATGGCCTTGCATTAAGGCCAAATCCAGAAGGAATGACAGGGCATGTGCATCCTTAGCCCCCTGCCCCTACTGACACCTTTACCAGCCACCAGTGCATCTGGTGGCTCTGGAGACGTCTTATAGTTCCCTTTTTTAATAATTTCCCTAAAAAGAAAAATGCAGCTAATGTGAAAACAAACAATTCCCTCGCATCTCTACACTGAAGCAATTTTGGAAGGAGGCATAGGCACGCCCTCAAAAGTAAGGCAGGGGAGTCTCCTTCTCTGGACTGCACTTGAGATTCGCCTGCGGTCTTGCAAAAAAAAAAGAAAAAAGGACCCCAATAACCACATGGCTGCAGCAGAAAGCTTTGCTCTCTGGGAAGGTGCGGACAAATCTGCTGCATGATCATGGATGGGTAAGAACTCAGCTCTCAGGGACGCTGGGACCAGCCCAGTCCCAGAGCACTGGTGGGGAGGAGAGCAAAGAGGCTGGGGACTTGGGCCTGAAGTCTGGGCAGCCAACTTGAGATGCCTTAAAGGGCCTGACTTCCAGAGTGGGTGCTCAGTCTCACTGCCTGCTGAATGCGAGACCCCTCCACGGGACCTCAAGTTACCCACTCAGGAATTGAAGCATCCGTCCAGCTATTAATAGCCTCTACTGGCCTGCGCACATCTTCCGAGCCATGGATCTGCAAGTTCAAGTCCCTGAATTTGTGCATCTCTCGTGGTGACCCACGGCCATTTCTTCATCCATAGAACAGCAGGTTTTGCAACATGGAAAAGGAGACGACAAATGCTGCCACAAGCGTGTGGCGTCTGAAGGCTTCCCCCCTCCCACGGGACTGAAAGCACATTGCACCGTTAAGCTTTGCAAACCCGTTAGCAGATTGAATCGACAAGTCCCCAGCAACGCTTGAGGGGGAGGTGAGGGGAATGTTCCTGCTCGCTGGAACCCCACGTGCTTTTGCAGTCCAAAGGGGACCGGTTTTGTTCCTGACAGCCGAGGATGTGCAGGAATCTCAGCTCATTAAATACTCTCCTCTCAAACAGAGTTACCATGCTCTGAAGTCTTCACAGCAGTCATGACACTGCATGTTTCACCAGGCAAGCTGCCCAAGCAACGCGCAAAAGGACACAGCTTCCAAGCCGTGCTGATACAGAAGAAGCGAGACACAAAGGAAGGGAATTTGGGCCATAAAACGGGTAAGAAGAAAAATAGGCAAATTCACATGTTGTCCTGGATGCCAGCATATTGAAATGCTTAGCAGCATGTTCAGTTGGCTGCACCAATACCTAGTGTTAGAAAGCTTAACACTTCTTCGACCTGAACACATACGTATTCATCGCAGATGCTGTGAAATTTGATTTTCCAGTCTTTGCTGGTTAAGGATCCCAGGAGGAAAAAAGCAAGAAAGTAGGTCTGCTAAATAATGTGACCGGGGATTACACTTTATGGTGAGTTCTCTCTGACGCTCTCAGGCACAGGGTATTATTTATATCATCAGTGAGCTCATAGTGTGCAGTCACAAGATGATCAGGAAGGATGCACAGGCCAGCTCCAGCATTTACCATGGAAACATATGTTAGAGTAATCATAATAGTTCCTTTCATAACCCTAAAGTGCTCAGCGCTGAGCTGCAGGCTGCCTATATACCACCTCCCAGACATCTGAGCTCCAGTGCAGTCAGTATCTAAACGGGTACAAGTGATGCAAGACCGGGGTCCTGAAGAGGAAAAATGACTTCTTAGCTTTGTTGATAAGACAATTCTGTTGTGTTCAATGCTTACATTTTCAATGAAGAGCCAGCACAACCAAAGTTTCCAAATTAGATTTGGACATTCAAATACAAATAAATGAATTGGCATGAAATGCTGCCAATATATCTAAAATAGCCAGGCATTTTGCGGGGCTCCAAGGCCTTCATATGCTTGCATTTCATCCTGGCCTGATTTTTTTGCATTTTAAAAACCTTGCAACAAAGCAAAGTCGTTAGTATCGTTGCTCTGCACTGGTACCCACACCCATAAATCCCAGTGTAAAACAGTGCAGGGCTGTGCAAGTATCCTGCTTTATCAATCATTTTCCAGGAAATATGATGATGTTGTAATTGATTTACATGAAGGGCATATACGAATGTTCAATCTCCGTTCATTAAGTCTCTCCTTTGTTTCAACAGGACACCTAAGACGTACAGAATGCAAATATTGATTGAAACGTTAGCATGCACTGCTAGCTTTATAACTTACACCGGGTGCCCTTACAAAGTTACTGTAACATTTGCAAAAATTCTCCATATGAGCTAAAGGAAATAACACAAATAAAGCAAAGCACTAAATTGCAGGCTTTTAAGGATGCCTACTGCAAATAAATGAAGCAATTACACAGTTATTAAATAATTTTCCTGTTGATTGAGGACTCAATCATGTTTCCGATTAAAATCAGTGGGAGTAAGGTCCAACCTTTCATGACAAATGGTCCGTTTCCACAACTCCTCCATGCCCAAAATAAGAAGTCTCACTCCTAACCCAAAAGCACACTAATCTGCATGGCACAGAAACAATTAAAAGTTACTTAAAGATAGAACCCAAATGAGAGGATACCCTTGAAAGGAGCCCTGCTGGCTTCTTTAAAGTCACGATCATGCTGTGTTAATATTTTCGTAGTCACACGCTGTTTTGAACACCCTGTTAGCTCAAGGACCTTGCGCGTGAAGTGATCGCAGGCCGCCTGATCCAAAGGCCATTCCTTAGCCTATGGAAAAGAACTCGCTTTCCAGTCTTAGCAGCAAATCAAGTAATTGTCACCCTTTTTAATTCCCCCTGTATTCTACCTAGGAAGAATCACGCCACGCAATCAAATCCAGTGCTACGCACATTTCAGATCTTTATCACAACTGATTTTCCCCGCCAAAGCCATATTCCAATACATCTTGCCATACCCCTGGCATTTGCAAGTCACTGAAGCTACAACTTCTGAGAGCTACCAAGACAGAAAAGCACATGGCAGATCCTGTGGCTGGTTCTCACTGCCAGAGAGTTACCTGGGATGCTTTAGACAGCGTTCACATGGAGACTCAGAGCTGCATTTGTAGGGCGCCATTCTCTTCTCTTTGCTTAAGGTAACTGGAAGTTAAAGGCTATGTTAACCACAGGAGCGGAGGATAAATAATATAGGCAAGGATCAGAAGCAGGACATGCCAAAGCCATTTACATTACTGTCACTAGGAGACAAGCCTGGTGTTGCTCAAAAAGCATAAGTGAGAGGGAGCCACCTGCCAAGGCAGACTTTGATCTGAATCCAAATGTGATATGCCTGCCATTCCTGAAGCATTAGCAATGTGTCTCGTACAGATGGCTACAACCTTGGCATCTACATCCCACCAAACTAGTTTTCCTTTCACTTTACCTTCCAATGAGTGGAGAGAGCTCTGGAAAAGAAATTGAGCCATATTTCTGCAAAGAGCCTTAGTACACGTTTTAGAAGCCAACCAACCAGGTGCTCTAAGTCAACTAGCTGGTTAGAAACTAACCAGGTAGGTGCTACACCAGAGAGGAAGGCAGTGTCTGTGGTTTACAAGCCCCAAACCAGCCAACACTTGGCAAGAACTAACAGCTCTCCGCATTGTGGCACCGTCCAGAGGCAATCATGCTACTACGGGGGCTGCGTAACACAAAAGGAAGAAAAGATCCTGCTCCCAATACCTAACCATCTAAGGCAGGGGCGGGCAATTATCTGGGCTGGAGGGCCACTTAATGAGTTTTGATGAACTGCTGGGGAGAAGCCAAGTGATCTTATCTGGCCCGACATGAACCTGAGGAGGAAGAGCTATACCCACACCGCTGCAGCCAGGGCTGGGCCAGGCCGTGCAGTGCACAGAATCCTTCACCACCCCCAGCATCCGTCCCCTGCCTGCCCGGCTACGTGATGGCACTGCAGTCCTGCCTGCACCGGACAGGGCACGATGCAGTGCACCATTGCTGCATCCTGCCCACCACGATGAGCAGCAGCCGCTGCACCACACCAGGAAAGTCTGGGGGGGCTGTCCTAAGCCAAGCCCCCACCCCATGGCTGGCACAGACTCACCTCCTAGTGTTGCTGCGGCAGCCTCATCGCAGCGGGCAGGATGGCTATGCAGCACGCTGCATTGCACCCAATCCTGTGCAGGCCTGGCTGCTGGTGGACATGGTGCCAGGCCTGCACAGCACCAACAGGTAGCCGGGTGGGCGAGGGGATGGAAGTGGTGGGATGGAGGAGTCTGGACAGCCCTCCCTCCTCAGACTCCTGGCAGTGGCCAGATAGGATCAACTGGCAGGCCAGATATGGCCCAGGGGCTGTATTTTGCCCACCCCTGATCTAAAGGAAAACATGAGCAAGCAGACAGACAATGAAAGCAGTGACACAAACTTCTCTGTGAACAACCCACACCAGTAACCCCCTGTTAGCAAAACACGAAGCAAATAAACCTACTCAGCTTTTGAACATAACCAGGAACTTAGGCTGGAAGTATTTAATATATTCTGCTTTTAATAATGTGTAGTTCTAAAGTGATGCTTTTCTAATGGGAGTCCCAATGGGGACAGCCCCTTTTTAACTCCAGCCCACCAAAAAAAATGCCCCAACAACATAAACGGAAGAAATTAATAAAATCTAAACAACCTAAACCCACCGATTCATATTGATCTCAGAAAGGGAAAAGAGGTATAGACTCCGACATGCACTATTGCTACTCTGGAAGGTGATCAGGCGCTAGGGTGAGAGGCTACAGTATAAAAGCTTGAGGCAGAAAGACTTTTATTAAAAACAAACCAAACTGCTGATGGCACAAGTCATTTCCTGACCCAGTACAGGAAGAGGTGGGCATGTACAAAAATGGAAGGAAATAGAAGAGAATGAAACCAGTGTAGATGAGACTACATCCATGTGCAGTACCAGGAAGATGCCATGTAAGTGGGCACTTGCTGGAGGCAGGAAGGGAGCAGACAGCTGCATCTTCTTGCATCAGTGCACCTGTCAGTCATGACACAGTCTAGCGCCTGGTGCCACATTTCCAGTTCCAGAGACACACTGCAGTAGTTCATGGTTTGCATTTTTGGTAAGCCCAATCCTACGTGAGGCTGCATACCTTCAGGGCCAAATGAAGTCACTGAGAACTGGGTATCAACTGCCTCTGATAATCAGTCCAAACAAAGTTCAGATTTGGCAGAGCACTTCACCATGTCCTGGGTGTTTTGCTCATTTAGGGACGTAAGTTGAACTGCTTTGCTAAATTGGGACCCATGCACAAAACATCTCATCCTGAGATATCTATTGTTGAACTGATCGAACAGGATTCCAAAAACAAAAAGTGAACAACCGAACCCAGTCCCAACCTCCTTCTCTACAGTTTTCCTTCCATCCTCTGCCATCTGTGCGCTCCTGGATCAAAGTCTTTAAAGTGATCTTGGTAAGCAGACATATTCTTGCATCTTTCACAAGCCATGCTGCATTTTAAGCCTTGCGTTTCCTCAAATGCCAATACTGAGATGGCACAAAATCCTCCATATTACCTGCTGCATAAAACAAGAGTATTTAAGTGAAAGACCTAACGATTCTCAATGACAGCACCAGCAAACAGGTGATAAATGGGAAGTAAGTAAAAGCAAGCGTCTTATTTGCACAATTAATTTTTGCCATAGCCATTTAGCATCAAAATGAGAAGTTCATAGTTTCATAGTCGGTAGGGTCGGAAGGGACCTGAGCAGATCATCAAGAAAAACATGTTTGCGTAAAAGAAACCCCCCCCCCAACGTCCTGTTAAAAATAGATGCTGCTGTAATAGGATTGGCTGGATTTTAGCTGCTTCACTGCCAAACTCCTTCATGATCTGGGTGTTTAGGCACTGAACACAAGCACCAAAGTACTTGAGTTACCACCTCACCTGTATCGTTAATAGGCTGGGGACTTGATTAGAGAGCAGTCTTACATCATGGAATTGGAAGAGACCTCAAAGGTCACCTGGGCAAACCCCCTGCATGTCTTTTAGAAACAGAACTGGAAAAACTTCAAGGAAGGGTGGAAGGATGCATCTGCATTAGTCTTGGGGAGGGGCAATGGATGCAGTCTGGCATGACCTTTTGCATGTAGTAACTAACTTTTGACTAGAAAAGTTTTAATATAGCTAAGGTCTGGTGCTAATTTAATCTCAGAGTATTCAAATCGATGGCCCCTTGTTAACAACACATTTCAGTTATAAATCTCTCTCAAAGATGCACTATATATATTTTAAGCCTGTCACAACCAAAGCTCAAACATTTGCATTTGTGCACTAGTTCAGCTACTTATAGCACCAAAAGCTGCACTGCCGCACGCTCAAAAGCATCAGGTGTGAATGAGGAAATAAACCCAGAGGGGAACTGGTAGGTAAGTGAAAAGAGAACTAGTTCAGAATAAGGTTAAACCATGTACATTTGCGTTTAAGCATGCCCAAGTGCAGCCGGCTCTTAATGATCTGGGATCTGCAAGAGCTCCTTATAAGATTTCAGTTCACCTAAACTTGAACCCAAATCAAAGTTTCTACTTTAAAAACACTGGTTGTGTGAACTGTTACACAATGGAAGTAAAGCTGCGCCATCTACAGGGAGAGCAGCACAGTACAGGAAGCCGTGGAGATAACCCCTCTGTCGCAGTTCAAAGGTAGTGGTAGCCCGCAAAGACTTACCCGAGCTACTGGTACTTCTGTACATGTTAGGGTAGCAAAGAGTTCAGCACAGCTCTCCTGGGATCTTAGATAAATCCATGTCTGTTGCAAGAAGGCAGCATACTGATACGAAGTACGTAACCAGGTACGATTTAGTGTTTAGGTGTGCGTTAAATGCACAATATTATTGAGCATAAACAGTAGCCTTTCTCTCTGCACAAATCAAAGGAAATATTATTTTCAAGAATAGGCCCAGTGCACACAACCTAGATCCAAAGGATGTCTATAGCTGATCTCCTGTTGTTTTCCACTGTCAAACTGCCCTGCCAGTCGATGCGTTACATCTGGCTACATTTAAAGTTTAGCCACCAAGAGTGGCTAGAGGAGACGCAGCCTTAGGCCAACTCAGTTACACAGCGATATGGTTGGTTACTATTTAGGTTATTGAGAAACAGCCCCCTAAACTTGAAGTGCAACATACTGAGCCTAAAAAACCATAAAATGTGAGAAATTTTTGTGAATGCATGCTTAGGTGAGGTTTGAGTGATGGGAGTTTCAAAGTAGAGACTTTGGCTCCTTTCTGCTGTGCAGGACACTCAACCTTGTGATAGGCAAAGGACAGAAAGGAGCCTTGCCGTGGTCTCACTTTATAAGCAGCCTACAGGAGCCTCCTGTCTTTCAGCCCAAAAGAAGATACTGCCCTTGGCTACTTAACACCTCTCTACTTAACACCCAGACAGAACAGATGGGCCTGTAGCTAGCATAACTTGTGTCCCCCAGCTCTGCTAATCTCTTCCGCTTATCATTCTGCATTTGGAGAAGCAGCTAATTTACAAGTTTGCTTCAGATTTGGATGCTCTAGGCATTTTATTTTCTCACTGGGGGAAGAATCCATACATAGAGCCACTGTGGAAGCTAGCTGAGGGATGCCTCCTTTTCTTCTTAGAGAAAAGCACTTAGTTTGATCAGGTTTAGCCGATGCTTGTTTTAAAAAGGTCCAGACCCAGGCTAGACAAAGCTCTAGCAGCCAGACTTATTTTTAATCAAAGGTGTCAGTTAAACCTGCTGA
>NW_005842059.1:1039514-1047379 GCF_000455745.1 Alligator sinensis
GAACATGAGTTTCAAGATGGATGGAGCAGAAACCAATCTGCTTCCCCACAGCAGAACTAAAGTATACAGCAGGCACCCGTGTCCCATGCCATAGTCACAACAGCAATGCAACCCATCTAAGGTGGTTCGGGAGGAGGAAAGATTAGGTTGGAGTGAACTAATAAACTCTGTAGCAGGGTAGTACTTGTAAAAACAAGTACTATCCTGCTGTGGAGTTTTTTAATCTGCAGCAGTGCATGTGTAGACGGAAAATGGCTGGCTGGGACACAAGGGTGCTTCAGTGTGGGGGCCTGAGTGGCAGCTAGCCCCATACTTGAGCACCCTTGTGCCCCAGCCAACCCCTTGCTGAGCTGGGTTGGAGCAGCCCTGGGCTGACAGGCTGACCCCCTGGGCCTCCCGCCAGCCAGGGTTGCTCTGACCCGATTCAATGTGCTGTAGTTCTGGGCACACATGTAGACGCGGCAACCAAGGAGCAATAAACACCGGTGCCATAAGCGCCAGAGTTTATTGCGTCACATTAATACGCAAGTGTAGGCGCACCCACTGACAGGCTAGTCCTTTATTGCAACCCAGTTTTTAAAGATCTGTCAAACAGCTAGCTGTGTTTTAACGTCTCTCCCTGTTAGCAAGTGAAATCGTTTGTACTTTAACATTTAAAGAGTGTGGGTGGGTGTAACAGAAATTTCTCACTCCCTGTAAAAGAGCAGTGTTCAGAGTTTCTTATTTTCTAACCAGGAAATCACAATTCAGAGGTTACAGACACTGGAGGAAGAAAAGATGAAAAGCAGTTAAATGGAGAGGGGGGTTATAGGAGCCGCACTCTCTTTTCCTAATAAATTTTTTTGTTTTAGAAAGCTGAACTCTTGCAGTAAGAAAAATAGTGACACATAATATTTCAAAGGCCATTAGTCCACTTCATTTAAACAAGGTTGTTGAAAATGCTGTTTCCAGTCCTGGATTAGCCAGGGAAGCTCTTAGCACCCTGACAAACTGCCATTCAACCAGAGTGACCGAGGACTTTTATGGGACGAGAACACAAGTGCCACTCAACTTGGGAGGCACGTTCATTTACCATTGCTACTACCTTCCATGTTCCCCTAGCCACCCTAGGTGGAATTTCCAAAAAAAGCTTGGAGTTAGACTTCAATGGGAGCAGAACTAAACTTGAATGGCTACTTAGAGATGGACCTACAAAGTTACATGGTCACAGTCATACTAGTACACCTCCCCAAACAGACACTGCAGAATTAAGGGAGATTATGGACGTGGAATTGACCAGACTAGGGGGTGATGGAATTTACCACAGATCAGCTGTACAGTAGTATTCACCAATACATATGCCATTCCCACCTTGCAGCAGAAAGGAAGCCAACCCACAGCAACAGGATTCAATGACAGATGGCCATGTTACTCCAGTTTTGCTTTCACTTACTGCAGGGAAAGAACGCGCACACAGGCAGTTACCAGAGTATCTGATGCCCTGAGAAGTCCTGTCCCCATCTCAGCTGTACTCAGCATCAGCACAAGGAGCATCTATGAGTAGAACCATGTCAGTAACTTTCTGTTTAGACAAAGCTTAATGGAGCGAGTGCCTTTTATCAGAGACTAGAGCATGCTGTGTAAGGACACCTACCAGAAGAACACAAGCCACCTTGGCCTTGCTGCAGAGCCAAGGATTATGCAGCTCTACTGAATGCAGGGAATGCTTTGATGGGCAGTAAACAGAAGCCAGTGTCAGAAGTCAGCAAACAGGCCTAATAAAAGGCATGCTATTCAGCTTTATCAGGGTAACAACCTCAACAGAGCCCTCAGGCGGGGTGTGGAGCAAGCGAGGACTCCTCTCAGTCAGAAATGCGAACTAGTGGCAGCTGCAGTGGCAGCATGGGTCTAGTTGGCCTTGTTCTTGTTCTTTATTGATCCTTCATCTATTCAAGCCAGTCAAGGCCTGGTGTAAAAGCTCATGCCTCCGTACTTAGTTGCCAAAGTGCCACCCTACTCCATCTTCTGCCTGACTTCAGACTAACATGGCTAACTTCCTCGAAAAAAAACAGATGTGAAGTTAAGCAGAACCATTTCATGTAAGACAAGGACCATGTCTCTGCTCTCCTTGTACAGCACCTAACAGCTTGACATCCTGCCTTCTAAATGCTACTGCAACATAAATACTAACATACAGATTAAGTGCAGCATGGAGCCCAACCCGGGCCCACCATGAGAGAAAAACTTTATTGAGCAGTTTACACAGATATTTGAGGTCCACTGTAAAACAATCTCAGTCTTGACAAAGAATTTCCCTCTTGGGAAAAGTGGGTTCCTGCATGCTCTCCCCCTCTGGCAGACTTCTTTACAGAACCCCTGAATCGGTTTTTTGGACTCAGCATGCCATATACCACCAACGCAGCACTCCCAGCTAAGCCGCTGTCTCATACATGTAACAAAAGACATCATCAGTCAAGTTAAACACGAGTCCTATTTCAGACTCTCTCTTGGTGAGGCCACTCTCAGTATCAAGAGATCATGGCTGTCTTCTTAGGAGGTTGCTGTCTATGGATCTGTCCTGACTGACCCAGTTTCTCTTTACACCTTACGCCAAACCCTCCTTCTGTAGACAAGTCACAGACAGCTTTGGAGACAGTTGCTTTGTGGTGTTATTTTATAATCTCTCTCTTCTCTCCAGAGCTCTAGCTGGTTGCCAGAGAAATCAGATAACATGGTCAAAGATCTCGTGATGAAAAATTATGTAAAAATATTTTAAAACACACAGCTTTTCAATGGCCCGTTTGTTTTCAAATGCTAGATATGTATCTATTCTGTCATGACAACCAGAAAAAAATTACTCTTCAAGTACAAAGTGTCTGTTATATCATTCAGGCCTAAAACACAAATCTAGCCAATGCTAACAAGTTTTCAGAGATCTGATGGATAGCATCAAAACTAGGGTAGGCACTGGAATGTGTGAAAATGGATGCAGATAGTTGGAGAGATACAAAGCACTGTACGGATACAAGTCAATAACAAGGATCAAGGACCAGAACCCCACTGTCCACATACAGAACAAAAAGTTGGTCCCCGCCTGAAAGAGCTCAGAATCTACACATAAGAACAAAGAGATACCAACAGATGAGGGAAGTACAAAGTAGCTATGAGACAATGCAGAGTTTTAGCAGCCCAAATGTTCTGTAGACATCACAACATAGGACAGTTTGGAGAGAGGTTTCGAGGGAGGTAGCTTCATTTTATGTTGATAGAAGAGATTTCTATTAATTAAAATCTGCTAGGTTTCCCTGCAAGAGATACCAAGGCAGCGTTTCAATAGAGGACAAACATTTTCAGATGCTATAATAAAACGCACATCCTATAATTCATTGCCAAAACATTTGTACTTTGCAATTCGAGACAAGTGCAAGACGTTAAAGTATTTTATGACATGAGCTAACGGTTGAGGTTTTGCCAGCTATTGTTTTCTTCCAGAGAAACAAGCAACTATTCAGTAGGTCCCAATTCTCAAAGCAGAGCAAGCTGCAAGAATCTAGATGTCTCCTTTAAAATTCTGCATCTGAAAAGATAATCTGATTCTGTTATCACTAGAAAAGAAGAAATCCTCAGCCACAAGGGGGAATTACTGACAAAAGCCTGCTGAGTTATGTTTTCTTATCATAACACTTGGTGGGAAGAACTGACAAGCCCTTTGCTTACTTTATCATTCCCTTGAATATAATTGTACCCTTTTTTGGGCTGATTGAATTTACTGGAATTAGCTCCTAGGGGCAGAAAAGGAACATACATGTCGGTCAGATTTTATATATACATACACACACACACACACACAAAAATAAAATGTGGCTAAAATCTCACAACCTCTCGCTTTCAATACCACACATTTCTGAAAATTGGGGCCCTCATATGTGATTACAGCAATGATTCTCTGCTTGGGGGTGTCTTAATATCTTTTCAAAGCCGTTGCAGGGTGCCATGCAATGTTAGCACTGTTGGGTGCACAAGCATAATTCTCAAGATTAATCCAGAGATTTCAAATAGGAATTCAAAGTGCTAAAAATATTCTGCCGTGTTGTGGTCTCTCTGAGTTCTCTGCAACAAAAGAATTGCTGTTGTACTTTTCTGTAATAAGAAACAGAGTGAAAACTAAGAGCTGGCATCGTCCAAGTGGTGCCTCAAGTCAAGAAGGTTGAGACCCACTGGACTGGAGCGCTGAGGCCTGTAACACTGCTTTAACTTTTAAATTCACCCTCAAACATTATGCGTTTGGAAAGCTAAAGCCCTTTTTCTGGCACAATTACATCAGCGATTGCTATCGATTTAGGTAACACTTCAACTTCTCAGGTGACCAACAGGCCACTGCCTTTGCAGTTAAGCACTGTTGTTTGAACCCTCCTGTTATTACAAATAGCTTCAAGGAAGTTGGTTTCCATTTGGTTGTCTCCAGGCTGTAATGAATGTGGCTCCTCCTAGCAGTATTAAGGATCCTTAACCCTGTTATGTAATTAGTCTAAAAGTCTTGATTGCTGAATACATAGCTTATTTGTAACTACTATTCACTGGGGTACTTGGAACAGTAACTAAACATTATCTCCATCTTCTCCCTGCCAGAACAAACGATGCAAGACAAGAGACAGTATCTGAGGAGCCAGGAAAAATACTCTACTGTTTTTTCCTTCGGATGTTCAAGATAAGAATGTCTTCGCTCCGATACTCCTCATCATGCTGTTCCAGGGGAATCTCTTCCAACTCGAAGTCCATCTGAAGCAGCTGTCATTAAAACCAACAGAGGTAATAAGCAAGGTATTCCTAGCACGGCTGACATCTGCAACAGACTTCATGAAGTTTCACAGGAGGTCCTCCAGTTTTCAGCAGAAAGCAACTGCCCATTAGGAACCAATATGGCACGAAGTATTGACGTGCCAAGGCCTTCCCCCAACACCTTACACAACTGGCTAAAAGTGGTTTGCATCAAGCAGCACATTCGTTTTCATTTATCTGTGCCAATCCAGAGTGAGGCATTGCTTCCCAAAATTTAAAAGCATCAAGAAACTGGATCTTCTGATCAAAGTATTTCAATTTCTCAAACCTCCAGTTGCTCATTTCCAAGCAATAAAACCATATTGAACTACATCATGTAATGCCAACATCTCACCTTCCCCCCAACCTTCCTAAGCAACAGTGGAAAGAAAGATAAGCTGTTCTCTCTACCCAAAAAGTGAAAAAAAGGTCTGGATTCTGGCAAACCAAGGACAAAAAAAAATCCAAAAGATGAAGAACTGAGCTGGAAATGCCCATCTCTTTCATGTGTATACTGGGGGGGGTACAGGCTCTGACATCAGTATCAATCTACCTGCGGCATTAAAACAGTATTCCTCATGTAATGAAATCCCCAGCTACTCAAAGCTTTGTTAGTGCCAACACGCTGAAATACATCCAGAAGTTAAAACAATTCCCTTCACACAGATATTATTAGTATGTACAGACCCTTGCTCTCTTTTCCCTAATTCTCTGTCTCAGTGCTCTTTTTCAATGGCTGTCCTATCACAGAGCATTCAAGATATAAGGCTAAATTCTTCACTGACGTACAGCCCTACAGTCCCTGTTATAACTTGGAGAAATTCATTGATTAGTGATTTGCTTTGGAAAAAGACCCAACCACCTAGATTTAATTTAGGCATGTAGCTGCCATCTACTAATAAATTAAAGAATGCAATTTAAGAAGTTGATGACCAACTTTTTTCTATTTTTTTTCTATCCATGGTCACGTGGAATTTTCCCTCTACAAACTGACTGATCTTGTCCTGACAGAAACAGGTGAGAGAACTGACCCGAATCAATTTCCATTCCTTATGTACACAAAAAAATGGTGTTTAAGACTGAAACTGCAAAGGATACTTACCTCAAAGTATTTTCTCTCTATTTCAGGGTTTTTACCCATAGTTCTTTGCTCATAACAGCATATAATACAGGTATCAGGACCTGAAAGGTCTTTCAGGGTCTTCAGTAATGGCTCCAATGACTGCCAAAAGAGAGGTTATTTGTCACTTCAAAACTCACTTAATTTGTACTACATTCTGTAATTAGAGCCAGCTTTCACTGAACCAGTCCCCTTTTTGTTTCGATTTTCAGGCTGTTATATTTAATTCCTTATGTAGGACAGGGGACAACCAGAGAACAGATGAGATAAATAAGAAAAAAAGGTTACAAAGTGAAGGTTAAGAAAATAAAGGTCACTTTACATATGCAGGTCAGCTTTATCATCTTGGCTGTTTAAGCTTTAGGTCAGGTGTGGGCAATTATTTTGGGAAGAGGGCCGCTTACTGAGTTTTGGCAAGTCATCGAGGGCCGCATGACAGGCAGCCGGGGCAGATAAACATTAATTGTCTAAGTTTTTTAGGGGACCCATGGGCTGGATAGAATGGCTTGGCGGGCCGCATCTGGCCCATGGGCCGTATTTTGCCCACCCCTGCTTGAGGTATTTCATTTACTGAACTATGTTTCCTTTAAGTATTCAGGATGAGGAAGAGTTACGAGGTTTATTCTCAAAATTTAAAGATTAATTTTAAGCTCACTGAATTCATAGATGTGGTTTGGAGCTATGCAGCCCTCCGTGCCTTTGTAAGCAAGAGGCTCAAAGGAGCTGGAGGCTGGTAAGAGAACTGGGGCAGGGTGAGCTGTATTGATTCTCCTACGTTACCCCTCGCGCCTGGGTCTTGGCCATAGCCCCGTTCAGATCTCCTGACAGAGCTTTAGCAGGCTGGTTCTCCGCTCCCCTGCCCTGCCTAGCGAATCCCCACGGGAAATGATGCTGACAACGTCAACATTATCTCTAGCAATATCTACCGGCTCTCCAGTATCAGCCAGCAGCATCTTATTCCCTTCTACCTTTCATCGTCACGGGAAAAAAAACGAGGAACAGATCTGAATTATTGATCTTAAAAAAAGACCAGAGCCAGGCATTTTCCCAGGTAGCGTCAAGTCGGTTAAAGAATTTAACTTGCTCGGTCTTAAAACAACAGCTTTTAAGTCATTGTTCAATGCACAGCTCAATGGTTTCCTTCTAGATCGAAGAACCGAGACGTCGCAGTAGGATTTATTTTGAGAGATTTCAGTGCAACTTGCGAAACCGCTCGCACCACGTCCCAGACGTGCAATCCCTTCCACGCAAACTACTCGTATGGATGTCGCGAAGTTACCTCTTCATAGTAAATGCAGTCGGCCATCAGGATGTAATCTGGGGGAGGCAGAAATTCTGTTACATCTTCACCCCTGGAAAAAACACAGAGAAATGCAAAGGAAACCTTCATTAATACAAAAAGAGAGGTTCAAAACCGGATTACATAACAACAACAACAAGAAATCTGTATGATTTTGGGGCTTAGTTCTCCCACCGCTTCATCTACTCTACAGCTCACAGGCATTTCCCCCTTATATACACCAGATCCTGGTGGGCCGCTTAGCGCTTGACCCGGTGCAAGGGCTTGTCTACGTGAACGCGTGCAACTCTGAACGAAAATTAAGAGCTCATACAAACCATTTCAGTACCTTGGCTTGAATCGAGCCTGTGAGAAGATGCTTGTTGGTCTCGATATTCAACTTCAGCAAGTCCTGGAGCTCCTCGAGGTCGGTGACCGTGACGTCGGCCCTGCGAAGCGACGGTGCGGGGTCAGAAGGACGAGCGCCCGCGACACGCCGCCGAACCCGCGCGCACGAAACCCCCGCCCCGCGACTCTGCTTTGGGGACAGGGTCGGCGCGCCACGGGGCGGGGGTGTGCGCTGTGCTGCGCTCCACGGACCCCCCAGGCAGGGGCAGGCCCAAAGGGGTGGGGGCTCCCCCACCGCACCCCACCTGCGCCCCTCCCCCC
>NW_005842059.1:1047505-1049121 GCF_000455745.1 Alligator sinensis
GACATCGCCACGCCCCGCCCACGTGCCTGGCCACGCCACGCCCCGCCCGCCAGCGATCCGCCCACGTACCTGGCCCCGCCCCTCCCGCCAGCGCCCCGCCCACGGGCCTGAGCTTCCCCTGGGGTTGACCCTCACACCCCTGGAGTGACCCTCACACCCCTAGAGTGACCATCGCACCCCTGCGACTGACCCTCACACCCCTGGAGTGACCATCGCACCCCTGCGACTGACCCTCACACTCTTGGGACTGGCCCTCACACCCCTGGAGTGACCCTCGCACCCGTGGAGTGACCCTCAGCACTGGAGCGGTCCTCACAGCACTGGACGGCCCTCACGGCCCTGGACGGGGTGCTGCTCAGGCCCCCCTGGAGTGACCCTCACCACCCTGGCGCTGAGCCTCCCCCCGGGCAGCCGTCGACCTGCCTTGCTGGAGGCCCAGCCTGTGACAAACGGGGACGCTGATCCCAGCCTTTCCCACCTGCAGCTGGGCCAGGGCGACCGAGGGACTGGTCCAAAATCACTGCAGGGCTCAGCTCTCCTCCGCCTCCGGGGACAGGTGTCACGTTGGCCCCCAGAGAACAGCGTTTTATCCCAGGTCAGCCTGCGGCCATTCAGACGTCCGTGCCCCAGGACAAACCCCGCAAAGGTACCAGGTAGGAAGCCCTGACGGGTGCCCGGGGACACCGGGAAGCACATGTGAGCGGCTGTCCTGGGACTGCACCCTGGAGTCGGTGACAGGAAAGCAGTCGTGCGTCCAGCTGCTCACGGAGCCCAGATGGGAAGGGCAGGGTGCGTACGTGCCAATCCCGGGACACACACAGGTGCGACTGGTCCTGGAGCAAACGCAGCGTCTTTTTAATTTTGGAGACCAACTGGTCCAGAGCCCAATTTCATAGGCAACAGCCTGCTTCCTCAGACAAACCAGCTAGCCCTGGCTAACGCAGCAGCTACCTCTCTCTACCTTGGGTTGAGGTCCACGTGCCTTATAGGAGCCGTGTAAAAGGGGACTGGAACAAAGGTATGGGCGGCTGCATTGGCAATCTCTGGGTCTATCTAGCGAATCATGGTTTGCACACCTCACGGCGCTCATCTTGAGCAGCGCCCTTAAAAGGATCTCGTGGCCCTGCCAAACGTGTCGGGGTCCCAGCTGAGAATCACCGTCCGAACGGCTGATTTTGTCTCGCGGTGGTGACAGCTCCAGGCTGTAAGGTTTGGAAGGGAACCATTCATTCAGTGTATGGGCCCCCACCAAAACCTCTCCTGCTTGCTGCCACTGGGTTACTTCTTTCGCCCAGGGTGAACTGGCACCAACAGCAGGATCCTGCTCCCTACAAGCCCAGGGAAGTTTTGCCATTGACATCCCAGAGACATGGTCCTCCACTGCAGGTTGGAGAGTAGGAAAAACTTTCTAAGAGGTGGTGAAGCATTGGAACGGGTGACCCAGAGAGGTGGTGCAATCTCCACCCTTGGAGGCTTTTAAGGCCCAACTAGGCAAAGCCCTGGCTGGGATGATCTAGGTGGGGCTGGTCCTGCTTGGAGCAGGGGGTCGCACTAGATGCGACTCCTGAGGTCCCTTCCAGCCCTCGTTTTCTATGAGTCTCTGATCAGGGAGGGAA
>NW_005842059.1:1049131-1054720 GCF_000455745.1 Alligator sinensis
TGAAAGAGTTGAACCCTCAGAAAGGCCAGCCTTGAAAGCTTCCAGGTTGGGGGTACACTCATCATTCAGACAGGATATTCCAGCAATGAATGGGATGACAACATTATTTTGTTCTAGGATATAGAGATTCGATGTGCAACCAAGGAAATATGGACAAGCAACTCTTCTACTCACAGACGTTATACTGGTCCCTGTATACGTGATAGCAAACGACATGAAAATAATGACACCTATGGACTCTCTCACTAGCAGATATCACGGTCTTAATTTTGGAACCGTGCAAAATAAATTGTAGTGTAAAATGTATTGCACTAGCGCTAGCACACTCTCTCTTTAGACTAAAATCCTGTGAACACACATCCTTCCACCACTGTACAGATGTGCCTTTTATTCTTTATCACATCAGCGCTGGCTACAGCGATAACAGAGAGGTCTTAAGAGGTCTTACAGCCTTTGACCTCTCCGTTATCACAGCAGTCAGCGCTGGTGTGATAAAGAATAAAAGGCACATCTGAAGAGCTGAAAGTGCCCAAGACAGATAATATCTAAAAGCAACCTCTTGCTGATGATCAGTTGTCCATCTTTGCAAAGGAGGAAGCAAAAATTAGCCCAAGCCAGAAATACAGCCAGACCAAGCGCACAGGTTAAACTGGGGAAATCTTTTCTGTTGGCACTGCATTCCCTACATTTAAATTACTTGCTAATCAGGACTTGGCTAAACACACTGTAGTGTAAACTCACAATATTTGATTAAGTTGTAATCCAGGGGTACTTAAAGTGATAACACAGAGTCAAGGAGATAAAACATAAAGTCACCACAATGACGGTCTTGTTGATGGAAAAAAAAATTGCCATGTTGTTACCTGTCACCTTAATAAAGCTGACTGGCTGGGCAGCAGCTCTGCAGACAAGGCCCTGGGGGTGACAGTGGACAATAAACTGAATATGAGCCAACAGCGTGCTCTTGTTGCCAAGAAGACAAACAGCAACCGGTGCTGCACTGGGAGGAGCGTTGCCAGCAGATTGAGGGCAGTGATTCTTCCCCTCTATTCAGCACTGGGGAGGCCACATCTGGAGTCCTGGGTCCAGTTTTGGGCCCCCCACTACAGAAAGGATGTGGATAAATTGGAGAGAGTCCAGCGGAAGGCAATGAAAATGGCTCGGGGGCTGGGGGGCATGACTGATGAAGAATGAAGGAACCGGGCTTATGTAGTCTGGAGAAGAGAAGACTGAGAGGGGATTGAATAGCAGCCTTCAGCTCCCTGCAGGGGGCTGCAAAGAGGATGGAGCTGGGCTGTTCTCCATGGGGGCAGGTGACAGGAGAAGGAACAATGGGCTCAAGTTGCAGCAAGGGGAGTTGAGGTTAGATATTAGGAAACACTCTCTCACCAGGAGGCTGGTGAAACACTGGAGCAGGTTACCCAGAGAGGAGGTGGAAGCTCCATCCTTGGCTGTTTTCAAAACCCAACTAGACAAAGCCTTGGCTGGGATGATGGAGCTGGGGCTGGTCCTGCTTTGAGCAGGAGGTTGGACTAGATGTGACCTCCTGAGGTCCCTTCAGCCCTCATTTTCTGTGATTCTGAAGTCTTGTGCAAGAGGCAGAGAAGATCTCAGTTGGAAGTTTCCATGGAAAGGGGCAGTCAACACCTTTAGTGGGCTTTTTATTTATTTATTTTTAAATGAGCCAGCAATTGTCAGAAGTCACTGACAATACGTATTTTTAACTGAATACTGCACTTGCTTCACCAGAATCCAGCCCTTCGCGGCTCACTGTTCCTTCGGGAATTTCGAAGCCATAAGTAGTCCAGCAGGGGCTTTTGCTAATCCACACAGGCCCGGGTGATTTGCACATCTAGAGTTTCAGTTTTCGGACTTCATCATGCTTGTTTGTAAACAATAGCATTTGATGAGTTATTTTTTATGACATGAGAACTCAATTATACAAGTACTTATTCACCCATGAAGTTCCACTCAATTTAATAGGGCTTGTCACGTGCGTATGCATGAGTGTTTTAAAAGCCCAGCAACGGCTCAACTTCCAAAGAGGTTTACAAAAAAGCAGCTATTACTTCTCAGTTAAAAGACTTCTTTTTGCTGGCATTTTTCCTTAGACATTTGTAAAAAGCCTTTCTTGACTTGTTTAACCCCTTCGGCTAAATTAATCATCTATCTTTTGCAATAAGAAAGCCATGACTTTTGATCAAGGTTTTGAGGCTCAAATGGTGGAGGTATAATTTTGAAAATAAAATTGGCCTGGAAGACTTTTAAAAAAAGCTGTAGTAAAGATAAAAAGCAGGGGAAAAGTATCATTTGTGGTCAGCTGTAGTCAAGTCCTAGCTTCAGGAAATTGTAGTCTGAACAGGAAGGGCTCAAATCCACTGACCCAAACTAGAAGCACTGACAAAGCCTGGGACAGGTCCTACTCTTCTCTTGTTATCAAGATACTGTCAACATTTCATTTGATTTTCTAAATGGTTTTGGAGGAGGAGCTATCTTTGACCTCTTCATCTCTCTCAGAAACCCACACAGGTGGGCTTGAAAGCCAGGACATGGACATTGTTGCTGCTTCTATTCTCCCCACTAATTATGAGCCAGCTGAAATGTTAATTTATTGCAATCTTGGTTTTCTCTTGAACCACACAATAGTTGCCTTCAACCACTTCCCAGGCTAAACACTTACTTTGGGTAACAGCCACTTCTGTGCCCACCACACTTGCCATCTGCAGACATTGGTGGCAATGCCCTGCCCTGGAAGATTTTGAAATCTTCCGGCTCTTGTCGGACTCAGAGGAGGGTTTGTGGGGCAAGGCCCCCAGAAGTTAAAGTTTTCCTCTTCTGAATCTTCCTGCGATTTGCATATTTGCAGACTCACAGCTGCCTATTTCTGCAAAGATGAACACGACTCGCAGGCCCAGCTGGATTTCCTAACTGGCCTTCTCAACCCCAGGAGGAGTCATTTTGGGACTATCTTACTAGGTCCCTAGAGCATGACAACTCCCACCAGCTGCTTAGCTAGCAAGAGTCCTCCTCTTCCTGTCCCTTATGCCAATGACATTCTTTTATGGAAACACTCAACCGCTTTAATGATGACTTAACACTGCAGGCTTGATGTTTCCTTGTGTGTCATCATTTCCATTAAACATTTCCCCCCCCCGCCCAGGTTTGCATATTTAATTCTCTTTCAAGCGAAGCCTAGCATTATCAAGCTGTCCAGAAGCACTCACCCTTTTTTTTTTTCCCCCACCACCAAGTTTAAAAGTAAATGAAACACTCTGTGCCCAACTACTTGTCGAGTTTTCAGGTTAATAAGTCTCAAAATGATGTATCATTTGAAAATTAGCTTCTACACAAGCACTGATTTATAACACTAGCTATCTTGCAGATGTATATCCTCTTTGAATCTTAATGCAAACTGAAAGCTTTATAAGGCCCTGATTGAGCAAAGCACTTAGAAGTGCGGTTAAGCCCATTCCTAACCATCGCGCACATGCTAAACTATAAACCAACGTAACTTTAAACCACTTGCTGTATCAAGATATAAAACTATGCAGAATATCAGTATTATTTTATAAACGGGTTAAAATATTATAAACATATTGATACTGGAATTCAAACCTCCACATTTGCTGAATATCTCATCTGTATGTATTCCTAAAATTTAAAAAGATTTTTTCCTAACAGCAAGCACTATAGGCAAATCAGAATTAATGTCCTGAAAATATTACTAACCGTTTGTGGATAAACTGTGAAATAGTCCCGTATGTCAACTGTTCCACTCCTTAAATCTGGATTAATAAACTGAGTGGGAAGTGTACTCCACTTCACATTGGCTCCGTGATATTTTCTCCAGAGCACTGAGGGAAACTCTCTAGTTTCCCCCAAGGCCTGGAGTAGACAAGTCTTGTAATCCTTTTTCCTTTGTTATTTGGTAACATTCATACAAGTAGACTTTAGGATTAAGACGCATTGAGAAACCTATAAATTGCCTGCAGTCTTACTTACTTTCTTTTCCTAACCCTCTAAAAAAGGACGAGTCGATTAAAATGTCTTGACTGTTGCTTTAATGAAGAGCAAGTTAGAAGAAATCCCTATTAAAATTAATGGGTTTTTGGTGATATTTTCTTAATAGAAACCTGTTAAAAATGAAAAATTGTATTATTTCCTAATTTCATTTCCCAGGCTGCTCAATCTGGTAATCCCAATCAAAGGACTGCCTGCTGAGCACATAGACCTTGAAGAGCTTAACACACTGAGCTAAATCTCTCCCACCTAATTAACCAGAAAGCGTCTTTCAAATCTCCGAAAGGTCAGCAGACACAGAACTAAATAAAGAAAACATTTCTTAGAATGAGATAATAAAGAGGTACAACCCTTGAATTAAAGGTTAAGACATGACTTGATCAGTTTGTAATTAACCTTAGTGAGAAATCTAATTTCTGAGAGTAGGAAGGTCTTTAATTTAGCAGGGAAAAGGAAAAAAAAAAGGCTGGAAGCTGAAGCTAGATAAATTTAAACACTAAGCAAAACGCAATGTGCAATAGCAACTAATCATTGGAACAACTTAAAGAGATGTGTGCTGGATTCTCCACGAGGCAAGGCTGGAGGGATGTCTTTGCAAAAGGTTTGCTATGGCTCAGAGAGAAGGTTTTGGGTCAGCTTAAGTGGCCTGTGCTCTATAGGAGGTGAAGCTATTTGAACATAATGGTCGCGTCCAGACGAGCGCGGCTGTGCGGCATGGGGCGCCGCAAACACATCCGTGGCACCACATTTCGATGTGCACCACGCTGCAAAGAAGCGCTGCTTGTGTGTGGTACTCCATGGTTTTTTTTTCCCCGGGGGAAAAAAAAAGCAGAGCAGTGCATGCATAGGCAGCGTGCGCCACTCAAAAGCAGAGCCTGGCCGCCCAGAGTCACACCGTGGCTGCTGGTCAGACTCTGTGGGGCAGAATTGCCACTGCTGCAGCCCCAGGGGGCCCCCTGGACCCCAGGGAAGGCTGCTGGGGCCAACCCAGCGCTGGCCCCAGCCTCTCCTACCCCACCCGCGGTAACTTGCTGCGTGCGTGGCAGGGGCATTCCCTGGGGACAAGCAGCAGCAGTGCAAGGTGTGCCGCTGCTACTTGTCCCCAGGGAACCACATGTCCACACTCATCAGGACGTGGCCAATGGGTCCTATTGATCTTACCATGATCAAATTATGAACTCTGAAGATATTAACCTCAATCAATTATTCTTTAATTTTCCTGTGGATCTCTCTCAGCTGCCTGAATCATTAGTAGGCGGCCAGGAAGATGCAAGTCTAGGATACCAAAAAAAAAAATTAAAAAATCCAAGCATAGCCTGAATTAGCAGAGCACAACCTGAAAAAGATATTCTGCAGTTTTCCTTTGTCATGTCGCCTTGGTAGTTCTGTTGGATGGGAAGTAGGACACCGGGACCCAAAAGAGAGAGAGAGAGACAGCATGCTAGGCTGCAAAGTAAGGGAGAAATGGGTCAATTTAGACTTGTGGGTGCCCTTTGGAGTCTTACTGACCTACAGAACTATTTGTCATGGTTTAGTAATTTGCTCAGCAGACCTATTTTGAGCTCTTTC
>NW_005842059.1:1054751-1080461 GCF_000455745.1 Alligator sinensis
TGTTTCCTTGGAAGCCTTCTGGGTGCCTAGGGGCTTTTTTCTCCCACCTCCCCTCCCCTCATATAAGCCACTGTGGTGGTGGTAGTGCTTGACAAACTACCTGGACTTCTTTAACCTGATGGTAAAAGTCTGGAAGAGCTACTCTTCTTCATTGTCTAGGGCAGAGGTTTCCAAACTGCGTGCCGCGACACATTAGTGTGTCGGCGGCAGCGTGTAGGTGTGTCGCGCGAAATGCAGAAAATTTTGCGGAAGGGCACCGCGGAGCTCCCTTACTCGCGTCTGCTTCCCTTGGCCCCTCCCCCGGACCTTCCTAAAGCAGCTAATGTTAAAGCAGCTAAGCCTTAGCAGCTTTAACATTAGCTGCTTTAGGATCGTGTGGCGTCTTGACGTAGGATGCACGTGATTGGCGGTGTCGGAGCGGTACGGCGAGGAGCGTGGAGAATTCGGAATTCTCCTTGGAGACTCCTTTAACGGAGCAATTAACGGAGCAATTAGGTGCGAGTTACACCACCCCCAACTCTCGGCTGTGCTGAGCGGAGGAGTCCCCCAGAGGTCCTGGGCTGGGACCGCACCGAGCGGGCCGGCCGCCATCTTGGCCAATCGGAACAGAGCTTAGCGGAGGCCGGAAGCCTCGGAATCAGCGTGCTCCCAATCACCCAGGCGAGCGCAGCTGCAGGCTGTCACCCAGTCAACCCACCTGCTGCTGGCTGAAGGTAGGCCACCCTCCCAAACCCAACGTGGCAAACAGCAAGCCACTCGCCACGTGGCACTTATAATTTGATTTCTGCCATTTATTTTTATTTTTACTCTGCTGTAATTGTGGATTGACCACCCACCGGCAGTGTACCACCGGAGAGTGCTGGAACTGGACTCTGGACATAGGCATTGCAAATATTTGCAGCAGTATAGCCTTGTAGTGAGACATATATATTTACACCATTTTTGTTGGACTTTTGCTTCTCTACTTCATGTGTTTTTGCAGCTGAGCTCCTACCTGGACCTATGTGTCCTAATATGTATTGTAAATACTTTAGTTAATTTTGTTTATTTTTCACATTTTCTCCTGGTCCTGATTCCTATCTTTATCTCACTTTATCACTGTGGGAGTAGAGCGCAGGTGCTGTTATTTTCATAAGAAAAAACAGAGAAAGATAAGCGCTAAAAACAGTCCTGTTATTTTCATATTTAGTTAATGCTAAAACCTAAAAATAAATTTGCATAGATTTATTCATTAAATTGCAGTTGAATTACCCGTAAAATGGATAAGTTTCTAATTAAGAAAAGAAAAGCTGGTGAAGATGACCTTTGCGATGAACAAAATGTAACCGCTATAGAGGAAACTACGCAAGAATCAACTGTTGAACGGTCTGTATTAGTACATAAGAAGTGTAAAGGAAAAATTTCCAAGCCTCGTTTATACAATAAAGATTATATGAAACTGGGGTTCACATTTTCTGGTAATGAAAACAATCCTTGTCCTCAGTGTTTAGTTTGTGGGGATATACTTGCAAATGAAAGTATGGTACCAAATAAATTAAAGCGTCATTTTACCTCAAAGCACAGTCATTTGTCAGAAAAACCAGTAGAATACTTTATTGAGCTTTCAAAATCTATAAAGAAGCAGTCTGCATCATTCACAAAGAGAATGAAGACATCAGAGAAAGCTCAAAAGGCAAGTTACTTGGTTGCTCAAATAATTGCCAAAAACAAGGACCCACACACTATTGCCGAAACCACCATAAAGGAATCTTGCTGTGCTATTGTTTGAACAATGTTTGGGCCCGAATTTGAGATAGAAGTTAATAAAATCCCTTTGGCAGATAACACGATTGGAAGACGTATTCAAGACATGTCTGATGACATTAAGCAGCAAATGAAGGATATTTTTCAAGACGATAATATGATCTTTACATTGCAATTAGACGAAGCAACAGATGTCAGTGGGTTAGCACAATTATTGGTTTTTGTACGTTTCATTCATACTGACAGAATTATTGAGCAATTCTTGTATTGTCTAGAACTTCCAATGAGAACTAGAGGTGAAGATATATTTAAAACTTTAGATTGCTTCATGAAGGAAAATAATTTGCAATGGTTAAATTGTGTAGGAATATGCACAGATGGCGCACCCTCAATGGTTGGTTCAACAAAAGGTTTTCTAGCTTTAGCAAAGAAAGAGAATGAAAATATTATAATTACTCATTGCTTTTTACATCGCGAAGCACTAGTCGCGCAAACCATTGGAAATGAATTAAGAAAAGTTTTGGACAAAGTGGTTCAAATGGTCAATTACATTAAAAGTAGACCTTCAATCAAGATTATTTGCTCATATTTGTGAAGAAATGGGGGCAAGGTTTAAAAAGCTTCTACTACACACAGAAGTTCGTTGGCTCTCAAGAGGTCGAGTGCTTTGTCGTGTATACGAATTGAGGGAAATGATGCTTAAACTTTTTGTGGAAAATCAGCAAACTGAATTCTGCAATCTAATTCAAAACAAACTTTGGTGCACAAAATTGGCATATCTTGCTGACATATTTGAACATTTGAATAAAATAAACACCAGTATGCAAGGAAAAGGAGAAAATATCTTAACAGCAGTAGATAAAATTTGTGCTATGAGAGACAGAATAGCAATTTGGAAAAGGCAAGTGAAAGAAGGAAATTTTGAAATGTTTTCCAAAACTGCTGAGTGCGAGCTAAAATGTGATATCAGCTTGCTAATTGTTGACCATTTAACATTGCTCGGAGAGAAAGTTCAGCATTACTTCCCAAATGTTGAAATCCAAGACTATGATTGGATCAGAAATCCATTTCTTTCAACTGCAACGAGGAACTTTTCACTTATTGAAGAAGAAGAATTAGCTGACAAAAAATGATCGAAATCTGTTAATGATGTATGAAGAGGGTGACTTAGACAGCTTTTGGATTCGCATTTCAAAAATGCATCCAAACATAGCTAAAAAAGCGTTAAAACTTCTTCTGCAGTTTTCTACTACATACATTTGTGAAGTATCCTTTGCAACGATGGCAAACTTAAAGACGCTGAAACGTGGAAGCTTAAAAATGCTTGATGACGAAATGCGAGTGTCTTTATCTAATATTCCACCAAATATTCAGAAACTGTGTTCATCCCATCAACCTCATACATCCCATTAAAATGGTAAGTAGCTATTGGTGTTATTCAACTTTTTTTAATTCTTGCACATACTTACATACTGTTACTCATAAATGACAACAATGTATGTTATTATCTTACAAATCATATATTTTTAAAAATATAACTGAAAGGTTTTCATGAGATATGTTGTGTCCCCATACATTTCGTTATTACAATTTATGTATGTGTCCGTATCTCTTATAACAGGTTAGTTTAACCTCCGGCTTGCTAGTAAAACTGAATTACTGTGTCGCGAAATGATGCATGTCTAAAAAGTGTGTCACCAACATGAAAAGTTTGGAAAGCTCTGGTCTAGGGGGACTATGTTTTCTACTACTATTGTGGGGGCAAAAATCTTTGAAATGGAAGGTGATCCAAGCCAGATTCATAGTCTAAGTCGTTTTTTGCAGGTAAGCTGTCAATGGAGTTGGTTTTCTAGATGTTATTTTTCTCTCCCGAGTGCAGTCTGCATGGCTGATGTCTCTTGGGTAGAATCTATCACATTTCTCTACGTCTCGGAGAGGGGAGCATGGAAGGAAGCAGAAAAGGATAGAAAGAATTGTAGTCTTTACTACCCAGGACAGACTGGTAAGATATCTACCTCCTACCTAAAAAGAAGTCAGGACCCCTTCCAGGACAGGAAGGGAAACAGTAGCATCCCTCCTGTCCTCATGTAAATACCTTTGATGGTGGTAGTCACTCACCTCATCTAATGAATACTGGTGGATAGAAACTTTAACCTGGACAGCTGAGCTGTAAAACCCCTGTCATAGTGCCCTTTCCCAAATCTGAAGGAAGAGCCAGAAATAGCACGTGTGAACTGTCATCACATCTCTGGTGGAAGAGAGTAAAACTTCTACTGGGTTGCCAGATGGGTAGGCTTTAACACTTGTAATTCTCCCACAGCACTGGACCAATTAGTTGCATCTAGGACAGCAACTCATTCGTTCGTCTTAGCAGAACTGGCATGAAAGAATGTAAGAATACGGGAATTTTGCAGAGTGCACAGACACCGTTGCTTTCCCTCTTCCCCAGCCTTGCAAGGAACACACATGATCAATCTCTTAAAAATTAAGACTGGGGTGATTTATTAATCCTGTTAAGAACTCTGATACAAAGCACAGTAAAAGGCCACAGACCAGTAAATAAAATGTGGCTTTTGGCCACTTTACAAATGCTGCTACAGTACTACCAGTTAAACAGATTCACTCACACCAGTTCAAACGACAAGTAGTTCAACTGGCAAAGGAAAGTTCTGATCACTTCTCAGTTTAAAAAGTTTAATAAAGCTTTATGTGTTTGCTGGTTTAAATGCTACCAATTTCCAGAAGGGTATTTATAATTAAGTAAAGGGAGAACTAAAGAACATTATTAGGTTTGGAAGGCAAGACTGTGTTCCTAGGCCGTAGGAAACGCTTCTGAATGTAAAAGAATGCAAGAGTAGCAGACTGTATTATAGGCCTTGAGTTACTTAAATTTATACAGATTAGCATGATCTGTAAATATACAATATAAACAACTGTACATACATGGCATATAGCTTTGTTCTCCAAAACAGTAGGCAACTTTATTTTTTAGCTTAAGACACCTTCGCCTGCCAAAACAAAAAGGCACATCTGAACAAGATGCATGCTAAATACTAGGGATTCTCTCAGTTAACTGAGTTAGGTAGTCCTTGCTTACACTTTGTCAAAGTAATAGTGCATTTTGAGAACTCCACTTCGATACTCAACCCATTTTTTTCTTTTTTTCTTTTTTTTTTTTACATCTTCAGCAGCAAATCAATGGAACTTAAGACACCGCGTCAAAAAATCTGAGAACAGTAGTTGTCGTTCACAAACCTCCACGCTCGCACAAAGTGACAAGGTGAGGTTTAAAACCAGTAACACTGTACATCCTCTGCTTGGGCAGCAAGTCCACTGTTCTTTTGAGGAAAAAAAAAGAAGGAAAAATAAAAAAAAAGGCCACTAGTGCTCAAATTTGAAAAATTTCACAAACGCACCTTTTTGGCTCAGTGCAATGAACTGATGTCAGTTTTCAATTCTTTTAGTGTCGTTTACAGTGCAAAATATATACTCTTTATACTGGCATAACTGTCGGCACTGAGGATCTGAGGCAAGGCAATGCTACTGACCACCTGAGGGTAAGGCTGTAGAGGAGCAGACACAGGCTAGAGTGCGTATTCTTACTTTTCCAATTTAACCTCTTTTGGTTTTGGTTTTATTTATTTCTTTATTTTGATCAGTAGCACTTTTATAAGAGCATTATTTCTGAAAGTACTAAAATACACTGCCTTTCTGAATAAATAAAAAAAAAAGGAACTTTACAAATACTATTCCAGTGTCAATGACTAATATGGCTAAGGTCATTGAGGAGTTTCTGCATTTTCTAGCAAAGACAGTCTGTGCAAAGGAGGATGGGAAATCTCCCTTTTGTAAGTCTTTGGTGGCAGTTTTGGTAACTGAGGGCTTGAGTTCTGCCGCGGTGGGACTGGGGGAGCAGGAGGATGGCTGAGGCTGTTGTGGCTTGAGCTGAGCACATAGCAGCGGCGCAGTATTCTGGGAGAGGGTGTGCTTGGAGGAGTGTTTGGAGAGTTTGGGCACGTGCTGGCTTCCCTCAACCAGTCTGGGTCTCTGTGGAAGCGTCCTCCTGGCGGTGGCTGGAGATTGAAGGGACAGTTTATGAAGTGCTCCGGAGGCCGAAGCGGCACTGGTGGAGGGGTGTCAGGAAGCGGGTCCCGGGGAGGTGGTGGCGGGGGGCTGTGCAACGGTTGGTCAAATGAACTATTGTAAGCGGGAACTCGAGGCTGTATCTTTGGAGGGGGAGGCTGCCTAGGTGGAATGGCAGGAGGATCGTCATCAGATTTTGAGCCTCCCTAAAATGTACAAAGCAAAAAAGATTACAACTAGCCTTCAGATTTCTAATCCAGAACCAGTTCTAACAGATGCAAACGAAGCGACAGTTTAGAGTGAAGCCACTGGTTTGTAAGATAAAACCATGACAGTCTGACAGCACTGACTGCTAGATTATTTTATTATTTAATTATTACTAGCTTAATGGTAAAGGTTTCTCTCTAGATTAAAAAGTCTCCCACGTGTACACAGACAAAACTCATAAGTGTGTCCAAACGTAGTCTGCTCACCAGTATTTTGCTTATAAGTACATCAAAGGGTATTTTGCTGTTTTATCTCAGTCCAAGATATTACATATTCTGAGTAGTCCTGCAGTATTTTAAAATTGTAATGAAGCGACCCAAAATCTATTACAACTTTGTGCTAAGAAGTGGGACTAACAAGGGTGAGCATTTGCAGTGACTGAAGATTAATAGACTAATTAAGATTGTTATACTGCATCTAAAAAATGTGTCTGGGTTAACTTAATCAATACAGTTGTTTTGCGACCCAGTATTTTTATTGGTAGGTTTGCTATCAAGATGATTTCAATAGGGAAAAAATACCTTAGAGTTCAAAGTGTCCTGATCAAACTTTTTGCGTGGCGGAAGTGGAGGAGGAACCAGAAATTCATCACTGAGCTTATGTAAACTACTCCACGAACTGAAGAAAGATTCTGCAGGGATGAAGACAGTTTCAGGCACTGCACAAAGCGGTGAAGAAAGCACGCTCAAAGCAAGCTAGACACAAGCTAACAAACAATCTTTGTGCTCAGTGGCATCACAAACTGTTCATTGCAGTGGAGGAAATTATTTCCCCATCCACTTTTTATAATCATACGTTCTATTTGACAAAGGAGACTTTATCTGAAGAACAGAATATAGTCATCAGCAGGTAATCAGCAATGTTGAAAGATGGAGCCTAGATAAAAGAAGGAATATAGCGAGCGCACCAACATCGTTTCATTTGCAAGCTTCTATATATATCATGAAGTATTTGCTGTTCAAGTGGAGATAGGTGATGGTGCCTATATTTTGGATACGTTTAAACTGAATATCAATATGAATCATATGCTTTTTCGGCCAACAGCTAATTACAGGTTCACATTTGGGATTTACAGGGTTGCTTATGGAATATAACAGTAGTAGGGCTGTGCTCTCTCAACACAAAAACGCTATAGACAAAACGGTGCGTGTGATTCCCACCACCCCACCTCTTTCATTTCTAAACGTTTCCAGGCCTTTTCCTGTTTGAGGAGAAAGGGTCATTTAAAAAGATTCAGGAAAAAGATGAAACGTTTCGCATTTAAATCTAATGTTAGCTCTTGCTGTAACTTTTGTTTTCTTTCCATTTATCTGCAACATGCAGATGGGTGAACAATCTGATGTATGCTCTGTTCCCCATTTGGGACTCTGTATTGCAATTCTGGATTTGAATAAAACTGAAATGGAAAAAGGCAACTGGTAGTATTAATGAGGAAGTAGAAAGGAAGTTGACCACAGCTAGAAGCATTTTCCCAGCTGCATTTCAGACTCTGATTATAAACAGCACAGTAACATTGCTACGTGTGGGATTGACAGTGCCTCTCCCTCCCTGATAGCAGAACAAATACTTGCAATAAATCTTAGTACCAGTCACTGTCCTATCTAATTGCTTTACCTGTATAATTTGCCTTACTGATTAGCGCTGCAGAAAATCCCAAACAGGAAAACATCCATATTACCTGTTGGGAACTAACCTGAGGAGCCTTTAACTTTTCTGCATTATACTACTGTATAGTTTACCTACAACATGTGCAAACAGTTTCTACATACCGGTATCTTATTTATTTTTCATCCCTCTCTTACAGAGAATGTCATTACTATCAGGCACTTACGACAGGTTTAGAAAACAATAAATGAAATACTTGGGAGTTCGAATACTCACTTGACTGCGGCAAAAAGACAGGGGCGAAGATGCTATTGCTACCTATTGAAATGAAAAATGGGTTAGAGGAGCACTTTTGGACTCAAACATCTGACTTCACATGTTTATACAAGATCTAAAACAGTGTCAGACTCCAGTTTATCTTTAAAATATATCGGGCGATTTCTGAAATTCATTGCTGACCTCGGCTGAGTTCTATCACCTTCTCTCTCCTTTCCATATGCGACCGCTTTCATTTATATAGTTCAACATTACCCATTTTTTCCATTACGTGGCTTAGCCTGCGTCTGTTTCTCTCTTAGCCCCAAAGGGCACTTTAAGCCCAAAAGCTTGTCCAACATCTCTCTCAATTATACAGTCGGTCCAACAAAAAATACCACAAAAAAGCCCTTGGTTTCTATTACATATGTATTTTTAGGCTAGAACATCTGACTTATTGCTGAGAATGTGTTGGTTTTTAAAAAAGTAGCAAGGTGTTATAGCTCAAAGATGCACTAAATGCCATAAACTCTGGACATTACCAATGACATTTGGTCGTGAACATTAACTACTCCTTTATCTTTGGGGAATGTCTACACTGCAGCAGCAGAGTTCGGTCTTGCTGTTGGGGCAGTGAGCCCTGTTCCCACTGAGCAGGTGCAAGGTGGTGAGGACACCCTCGGGATGCACCAGATGCAGCTCTTGAGCACACCAGCAGGCCAAGACTTGAGCATGGTGCTAGAGGTGCCCCCAGTCTCCTCTTCCAGTGCTGAAGCATGTAGAGCAAGAGCAGGAGGTCAGGGTTTGTTGCCCCAGCTGTGACAATGAGCTTTTTGCTCCTACAGTGCAGATATACCCTTAAGTCACTCCTCACCTGTAGGCTTGAGACCTTCACAGCAGCCACATGAAACCCTAGCTGTCCTTTCACCCGAACCCAAGGGACACAGCAGACTCTTCTGCCACTTGCACCCCCGAACGTGACACAGAACCTTGCAACTGCCCCAACCAACAGCACCGCAAGCTTTTCTTCCAAGATGAGAGACTTGCTCACATGTTAGAAAAAGAACTTGGATGACTGTTTAAGCAGCAAAAATGACGGCACATGTCATAACATCCTTTTGTTCCCTTTCTAAGCAGACTGTGGGTTCCCAAACTGTACAAACGGTGATACAGGAGCGTGATAGTCTAGCCACTGATATCACAATTTTTTTTTTTTTCTTTTAAAGGTGGCGTGAGAAGCAAAAAAAATTTAGCAGCAGACAACGGGGTGGAATTAGCAATAAAAATGCACTGCATACATACCACAAGAGCTGTTGAGATCAGGTTCTAAAAACACACTAAATTCTGAAGAAGCTGATACCGGTGGAGTAGACGGTGTATTTGGAGAAGTTGGTGCAGACACTGTTGACTCATGCTCTGCTTCAGTAATTCTACTGAAACTTATCTTACTTGGTTCCCTTTCAAGTGGGGTGGGATGGCCTCGTAAGGTGCCAGAGGTGGAGCCATGTCTGCCGGTATTGGGCCTTATTCCAGGAGACTTCAGAGTGTATGTTGTTTTTCTAGGCTAGAGAAAGGAAATGTGATTAATCAGGGCAAACAGTTGTATACTGACAATAACAGCAAAAATGCCAAGCCACTAGTCCACATTTACAAAAAGGAACCAAATACAGCATCCTAACAGTATTTATTTAATCTAGATGATTTTATAATGGCTCTATGTAGATGATCTGTCACTACTTATAACCACCTGCTCCTTAGGGTTTATTATATTAGCAGCTCCTTGAGTGGTAATCGAGGAATATGTTAACAATAGGGTCAAACAGAAGCGAGTAAGGGAAAGTGAACTCAGTGACAGAATAGTCCAGCTCAGACAGACAAACTTCTTTTGCAAATGGGGCACTACAGGTGAGAGGATTCAGGCTTGCACACTTCATACACTTTGCAATGCTTGTCATCTCTCTTCTCTGACCCACATTTTTCACAGTCTTATACAGCAACGCTCTACATTGGAGTCTGTCTCAAGTGCTAGACTCCTGGACCTCGTGTGTGATGTTACAGGATCACAGGAAAGTAGGGCTGAAAGGGGCCATGTGAGGTCATGCAGTCCAGCCCCCTGCTCAGGCTAGGATCATCCCTGGTTCATTCTCCTCCAGATGTCTCTTGGTGACAACCCTACAGCTCCACGGGGGTCTTCTATGTGGGCTTTATTTTATCTGCAACTCACCTAGAGAGACTGATGTGCAAAAAAACCCAACCAAAAACCCACCCATGTCCAACCCAAAGCAGGTGCCAGGGATTGTGGGTCATTTCCATGCGTGGCACGTTGGCCCTCAACGCCCCACTGCTGGATAACCTATTGCTATACAAAATAAGAAGGATTTGACAGACGCAGTGTTGCACAGAATTAAGGGGGTTTTGCTTTGCTTTGTTTTTAACAGAGTTATGAAACTCTGCACTGCTCAAGAAGTCTTCTCCAATCATTCTGAAAATGTATGAGTGGAGTTTCAGACACAAGTATTGATCAGAACAAGCTACGGAACTGAAAGCTGCATTCTCGTGGCATCTGTTTTAGAGATCAGTTAGAAAAAGATAGGTCTGGGCTACTGGGGGCAGTCACAAACATCTCCTGGTATAGATGGCATGATATGCTCCTATTGCTTGTATCACAGAAATGTATCGTGGCAACTTCTTCATGCATGGATCCAAGAGTGTCAATCACTAATTGATATCCTCTGTGTTCTTAAACTACTCGTTACGTTGGTGTCAGCCATCCCAGATCACTCAGCTAGTTCTGAAAGAATTTTTCACTTGGAAAACATACTGGGTACATCTGCATGTTTATTAACACGCCATAATTACAGCTCATTAAGTTTAGTACCTATAATTAGAGGTACTAAATTTAATGCGCCGTAATCAGCACTACTGTGCAGTAGTGCCGGCGCACGTTTTTTCGTGACGCTAACGCACAGTATACCAATTCTACTGCACATTAGCGCATTAGCGTGGTTTTTTCTAGATGTGCTAATGCGCAGTAGAATTAGGCTACTGCACCTTCAGCATCTTGTGTCAATGTGCCCACTGATTTGGAATAATCAGCATTCACACAACAGACAGATTCCTGAAGAAAATGATTGTAAGATCTTTTCTGATTCTCTTTTAGATCAGGAGCATCGGCACACTCACTCCTAGGAGAAAAAAAATTATTTAAACTGCTTTACAGCCCTCTTACTCCAAAGATGTGCAAAAAACATCTCTGACTGCAAGGAGGTACAGAAGGAACAATGACACAGCAGCAAGTTCTCTACCAGGCAAACTATCAGCATAAAAATCATTCCACGCTCTGGCAGCTGTTTCTTTTAAACGACTGACATAGTAATAATATCTGGTTTCACAAGAGACTGATTGTACCTCACTCGGTTGTACGGTATATTTCGATTTTTGCAAATACTTGAAACAATAAAGAGAACTTTAGCTGTGAAATTATGTTTTAGAAAAATATTTCTTTGATCAAAGTAAAATACAGCAACTAACGTTGGCTCCAAAGGGCTTTCCCCCCTTCAGTCATATGCCATTTTTTTGCAGTGCCTTCAATTTAAATCATGTTATTACATAGAAGTAAGACTGGAATGTTATTGAAGCCATGATGGTCCAGGAAAGGTATGATGCAAGGGTTTTTTGTGAAATCTTTTATTGGACAAACTATATAGTTGGTTGAGAAATTGACAGAATCATCGAATCATTTGACAAGCTTTCGGGCACAAAGCACTCTTCTTCAGATGTGGGGGAGAAGTGGATAGCACAAACGCATGTGTATTACTCCACATAAAAATGAAAATATTCTGCTTCAAGGAATGGAGGACAGCTATAAAATGATGGCAATTGTAAACAAAACAAAGTATCGTGATGTTCTTTATAAATCCACGGTGCATCCACACCTTGAATACTTTGCCTAGTTCTTGTCCACCCCCCCCCCAAAAATAATATAGCTAGAAAAGGTCCAGAGAAGGGCAACAAGGAAGATCAGTAGTATGGAGATGCTTTCTTATAAGGTCAAGCCTATTCAGTTTAAAGGCACTTGAGGGGGGACACGATAAGGGTTTACCAAAATACTAAATGGCGATGAGAAAGTAGATAGGGATTTGTTATTTACTATCTCCCTCAATAGAAGAGCTAGGGGTCACAAAATGAAACGAGTAGGTAGTAAGTTTAAAACTAACCAAGGAAAGTTCATTTTCACCCAGCGTGTCACTGAAGGGTGGAACTCATGGCCACCAGATATTGTGGAAGTCCCAGATTCAAAAAGGGGCTGGTCAAATTCTCGGAGAAAAGGAGCATTAGTAGCTATTGAGCACGAGAGTTAAGGATACAGCCTCCAAATCAGAATTTCCTAGACCTTAAATGCTTGAGGCTGCGAGTAGGAGGCACAGTGGGGAAAAAGCCCTGGTTGCACCCTGTTCTCTCTCCCTTTCGGCATCCACGCTCTGCCCGTGTGACACAGGGGCCTAGGCAGGATGGACCTATGGTCTGACCCAGTAAATGGCAGTTTTTATGTTCATTCGGAGTGCCTATAAGAAAAAAAGAAGTGCAGTAGAACATCTAATGTAACCAGTGGAAGAACAAGACCATCTGAGAAGGAAAGAGGTTATTACCTCCGGAGCACAGGGAGATTGGTCAAGGTAGCATTTAGACTGTAATGAGCCATATAGCCTTCAAACCACCCCCAAACCTGGCCCAACTCACCAGAAGCACACTCCCCTCTGATCAGCAAATATCAACATGGGACACATCCCTGCCTTAACAACAGATGCAAAACCTGTAAAGGCATCTCCTCTATTACCACAATCCACGCTGCCCCACAATGAAATGGTCAAACTGTGGACCCTACACACGCCTGTTACAGAAAGTCTCTCTCATCCAGTGCACCCAACACCATCATGGAAACAATTTGAGTAAAACTAGATAAAGACTATGCACTGGAATAAACTCCCACAGAAAATAAGATAGATGCACATGAACACCAGTAGGTAGTGATCTATTTACATATAAAACAAAAGCACGTGTGTTGCTCCATCTACTATTTAGCTCAAGTTGTCTGCTTCTTCCCCACAGATTTCATAGACATTAGGGCTGGAAGGGACCTCAGAAGATCATCGAGTCCAGCCCCCTGCCCAAAGGGCAGGAAGTCAGCTGGGGTCCCAGCAAGATAAGCATCCAATTTACTCTTGAAGGTGTTCAATGTAGGTGCTTGAACCACCTCCGGTGGCAGGCTGTTCCAGACCTTGGGGGCTCGGACAGTAAAGAAGTTCTTCCTTATGTCCAGCCTGAAACGATCTTGAAGTAGTTTGTGACCATTCGACCTCGTCATCCCTTGGGGCGCTCTGGTGAACAAACGTTCCCCCAGATGCTGGTGGTCACCCCTGATAAACTTGTAGGTGGCCATCAGATCACCCCTGAGCCTGCGCTTTTCCAGGCTAAAGAGCCCCAGGGCTCTCAGCCTGTTGTCGTAAGGTCTGTTTTCCTGACCTCTGATCATGCGCGTGGCTCTTCTCTGGACTCTCTCAGGCTTCTCCACATCCTTTTTGAATTGTGGAGCCCCAAACTGAACGCAGTACTCCAGCTGCGGCCTCACCAAGGCCACGTACAAGGGGAGAACGACGTCCCAGGATTTGCTTGAGAAGCATCTATGGATGCAAGCCAGCATTTTGGTCGCTTTACTAGCTGCAGCATCGTATTGCAGGCTCACGTTCATCTTGTGGTCAGTGATGCCCCCAAGTCTCTTTCTTCTGCAGTGCTAGCCAACATAGCACTGCCGAGCCTATAAGGATGCTGAAGGTTTTTCCTCCCAAGGTGGAGAACTTTGCATTTTTCAGTGTTAAACACCATCAGGTTCTTGTCTGCCCACTTGCTGAGCCTGTCCAGGTCAGCCTGGATCGCCCCCCCGTCTTCTGGTGTGGATGCTTTGCCCCAAAGTTTAGTGTCATCAGCAAACTTGGCCAGTCCGCTTCTGACTCCAGTGTCCACATCATTAATACATTTTCAGGTTCCAGACCCGAAGAAGGGTGTTTTGTGCCTGAAAGCTTGTCAAACCTCTCTCCCAACTATATAATATAGTTGGCCCAATAAAAGACATCACCAAAATATCCTTACCTCTTAGAATATATGATAAGAGAAAAATGATAGTATTAAAACTGAAGTTGATATCATATCTACTCCCAGTTTTTATTGCAAAATACAACTGGCCTATCAATAAGCCAAGAGGGTTTTAGTACCTAAAATTACACCATCTAAAACAACAGAACCTTTTTTAAATAACAGATGTCTTCCAAGAAAACCTACCTGCAAAAGGAGAACTGTGATTCTAATGGAAGTTTTCAGGATTTACTGATGTTACTAAAGTAATTAGCAGATTTAAAACAAACTTAGAACTTACAAATTTAGGTGGCTGTTTGCAGTTCCGAGGTTCAATTTCTAATGATTTGTTGAACAAGTAATCTGTAAATTCTTTTTCTGATGCATTGCCCATCGGGTTGAGATTTTCAAAGAACTTCTAAAATGAGGTAAACCAGTTTCAGTAAATAAATCTTTACACACAGACATGCAGGTATAAAATTGTTCAGTGCAATCCCAATATTTCATTGGCTACCATCTAACTATTATGCCACTCAAATTTACAGCGGGAAAAATTCAACACAAGCCCCGATAGAAACAATGTAAGAAACATGCATGTTAAAGATAACAAGAGATTAAGTGCCTGAAAAAAAAATTAAATTGAACAAACTGAGTTGCTTAAAATGGAACCAGATTCTTGAAACCACTTTTATTGAGTACTTATTAAGTAACATTTTTTTTAACCATAGTGGCTAAGGGCCAGCCAAGAACGCGGCCCCTTTGTGCTAGGCACTGCAACTACACAATCAGACAACTTTGCTGCAAATAGTTTCTAGACCAAACAGAAGAGAGGTGCATTGTGGCAGATGGGGCAGAAGACCCCAGCAGAGGAAATACATGGTGGCAAATGTCCTGTTAGTGCCCTGACTTTTGGTAAGAAAATTAACTTAGAAGGGGATCAGTTAAATGGGAGAAAAGGAAAGGGAAGGAGGGGTGAGAAGGGCAGGACTGCAAACATGGGGGTGTGAGGGACAGGTACAGAATGGAGTCACAGTGAAGAGAATGAGAGAAAAGGAAAATGGAGAGAGTCGTGGCTAAGTTCACACCAAAACTTAACGTAGTCGCCTAGATCTCCCAGTTCCTTGGTTCTCAACCCACTTTTTTTTTTTTTCTTCAAATCTGACTTGTGCAAAGGGCACAGAATAACTATGCCTCTGTCTTTTCTTGGCTTAGTTTCAAAATATTGCCATTCTCCTTGCTGTAACTTTAAATTGGAATTTTTTTCTTCTTAGTCTCGTCCTCGAGAATTCAAGAGCATGCTACAAATACTGGTTTTCAATACAGTACATTTTAGAGGCAGCTCAAACTGGGCTCTGTATTCCATGGCAGGGTGCATAATCCATTATTAAACAGATTTTTAATGCATTAATACATTTTCAGATCTCTTCTCCATCTCATTCTTTTTGCAGCCTAGTGTTTTATTGCTTCTTGACTGCTGCTGTAAACTGAGCAGAAGTGCTTACTAAGCTGGCTTAGGTCTTTTTTCTCCCAGAGCTGTTCATTAATGTAAAACCCCAGAAGGCACATATGGGTATTTGAAGTTCTTACTCTCCACGAGCATTATCTTACGTTTGCAAAGGGATTTCATTTGGCATCATGTTGACAATATACCTTGCTTTAAATTCTTCAGGATTCTCTCATCTTTGGCTAACCTAAACAACCGTCAGCTACAAATCCTACTAGGTAACTATCAGTACCCTTTGCAATTTGGGAATATAATAAATGATAGTCTTGGGCAGAACCCAGGTTAAAAAAAGCCCTATTTTTTAAGGTTTTATGGAGCTGAAAGATGATCATTTATTCCTACTCATATTTTTTCTATTCTTAACTAGTTTCAATCCATAACCAACTCATCCTATGGGTGTTCAGCCTGTTCAGTAGGTTTTTGTCAGCATGCACTTTAATGGTTCAAATACACTGGATAAAAACAAAGGATTGATTCTAGATCAGAGGCATGTTTTTCCTCGATACAAACTGTTGGTTTGTCATCATATCATTCTGGTGTTTTATAATTGATAGCTATTCTTAATTCCTCCCACACTAAACACATCCACTCATTCCCAGACTGCTTGTGAAATGTAACAGCAAAAGCAAGCAGTATCTGCTGCAGAGTAGTGACTGAATCAGCCATAAATCTAACACGATGAACTACGGAGGGATTTGGAATTTGTGCATGTTTGAAGAGGTCTGATTATCATTTGCAGTTATTCTGCTATTAAGGCGGTTCCTCCCTCACACCTGCTCTTACCACAGCTAGAATAATTACAGCGAGCATAGATTATACGACATGTTTGCATTATATGCCTAGTAACACATAAGCACACATACATGAGCATAAGCATATTGCAATTCTTCTTTGATTACCCGTATTTCTGGCTCTATCCGTAAACAGTAAGGCTGGTTTTGATACTGCTGAATTTCTCCCGTAATTTCAGCTACTTTTCTTCTCTTACTAAAATTCATTAGCTCTTTTCCTTGTTCTTCAAAATATTTGTAAGATATATTCCTAATTAAAAAAAAAAAAAAAGACAATTTTCACATTTCAGCCCAACACCCATTTTCATTCTTGCTGACAAATGACAACAAAAGAGCTCTATACATAAAAGTCAAGGAAGTTTTTTCCTTTAATGCACCAATGCTGAATTCACCAGCAACAGCAACGGGGCTGTACATTCTCCCCGGAAGTAAGATGTCACCTCAATAATATATTATTATAGTGAGGTCAGGAGTTCAGAGATCACATCTCCAGCATGCAGTAAAGGGATGATGTCAAGGAAAACAAAAAGGGAGATGAAATTCAAACTTTAAGAGAAATCCTATTTTCTTTAACTGAAGTTTGCACACGTAGGGCAATATTCAATAACTTCTTTGTAAAGCAAAGAGGAAACATTTAAATAAAATATTGCCAAGGAATATTAGCATATTTAATAGGTAAAAACATTCAGTAAAAGTAGCAGTTGTTACTGTAGTTTTCTCAAAACTATTCTTGAAAATGCAAAATTCCTAAGATATGCCAAAAGAAGGCAGAAACATTTTCACCCCTAACCTGTAACTGGAAACACTGCTGGAGTTAAGTACCCACAAACATTACAAGCCCATGAAACCAAGAGGGAGGTGCAGGCTGAGAACAATCCCTTGGCAGAGGACAACATAGAAGAGGGGTGTCAAACACAGTCCACAGGCCGGATCCAGCCCACGCTGTTGCTCGATGCAGTGTGGCTGGGCGCAGTGGCCTGCTGCAGAATAATAACTGGAGGCAGAAGGACAAGCAAAGACTGACACAGCCCGCTGCCCTCTGGTCACTTCACCAGTTACCACTACTGTAACTAACTCCCTGGGCATTGACCCCCGCTACATGCCCTGTGCTGGAAGTGCCGCTGTGGCAGAGGGTCCATGGTGGTAGTAGCTCCAGCTGCATCAGGGGGCAGACAGTGGTGGCAGCTTCCTCATGCCCTGTGGTCTAGACCCAGGCCAGGGCACAAGGTAAGTCTGATACACCTGACATAAAACCTCAGACAAGTTCAACAGATGTAATCAGAAAAGAAATTCAGTATAAAGGACCTTAACTCGGGCCCTGTGGTACTACTTACCAAAGAAAGGCACACAGGGTGGATTGATTGACTTGAGTTTAGCTAGGTATTTTTTAAAGTGATCTTGGCTTAATTCTACTGCTTCATCCAACATTTTCTTTTTTCTCTCCTGTAATGCCTAATTTATAGAACAGAAAAAACAATGTGCATCTTTTGTGCGGGATGGCTAGGAAAAACAAGTTATCCTCATACCCCTCGCGTCCAGAGTTGAATAAAAACTTGGTTTCACGATATGAGCTTATGTTTTACAGGTTCCTCTGCGCTACTACATCACGTGCTTTATTCCATCAGTTAAAAACATGATCCCGATTTGTCTCGTATACATTTCAAAACTAAACACACTCCTTATTTATCTAGAAGCAATACGTGTAAAAATATCTCTTTACACATTGTCGTCTGAATTTCAAGAGTCCTATTTCTTTGGTATCTCCTCGCAGCTTACTACAGACTAATTTTAGTTAAAACGTTGCACTTTGTGCCTGAACGCTTGTCCAGAATCCCTCCCAACTAGAGCTGGTCCAATAAAAGATATCACCAAGAAACTATGGGCTCTTGTACTTTTTTCCTTTTGAAGTCAGTGCTGCTTAATTTCCAATAGTCCAAATGTTTTACTTGAAAATTGCTAAAGCTGGCTTCTGCCAGTCTGCTTACGCTGCCATACGTTCAGAACACGAGAGCTTAAAAATAAGCTTAACAGCACCCCAATTGAGAAACAGGGTCCTTAAAGCGAGCTTGCACCTTCCTGAATAAGGGCCTGGAACACAGCCTGTAAATGTCCAATCCTGTATGTGAACCCTTCAGATGAGCAACTAAAGGAAGAAGGGATCACTTGGGATCACCTGTAGCTAGGGAGCAGGGGGAGGGGAGGGTACAGGACAGGGGACAAGCAGTGGCAATGAGGTTGTAGCTTCCAGCCCCAGCAACTAAAGGAAGTTGGGATCCCCTGCCTTTGTGGCAGCGTCTTCCCTGTGCCCAAGGGATCACCTGCCTTTGTGGCAGCGTCTTCCCTGTGCCCTAGCTGTAACCCTTCTGCTCCCAAAGGGAGTTCAAGGTATTTGTTTTCACCTATGAAGAGCTGGACTGTTTGAAACGTGCTTACCCAAGAGCTGCAATCTGTGGAGATCTGCAGTACCACTGCTCCCTCCACCCCTGCCATTTCAATAGAAAACCTGCATTTGCAGTGGCAAATTCACAGCTCTGGGGTTCTCTTCCCTCCTATCCACTAGGGAACTGAACTAAGGCTACAAACTCATTTCACACAAGTCACTAGGCAGCCAGAAAATGACTGTGACATTCAACTAACCGGGCTGGAACAGAGCTAGCAAACAGGCGAATGCCTCTACAGCCCATTAAAAACCTGAACTTTTATGACAACGTTATCCATGAGCATGTCACATTAGGCTTTTAAATAATGAGTATGTGCTTCTTGATGCAGGTTAGTTTAAGTATGATGCATGAGACTTACCTCAAATGTGTGATCTAGTCTGTACACCGACACAGAATTCATCGCACTGACTATCTCCAGCACACCATTGAAATTATTTAAGTCTTGAAAAACTTGCAAGATCTCTATAATCCTACTTAACACAGCCACTCGCTCCTCAAAATTCTCTGTTTCCACTATGCACCTAATTAAAAAAAAAAGCAGCAGCAATTTTGGAAATGCTGGTACAGAAGGTTCACAGTTTACAAAGGCATTGAGATTAAGTTTTAGTCTCAACAAATGGAGAGGTCAAAATGAATACCATTACTCTAGATATTTCACTCTATTTGCACAGCCTTGGTTTCGTCTCGAGAGTCACAAGGACAAACTGCATGGACGGTGTAATTGCACATGTTGGATTAAGAAAGTAAAAGCGTGAAAAACTTTCAAATGGAGAAGTGAAAAGAAAAAAAATATTGGTGGATATGCACAGAAAGACTCTTGATGCTTTTCTTGAAATACATCATTTACAACTGAAAAGAGGAAAGCAGCCTACTCAAGGGTTTTGGTTATGTCTCATGGAGGGTCAATCACACCCTCTGTGCAGAAATACACAAGTTACTTGTACAGTACCTGGAGTTTTTTTGAGATGTGTTGTCCCTCTATGTTGTACATGTACACCAGCTGCCTAAAACTAGAGATCTTTGCTAGCAGCATTTATCTGATCTGCATGCGAACCATACTGAGGATAATAAAGGGGGAAGTGGGACCGGTTCCTTCTCTGCTGGGGACTCCACAGAACGTAGAGGAAACCGAAGCAAAAGGGAAGTGGGGGTAGTGGAACATACAGAGCGACATCTCAAAACTCCAGCAACTGTATAGATAAGGACCTTCTTTCTTCAAGTACTTGTCCCTGCACACATTCAACAGTACATGAGAGTAGGTAGAATGGAACTGTGGGAAATGAAGAGTGAGAGAGAGAGAAAAGAAACTCCTTATGCCCCTTAAAAATCACCCCGATTTTATATAAGCTCATACAATACAGTCAATTCCAAGGGTATGTTTAGGAGCGACTGCAGCCTGCGGAGACACAGCCAAGCTAGCTTTAAGTCAGCCCAATCACGTACCAACAACAGTGGGGCCCAGCATGGCTTTTCAAGCCTGCCTGGGATCCTGAGTAAATGCTCAGGTGCTGGCTTGCACTAAAACCCAGGTTCCACACTGTTAGGAGATTACTGGGGTAGGTCACAACTTTGACTGCAATGCAGACATATCCTAAGAAGTTAACTATATACCACTAGGAAGGGAAGTTGCTAAAGCAAAAGTTGCAGGCTACAGTGGCATCTAAGGGCAGGGGGGAAGGGACTGCTGGAGTGGTCCATCCTGTATTGCCATTTATTAACCCTCTATATGGTTCACAAGCATAGCTAAAGTGTGTGCAGGGATCAGGTGAAAACTGCTGGCAAAAGTCTGGCATCGGGTACAAGGAGCACGCATGCAACCTACAGCAGCACCTGGCCTGCATAGTTACTGAAAGACAGCTGATTCAAACTTTAAGGCAACAGCAGAAAACCCAATCTTCAGTTCGATTCAAGACTGCTACACTAACACCCCTTGCACTTACTTTTCAAACCACAGCGTAAGATTTGTAGTGTGACGAATCATTTTCAACAAATTTGGAGAGTTGATTTCTTTGTCTTCTTTAGTCCACACACTCCCTACAAGTTCAGAAGGCTGCACTGCCCTGTTAAAGAAAAAGCAGCATAGGGATGTTTAATAGCTTAATTCACCTGTTCCAGGTTTGGGTGGGGAGATTATTTCTGGCCCTAATGTGACTTGATATTTGATAAATAGAAGCCAACAGAATCCTCCATGAGAGAGTTATTCAAGGCAGCCTTGAGACTGACAGATCAGTACAGATACTAATGGAGGCAGCAGCATGAGCTAGCAACCATAACTATATCCCAAGTGCTGTGCTCTGTCTGCTAGCGCATGCTAAAGCTTCATCTTCACTGCTGCTGTGATCCATGCTGACTCAATTCAGCCAGTACAGATGTCAGTGCAGGCTGCAACCATGCTTTCATTTTGCTGTGTACGCATACCCTTAGCTTTTATGATGGTCCTTGGGGAGTAAAATCCTCTTGGACGCAACCAGCATGCCTTATAAAACACCCCTCCCACACTGGTTTAAGCTTTAAATGCTACAAGGTTGGCCCATCCAGGGGCTAATATTGACTACACACAAATTTTAGTGTCTTAATTTATTATCCATATTTTGTCCTGGCAGCAATTTAATATGCATCTGAGTAAATCTGATTTTGTTTTTCGCCCTACATACTCTATTCCAGCGTGCAGAGCAAGCCAAATGTGACACTGCAAATCAGAAAAGCGAAGGAGAGCAGACTCAGTTCGCAGCAGATTCTTTGAACCGAACAGCAAGGTGATTACCTTAATGCACGTGTCAAACGTGGCCCACAGGCTGGACTGGGCTCCCAGAGCTATATCATCTGACTTGTGGAGCTCCTGGAAGGGCCAGGGATTCAGTGGCTGGGTAAGCAGCAGCAGCATTAGCTCACATGGCTCTGAGATGACATGGTAGTTCAGGGTGCCATGGGGGTTAACACCGCTGAAATCCTGAGTACAGAGCCCTATGGGGACACGTTTCAGCAGTGGAAGGGCAAACGGTGGTGTTGTTAACCTCTGAAGGCATCTGAGCTGATCCAGCAGCTCAGGCCCACGTAGGGGTTAACATCATCATTACTCACCCCACCACCGGAGATGAGTTCAAATCTGGCCTGTGAGGAGCCCCGCAGCCTGCAACCAGTCCAGGGGCCCAAGCAATTCTGACACCCTTGTTTAAACGTTTCCCTTCCAAAGGAAGGGAAAGCTGTGGGGTAGCTATGATAAAATGACTGCCGTTTAGTAAATACAATTTCCAGATTGAATTATCATAGCCAGTTAAACCTTTGGAGTGTGACTAAACAAATTATCTACTCCCCCCATATACAAGTAAAGTACTTTAGATCACCATATTCTGGTAGCTCTCTCTAGTAAAGAAAAGGAAATTTGCATCTTCAAGCCTTTCAAATAGTGAGCTATATGGGACCAACACAAAGTTAGTTATGGAACATGCGTTATTTGAACACTCACCTGTAGAGGTCAAATTCTAGAAGTGTCAGCTGCCGAGCTATTTCTATGGGGTGAAGTGTCATGAGGTCAAACATCTCAGGCTGTCCAACGTGGCAAATATGCCATTCAATTGGTGGCAGTGGGCTCTCAAAGGTAATATTATGACTAATTCCATCTGCTTGAGCAATTTTTTTTCTCTTTATAATTTTAGCAATGGATTCCACCCACTTCTTCATGGATTTGCCTGCAAAATACCAACCATCAAACAAGATTCATATTTATGCCGTGACAGATTCTCCAAAGGGGTTTCGGGCTGATGTATCCTTCTGCTACTGCTATGAAATGAGGTCAGCAATCACTACTTTTGGATAGGACTAAAATGTACCTAAACCTGTTATAAATCATGTTTTAGGCTTGTTTGAAAACATGCCCCATAGCTCCTACAATTACCTGCATTTGTGCCTGCAAACCAGGCATGGTGCTCATTTTGGGGGTGAATTTTTTGTGCTTATTCTAGCCGGGCCTTAGGGGCAACCAAGAGTGTGACATCTTTGGGCTCTCCAAATGCCCCCAAGAATAATAGTCCACACGCCTGCCCTGAAGAATTTACAACCTACACAGGCAGAAAATAGGGCAGGGTGGCACCTTAGAGACTAAACAGCTCCCTGCCCGAACTTCTGCCAGGCTTCAGGCTAACCTGGAGAAGATCAGCTAAATGGGGGGAGGTGGGGGGAAGTGAAGGGAAGAGGGGTGAGGAGAAGGGAGTCAAGGGCCAGGTGTGGAATGAAGCTGAAGTAAAGAGGCTGAGCGAAGTGGAAGGAAAGTGGTTGGACAGAGACAGGAGGCAGATGGGCAGAGTCCAGTCAAAAAACTGTTGGAAATCCTCTGCAGGTCTAACTGTTATGCAGCTACTTGGAGTCTGGCTGACTTTTTACATAGTTGAATCACCTAGATCTCTTGGTTCCTCATTTTTTTAGCTGCATTCTCTTCTACAGATGTTGATACCACACAAGGTGACTTTAATCTGTCTTTCCTTGACTTTAGGGATGGAAGAGGTCAGAGCAAAACAACTGCTCAGTTCAGGGCAGAGATGTTCCAGCCATGTTCTCCAAACGGTGGTTCTCCTAGCTTTGGCAGCTTCCCTTCCTAACAGCTGGAGTCTTCAGCTGGTTCTTCTCCACTGGCTCCCCACTTGCCCGGGTTACATGGCTGGGGAGGGGATGCACACCTGATGATGGGGGGGTGGGTCTCCCTGGCAAGTCCTGGGTCTGAAGAAGGGGTGGGCTCTGACAGGGAAGAGTGTAAAATAGGACCCAAAGTCCAGCATTGGCTTTTGCTGGGTCCTTCACTAAGTCGCACCTTATTAGAGTTTACTGTTTGCAGTTCAAGTAACAACTTTACACTGGATTGTAAAAGTTCATATTTGATTGAAAAGACCTGAGGAACAGAAGTCCATAACATTTATCTTTGAATGATCTCCCCTTGCTTGATAAAGGCACAGTACATGAAGTGACTGGGTATTCTAGGGAGTCCAAGTCAAACCTCTTTCAAGGGGCTGGATAAAACCAAGTCTTCATCAGCAACATCTCATGTTGTGACTGTGTCAACCAGCTGGGGATGAATTGCTCATTTATAAATTAGTGACTCAGAAATGTACTGCTGGATGCCTACTTTGGTAATCTAAATACGGTCTCTAGCATCAGCAGTGTAGCTTCAACTCCCATTTTTGTTATTCTCCAACCAGACTACAAAGGAAGTCTGCTAGTCTTTAGGGAAGGTTATTTAAGTGCTCTGTAAACAGCTCCATAGGAAATAACACTGAGTCCAGTGGATGTTATTCAGACCTCCTCTCCTGGAAGGCGTGATCTTCAAAACGGAGGTAGTAAAATTGGAAAGGACTGCAACAAGGAGAAATTAATATCAATATACAATTTTGACGAAGCTAATTCTCCAGGAACTCAGTGTGAAAGAGGAAGTGGTTCTGAATTCTAGAAGAGCCATATGGGCTCCAGAAAATGTTGACATCAAATATTTATAAAAGCTAGATAAGCTCTGATAAAATAATGCAATACAGTTAGAAGTTATTTGCTGATAACAAGTCAAGCCTCGGGCTCAACTGTGCTAACATTTATGCTGCGAGATTGATGTGCTCATGTGAGCTGTTACAAATAAAAAAACTGGCAGGATTAAGCACCCAGAATATAAAAGAAAGTAAAACAAGCAAACATGCAAGCAAGCGAATTATAATGATACTATACCTCTTACACTTGAAATAAATGTCTCCAGTCTGTCAAGCAACTCCAGATCTCGTTCAAAGTCATAAAAATGATGTTCTACCCAGTGTCGAAAAACATTTAATATCCTGAAAAACAGGGTGGGGGGAGAGGGAGGAAATCACCTTTAGTGTTTTTGAACCCCCAACTACATCTCACCTGCAAGCTGAATGAACCCTGGGTCCTGCAAAAGCTGCATGCAATTATGTAATAAAAGACTAATCATAATGCATATGCACAATGGGGTGTGGCTACAACTCTGGAGGGAGCCTTGTCTTTGACTGGTCTCAATGTTAAGACTGTAATTTTCAGGATTTAAAACCCCAAAACCATGAATGCTAGAGTGCTACAGAGAAATGAAAAAAGAAAACTATAAAGGGGGTAAAAAAAATCAAAACAATGTTCTTATAAGCAGTTTAAGTAAAAGAATTGTTATTTTTATTTGGACTTTTCTTTCGAAAGCTGGTTATCAAGTTATGCTGTTATAAAATTTTCTAACCATATTGTCACTGCATCCTTTTATTTACAAAAAAGGTAAGAAAAGTGGGACAAGATCCAATTCTCCCCCGCCACCCCGAAAAAGCCCACAATTTTTCACTTGCCTTTTCTCTATATTTTCTTAAATAGTAAGTATTAAAATAATTGATTGAATAGTTGATCACATGACAGTGACTTTTGAGATGGAAAAGAATAATGCAATTTATTTCTCTCCTTCAAGCAATATAATCTGAGCTACTCTCTCACACTGCATTCAGATGCATTAGAATACCCTGAACTGAATCCAAAGCAGGCAGCACTTCACGTGACACAGATATAATCTGTTCCAAGTCAGTCCAGAAAAGAAAACTGAACATTTTGCATTAGCTGAGACTACTAAATATTCTTTAAGGGCATTTTTACACGTGCTCTGGGATGCAGCACCGGGTGCTTTAGTTAGTGAGCTGTGCTAATTAAAAGCGCCCCCAAGTTGTGCATCAGCATCCCCACACTGAAAGATGGCATGGGGTGCTTTGAACCAAAGCTCACTGAACATGTTTTAGTTCAAAGTGCCCTGCCGCCATTTTTTCAGCATGGAGGCACCGATGCACGTGATGCAGAAGGCTGCTGGAGTGCAGCAATTTCTGTGCTCCAGCCAACTCAATTTATTCCAGCATGTCAAAACAGGCTCCCTACA
>NW_005842059.1:1080492-1090451 GCF_000455745.1 Alligator sinensis
AGCCTGGAGTGATGGCATTAGTAGTGCAACCTGGGGGTGAGATGCATGGAGGGCTGACAAGAGGTCTAAAAAAAATAGATATATAGATACATAGATGGGGGGGAGGGGGGGGAGAGTGTGAGTGTGAGAATGAACATCTAGGTCAATGACTTTCAACTTTTTCATTTGCAGCCCCCTAAAAAATTTCAAATGGAGGCACAGACCCCTTTCAATGGCAAGTGAGAGCGTTCACATACTTTTGATTGATTGTAGTCATCTTTCATGGACACCTTAACACAGTCTGTGGACCCCCAGGGGTCCACAGACCACAGGTTGAAAACCACTGCTCTAGGATACAGAACAGACACAGCATAACTTGGTCATGCTACGTATGCTGTGAAAAAAGGGGAATGTAATCCAAGGCAAGGTACTGTGGCAAGAGGCAAATAGGGTTAATAGCGTTGTATAAGGTCTTAGTAAGGCTTTTTCAAGAACACCACGCACATTCCAGGCAGCAAAAAGCTCTGAGGATGATCAGAGAGCTCCAGAGAAATGGAAAGCTTATTTTACAAGAGGTGGCTAAGAGAACTCGGCTTCCTCAACTTGGCCAAATGAACAAACACCAAGCAAGAATATGATTATTCTCTCAATCGGGTGCAAACACCAGGGAGGGAAATGAGCTATGCAAGCAAAAGGACAAGGCTGGCACAAGAACAAACTGATATCAATTGCCCATGATTACATTTATATTGGAAATCAGAAGACGGTCAAGAGCATCAAGGTTCTGAGACAGCCTCCAAGTCGGGGAGTAAAGGGGGGAAGAAACTAACTGGTTTTAAAGACACAGCTTGATCAGTTTACGAAGGGTTGATACGCTGCGATGCCTGCAACAGACATGATGATCTGGGTTCAATCACAACCCCCATTAGTTCTCTATTAGTTTCCCTGTTCCAATAGGTCTCACATTCACCTTCTCTACAGACTGCTGAACAGCGAGAACAAAAGAAGGGAACAGTGTGAGGAAATAGGGTTACTGGTGTAACAGGATGGAGCCCCCCAGGGGCAGCTGTCACATCCCCCTGGGCAGCCATATGGCTCCTGCCCAGCAAAATCTCTAAGGTAGCCCTCCCTTGATTACTCACCTGCCATGCCTTGTTCACAAAATCGCAAATGACTAACGAGAACATAATTTGGGACCGTTCATTTGACACCAGTCTCAAGGGAATCTGATTTCCCCAACCTCAGAATAACACTTAAGTTAAAGTCTGTCCAAAGTAAATATGAAAACATCCAAACCTGAGTTGTACTGGCTGAACATATTCCTTTCGAAATCTTTTCAGGTCTGCACTGATGGGCTGCTCTCCTTTCTCGATAGCCAGTTTGTCTGCTTCAGTAGGCTCAGGCTCTGGGATTTCAAACCTGCAAATAAATTCACCATAAAAACCATTGGCAATGATTAATGAATTAACACATGGAATGATTCATGAATTAAGGCAAGAGGACCTATTCTTAGAAATGTTTGTACACAGTCGTAGCTGAAATATTCAGATTCACAGAAATTTAGAGCTGGAAGGGACCTCATGAGATCCTTGGGTCCAGCCCCCTGCTCTGGGCAGGGCAGACTGCTGTGGGTCAAATAACCCAACACCACCTTGCTACCACAAGCCATTTAAAATGAAAATCAAGTACAAACAGTTAATATTGAAAGATCCTGAATAAATGAAGAAACCATCTGTATTAACTTAATTCCAGCCTCATCTTTTAGTGCATCTACCCCAGTGACATTTGGCCCTGACTGGATCAGGAGAGGTGCTGCTCACAAACGAGCCATGACAACACGGGAACTGTGGCATGTACCGGTCCAAGAGAGAGAACTGCTGTACGTTATTGGGAAATGCAGCACTCATACTGTGATCGAATCAGAACAGAAAAAGCCATGTCCTACAGCAGCTGCCTACAACAGCAGCTTTTACACTCTAACTCAGCACCTCGCAGCTTTGAATCTGCTTTCACTGGCTGTAGTTGGACTGTGACAACAGGGGCAGACAAACAGCATGGCAGCAGCAGGCAGCACACACAGTGTAGCAGCAGCTGACTTAGCCAGTACAGATCAGAGGCAAGTACATACAGCCTTAATCCCATCTGATTCACTACCCGGCTATCTGGAAGTCCACACCTTTGGTTATGTAATACAAAGTTAAGGACTGCATTACTGCTCTTTTTCAACTTTATTTTTCCCCCCTCCTCTGATTCCTAACTATGATCCATCTCCTCGATTATCTTCAGAGTCCTATAAAACCCTACCCACATCTAAACCTCAACTCATTTTTTTCTTATTCTCTTCCCCCCACTTTCTTCATGGATTACCTCCTGACCCCCTTCACTTTAAATAAGCATCTCTTTCTCATCAGCATCCCTCCAAGGTCTTCCTTAAATCCATGAGTAATTACACTACTGATTTCACTACAAATGTTTATTACTCAAGAAGTTTTGAGTCTTGCACTGTTAGGTTGCAAGCTGCTGGTGACAAGGACCATATCTTTTAGAGCTAGAAAATCCTTGTGTTTGTGTACAGAGCTACATAATTAAAAACCAGTCAGTTTTGCTATTACTGTTTAGGAGAGTACAAGGGACTTCAGACTGGAACACCACTGGGTTCAGTGATCTACATGTGCATTGGGTGACATGATCCATGACCCCAACACTTACCACTAGAAGGACAGCAAGATATCAGGCTAGCTAACAGGAGGCACTACTTCACAGTCAGGGCATCTAAGATCTGAAACCAACTTCCAAGGGAAGTGGTGCTCACTCCTACCCTGGGGGTCTTTAAAAGGAGGCTAGACAGACACCTTGCCGGGGCCGTTTGACCCCAGTATTCTTTCCTACCCATGGCAGGGGGTCGGACTTGATGATCTGCTCGGGTCCCTTTGGACCCTGCCAACTATGAAACTATAAAAGTAAGGAGAGAGTGCGATAAGACATAGGCACAATGGTCAGGGAGTGATATGCACACCTCTTGTTCTGTCATATTTGTTTTCTTCTCCCTCTCCACCAGTCAAATGCATTTAAAAAAAGCCAATCAAATCAAATTAAAAAACGCTACCCCCCAACGTTTTCAAGCTTATAAAAAACATGTTTCAGACCAAAAGCTCCTTCTCTGAACTGTAGCTATAACAAGTGGTCCATAATGGGAGTGCTATAGCCCTGTGCTTGTTATCACTAGTAAAGCTATTATTATGTGATACAGTCGCTGTCATGAATTTAGTGACTTCCAGTTCAAGGGCACCAGTGGGATTCACAAAGTTACACATCAGACTACTTTGCAACACTGGAATAGAGGTAGGCAGCAGCTGCATGACAAGTGGCTTAACATGACAATGGAAGAATTGTTTTATAGAATCATAGAAAATGAGGGCTGGAAGGGACCTCAGGAGGTCACATCTAGTCCAACCTCCTGCTCAAAGCAGGACCAGCCTCAAGTAGGACATTGTTGAGCAGGGTTTTGTTGAGCAGGGCATTAAAAACCTTAAAGGATGGAGATTCCACCACCTCTCTTTATCCATGTTGTCAGCTCCTTCTTATGAAAATACCAGAGTCCTTTAATATTCATGAAGAAAATATATCCACCTCCTCCAAGTTCTCCAAAACACATACACACTATATGATCCTCATGTTACTTTTTGTGAAGCTGAAGCTCAGCCAGCTCTGCCAGGATCTGAAACTATGGTCAGACTAAAGTCTTTCAAATTAAGGACTCATGCCTAGCATGCACCCACACACATGCTCAAGGCCCCAAGACATCCTTTGGTAGTGGATGAAAGAGTGCAAGTGTACCCAAACGGGTATACTCATGGGGCAATGGGCTGGGCTATGTTCTGGAGTATGCCCTGCTATTACACCAGCCTTGGGGATCGACGACAGCCGCTTCCCTGTAGTGATCCCTGGTAATGCTGCTGATGGCCAAGAGCTCCCGAATTGACAAAAACACCAAAGTGCGCAAAGAACAAGTTACGGACCCCATTTTCGTCATATGAAAGAAAAATACCAGCCTTAATTAACTCAGTGTACTTTATTAGTACAGCTATAGCCTAAAATTTGGAATTGGTTAACTTATACTTAATATAATAATTTGGAGAGAAGGAGCCAGTGTTAAACTTTCACTGTTTAAGAAAAACACAAAAAAGAAAAGAAAAACAAAACAAAACAAAACAAAAACAGCTGTGTTTTACAAATATAGGGAAACTTGAAAAACCATGAATATCTGGTACACTAGCCAGACCACAACGCGCCATCACATTGTTTTCAAAACATCAGGTGAAAAACAGCAGGTAGACTAAAATACAACACCCCAGAACAAAAAGTTTTCTGCTTACCTTTCAATCAACAAACTTAACAATTCTTGGGGCTTACAAAAGGAGCGGTATGTGGTCAGGAAAGTGCGTACAAAATTTGGATCTGTAAAAGCAAAGCAAGAAAACAAAAGAATGTTATTGAATGATTTTGACTTTTATTAAAAATCAAACTGTAATGCACACAAATCTCGACTCTGTAAAATTATGCTGGAATAAGACAGATTTAAAAACAAGTAGAAGGAGTGTTTAATGGCAATAAATCAGAATTACTTTATACTTTAACAATTGTATAGCATGATTCAGATGCAGTTGTATCAAATGCCTTTTTTATTTGTATTAAAAGAAATGGCATGCTAGTGGCAAGAGGTTAAGTCAAGCATTCAAATTTAGTAAGTTCCAAAATTAAGGTCACCAGTGAGGGCCAACCTGTTTGACAGGTGTGCCGCAAGTGCCCATGTCCTCCCCGAGGTCCACTCTAATCCCCTTCCTCTGCCCAGTCTCCTGCTCTGCTTTCTCCTTTCTTCCTTACCAGCTGCTGTGCTGTCCGTTCCCTCTCTGATCTGTTGGGTACTGCACATCAAAGGCTGCCTGTCCCACATGTGCCATAGGTTGGTCACCCCTGACTTATGATATCTGAATTCAGCCCTTTTGTGCAATTTCTTTATAGAAGCATTGAAGAATAGAGCTTGGAAGGGAACTCAGAAAGTCATCCTGTGACTGGATATGGCCATACGCCAGCCTGACCCCGCGCACACAATCTGACTGTGTGCAGGGCCACGTTACTCGACCCACAGGACTGCCCACAGGGAACAAAAAATTGGCAGCAGGAAAGCAGCAATTAAATGCTGCTGCCGCTCCCCCGCCACCAAATTTGCAGACTGGTGGTGAGTCCTGTGGACACGATGACATTGTTCTGTGGGGCAGGATCTGAGCACCTCTGTTCTAGTCCAATGCCCCCTGTTCACAGCAGGATCAACCATCCTCAGCTAAACCATTCCAACCAAGTGTTTGTCCAACCTACACTTAAAGTCTTCTAATGATGGAGATTGCCCTGAAAAGTTGTGGAATCTGTTCTACTGTTTATCACCAGGGACCCTAGTTTTCCCTGGTAAAAAAAATAAATAATAATAATAATAATAAAAAAGCAAATTCTCTGATAAAACCCCCAAAATCCGTGATTAAAATGACACACCACTATATACTGTATATAGGTATCAATTGAACACGTTTTATTGATATATTTACCATTTTAAAGCAATTTGGAAGGCTACCAGTGCCTCAATCAATATAATAAAGTAAATTCTAAAAATTGTATAAATTTAGGTATATAATTTTGGGTTTATCATGCAAAATCAGAGCTCTCCCTGCCTCCTTGGCTCACAGAACACAGATCCACGTCCCTCACTCCCCCCCTCCAACAGCCTCCCCCAAGCCCTTCTGGTGCCCCTCACTTACCACCTCTGCTGGTGCCCCTTGCCCCCACCCACAGGTCTGCCAGAGGGGACTTCTAGCTGCCAGGGCTACGGGGCCAGGGACCTGGATTCGCATCCCCCTGCCCCCCACAGCAGCAACTGAACCCTGGCTGCTGTGGCGTAGTGGAGCACAGAGCCTGGCTTCCCCTCCCCTATGAGCGGCACAGCTGGTACAGAGCATGTGGGGTGGGAGCAGGTGTAGGCTGCCTGCTGCGGGATCAGGCAGGGGGTGGGGCCAGCTCCCCAATGCTGCATGCATTCCCAGGGCAGCGGGGCAAGGTGGACCCATTCCCCCAGATCCATGCACAGGGTGGGGGTGGATGCGGGCTCAGGCTCCCTGCCCTCCATCGGGGCCTCCGCAGCCCAGTGGATGTGACCCAGAGCGGCAGGGCAGAGCAGAGCTGGGCAGGGAAGCTCCTTGCAACTGTGAGCTCCGTGCTGCCCTGCAGCAGCAAGGGGGCACAACCCCATGCTGCCACCCCCACTGCTGCCAGGTGGGCAGGAGATGCCTTGCCAGGGCAGCGTGGAGCTCACAGTGGTAAGGAGCTTTCCCACGTGGACCCGATCTGGTCTGCCGTGCTGGGTCTCACCCACTGGGCCACGGAGGCCCTGGGGGAGGGCAGCAGGGTGGGAAGTATGAGCCCACAGCAGGCAGCCCACACCTGCCCCTGACCCATGCACAGATCTGGGGGGCATGGGTCCCCCCTGCCATCCCCGGGAGCACATGCAGCAGCGGGGAGCTGGCCCACCCTCCCTGCCCTCCGGATGAGCTGCCTGTGGCCCCGTCCTTCTCCCCCCTGGGGCCTGGTGGCTGCACATTCCAGCCCCAGGCCCTAAGCCCCATGCACCGCTTGGCTGGGCAGCAGCCCCAGCCCAACTCCCTCCCTCCGGGGTCCTCAATCTGCAACCCCCATAGACCTATCTGCAGGAGCTGCTCTCCAGGCTGCCTGGCAGCCTTGTGTGTGTGTGTGTGTGTGAATGTGCACATGCGCATGGCACCCCTGCTTGATCGCCCTCCTTCCACTCGGTTTTGCAGACAGCTGTTTGCAAAACTGAAAAATCCACGTGTTTCTCCATTAAAATGAAAAATCTGTGTTTTTTTTCGGGTAAAAGGGGAAATCTGCGTTTTTCTCAGTGAGAAATGGAATACCCGGATCCCTGTTTATGACACAGCCAATGTCACGTACTAATTTTCCACAGGACCCCATGCCTCCTTGCCAATGCTGGATGGCGCTCACTGAATATGCAACTATTTAATATTCTGTTTTTCCTCATCCAATTAATGTGCTGTTTGCGACACACCATTTGAACCTGCTCTGAAGAAAAATGAAGCACACGGAAAAAGCCCACGAGGAAATTATCACTGCAGCACTTGAACAGTTTACTGTAATGGACTTTCTTCCTAATAGCTCAGCGAGATGAGGTAGCATTTTAAGGATGGTGAATGGAGATGCATTAATGTCAAAAGCAGAAGCTAATATGGGATGCCTAATTTGTGCTGCCCATGATCTGACTTTTTAAAATACAATCAGAGTAGATTTTCATAGCACTGTGTTCAAGGCATGATTTTCATAGATTTCATTTGTAGGTGTTATATTCACAGCATATCTGCAACTCAAAACATAAGTGTGATAAATGGACTCTGCAGAAAATGAGGAACAAACAGCTAGCGGACATCTGTGAATGTCTGATTTAAGTGATTTTCTCAGTGTTACATAGGAAGTCGGAGGAATAAAGAGAGAATCCAGTTCTCCAGGGCAGCATTCAATTGACATGGTCCTGCTGGTACCTGGAAGACCCAAAAGTTCCCTGCTAGAGGGGCTCACTCTTCTGCTCAGGCTCACACCAATCTCCAAATCTAGAGACAGGAAGGAATAATTTCCCCTTAAGGCAGGGGAATGGATAATGGCATTTTCCTTCCTCTGTAGCACTGGAAATGATAGTTTTCCTTAGCTTTTGAAATTCTCCTGTACAGTATTAACCAATGACTTCATTTCTGTTCCTGAAATTCCCTCCAACTGAAGGCATCCTAAAGATGATAAACCACCTGGATTCACTGCCAAAGCAGAGTCACAGAACCACAGAAAAAAGGGTTGGAAGGGATCTCAGGAGGTCACATTTAGTCCAACCCCCTGCTCCAAGCAGGACCAGCCCCAACGAGATCATCCCATCCAGGGCTTTGTTGAGTGGGGCCATAAAACCCCCCAAGGATGGAGATACCACCACCTCTCTAGGTAACCCATTCCAGTGCTTCACCACCCTCCTAGTAACAAAGTTTTCCCTAATATCCAACCTAAACTTTCCTGGCTGCAACTAGGCCAGTCACACTAGAAAGACAACGGCCTCTGGAATAATCACAGGATCAACACGTATGGTCCTGGTTCTCAACTAGGGTGCCGTAAGCCCCTTTCAGGCATGCTGAGTGCAGGTGCCGCCACAGCTAGGTGGATCTGCCCCGCAGCTCTGTCTGGAGCCTGTGCTCTTCCCAGACACCTTCCTGGTCTGACCCCACATGCTCTAGACAGAAACAGAGGCGTGCCAAGCAGGTGGGACTGTTCTGCACCCTCTATTCTTGGGACAAGCATGTGGAGTCAGATCAGGAAGAGCTATGGCAAGAGCATGCACTTCAACTGCAGCCCTTTGCAATTCCTGGCTGGAGGATCCAAGCTGGGTTAGAGTAACTCGCCTGGCCAGAGAAGCCAAGTGCAGGGCACTCTGCACAGGTACGAGCACCTTTCTTCCCCCCCACCAGCACCACACAGGGGCACAGGGAAGTTTTGCCCAGAGCACAAAACTCGCTATTTGTGCCTCTGCTCCCATCTGTTTTAGGTTCATCAGATAATCCTAATACAGGGAAAAGCATGAATCACCCTGGCTGAGAACCACGGAAAGAAACTGAGAGCACAACCGTGGTTCTCAACCGGAGATGCTGCCACATTTATAAGTGTTTTGGGGAGTGTCCTGACTTTGAAAGGGTTGAGGACCACTGAAATAAGCACACGGGTTCTAATCAAGGTTTCACCTAAAGCCAGTCTTAATCCTGACACTGTGAGTGAATGTAGCTACTTGACTTGTCAGCTCCATGTTCTGTTAATGCAATTTACAGGTGTAATTTCCTAGCTTTTAAAAAAGCAAAGTGAAAAGACCTGCTCCCATCTTATTGATGCCCCACATGATTTTATCTGGTTAGAGCCTTTCTACGCAAACCAGGGGCCTCCGGGCTACTGCCAGGTCATCTTACAGTAACTGGCAGTTGTCGGAGACGATTCCCTTCTGTGAGCATCGCTAGAGGAAGATGAGGCCCACTTTCTGCCACTGGGTTTCTTAGCTGTTTGCTGACACCAAGGGGCACTGAGACCCAGGAATCCTGGGCCTAATCCAATTTGGAGGGACTACTGTTGATTTGTTACAAGTACTTTTGCCTCTTCGTCCTGCCCAAGCCAGATCTCTCTTGCCCTATCCCTCCACCTGGCTATGTCCTATGCTCCTCTTCCAATCCCCTCACACCGATGTCCCGTTCCGTACCCCCATCCCAATCCCACTTGTGTTCCCGTCCCCCAACCCTTGTGCATTTCAGTCCAGCAACTTCTTCCTCCTTGCTTCCTGGACGCAGTAGATAGGGCATCAGGGTATAGCAGTCTTCTTGTTCTCAGTTCCCGTTTCCCCCGATGCAGCAACCTTGGCAGAACCTGCTCAATTCAGCTATGTCTCTACAGAGGAAGTGCAAATGGTGGTTTTTCCTGAGGCTCATAATTTGAGAAGTTAGGGCGCTTTTGAATGAGGTGGCAGATGGCACACCCTTGAAGCCAAGAGGGTTTCGCTGCTGAACTGTCAAGTCCCTGTTCCAAAACATGAGGACACCTGTCTTATTTGTAGCCCTCTGAACTGAAGGACGCTCAGCAGTTCACATGACAGACAGCTTTACTAAAATTACCTGAGCACTTTAACCGGTGCTTTTTCGTCTGAATCCATTCAGAGGTCTTGACTAGCAGAAAAACGAGCAGAAGAGGAAAGGACTGAACTTGTCCATTATAAAGAGTACTTAAAGCAATAGGATATAACAAAGGTAATACTGCAATACCTGCATACATGTGGTAGGTGAGCCTTTCAATGAGTTTCACTACCGTTCCTCCTTTGATGATGGGGATTCCAT
>NW_005842059.1:1090461-1101899 GCF_000455745.1 Alligator sinensis
GTCTGCCACTACGAAACGATACACACTTAGGCTGGGCAGCTGCAGTGGCTGCTCTTTTTCTTCTTTCACTAACACAGAGTCAAGCATTCGATCAAGGGTGCTGCGATATTGAAGGGAAATCAGAGCTGCCATCCAATTATTTTTCTCCTCAGCAGATTTGGCAGTAAATATAATGCTGTTTTCATCTTTAGACACCAGCTCAAACGCATGCTTATATTCAGAAGTGTCATCTTTATCCACGATCTGTATTTTCCTCATGATAATTTTCTCCTTAAGTCTGTACTCTGCATTGCTGTAACCCGGAAGCCGGGATTGCCCGTGATTAGTTTTGCAGCTGATCATTAAGCCGTCAAAGAGAAATATGTGACGTTCATGTTTGGCTCCTATTCTTGTCAGTGCACCTTCCATGATGAATTCATTGCAACATTGGCCAATATCTTTGCCTTCCCAACCATCAATATTTTTCTGAATCTCATTCATTTTTTTGATGGCAAGGTGCTTGCTTCTTACTTGGCGGTTGTAGAAACGACACATCGTCTCTCTTTAAAAACAAGAATGATTGGGTTAGCTGCTTTCACTTTTGTTATCAGAGACTAGAAAACAACCCCTGCAACTAAAGTTAAAATCTTACAGCATTATTTCTCAACCTAGGTCCTCACCAAGATTAAGCACCAAACGCTTAGCAAGAAGTGACTTCAAAGTAAAGTCTTATACCCTACGCTGAGATTCAGAAAGCTTCTTAATTAAAGGTATGCTTACCCAGGCCGACGCCGAGGTGAATGTTTGTTGTAAATCCGCTCCATGCTGCACTGAAGATTCAGGAGAGCTGTAATGGCTTGTTTTAAGCATTCCCTGTCCTCTTCCTCTTCACTACATTCTTGCAATTGCTAAAAGACAAAAACGCGTTTCCGTCAAACCCAACTGATTTCAGAAGTGTGAAATGTAGACAATAAATTGTCTTAGACGCATTTATTTTCAGAAGCGCTCCATTTTCGCCCAACTTTGATCTCACTGCAGTCAATGACCAATGGCGAGTAGTTTTGAAAATCCTACTCAACCTCACCTACGACCATCAAGTGGCTACTGAACCGAACGTAGATTTGTTAGATGTGCCTGAAGAGGTCTACTGGGAAAGAACACACAAGAGTTTGAAAGAGATTTCTAAACAGTCTTACCATGACTTATCACTCGCACCCATTTTGATTAAGTTTGGTATTCTTTCTACTGCACTGATGGATGTAATATTAATATGAAGTGTGAAACATAAAAGTAGCAATGAAGAATTTCCCCCCTTGCCTCTAACTTCAACCAGCTCCAGAGATGGGTGAGCCTTTAGAATGAAAGTCAACTTCATGTAGCTCCAATCAAAACAAATCAGCAACAAGTACAGGCAACGAGCCAGCAGAGATGGCACTTTTGCTTTATTTTCTAGTTAACAAAAGAGTTTTCTTCACAACCAAGCAGAAATGCATTGGCTTACAAAAATTACAGAGGCCATAAAAATCAATTTTCATTTTAGGACAGGTTGTATGAAGAAAGACTTAAAAGAAAAAAACTCCACATTCTTTAAGATAATAGCTCACAAGATGGAAAACTTAGGGATGATGAGTAAGTTAAGCGTTAATTCCTCTAAGAAATTCAAAATTGCATGAAAACGTTCACCCAAATTGATGTACTAGGAAAAAAAATCAAGCCAGGTTGCCACACACTGTAGGATAATTCATGTTTGTCCTGTACAAAGAATCTTACTTACAATCGCTCTGTTTGGCAGTAGCCTTCTTTTCCTTACCCCAACATGTTCCCTCACCAAGGCTATGCAGCTTCTAAAAAACAACTCAAAGAACAGGACTTGACCATATTGTGCTTGCAACCCCATAAAGGGAACGGGCCCATCACCTACACTTCCAGACAGCCAAAGTTTCCATTTGATGTAAAAAATTAAATCTTTATGGCTAAGAAGCTGTGAAAGTTTTATGACCACAGTAAGGATGTTGGGAAGAGAACATAAGGTACATGTTTTGCTGAGTAACACCTTTCCAAAAGAGCCTAAAAATATCAAAGGGAAAATAAGGGAGCGCATAAGATTGAATCTGAAGTCAAAACGATGTGCACAATCCTAAAGATGAAAATAACTAAAGATTATAGTACACCGATTCAGATCCTCAAATCTCCTGTGCAGCATTTCTTCCAAACTCTCCAAAATGAAAGAGCGTCTTTGGCACGTGCAGAGGAAACAGATATATTTATTATTTAGGTAAGTGAAAGAGCTCTAAAGTAAATGGTCAAAACCTGAGGCTAATGGACATAACAAGGCATCCAATTCTCCTTTTTCATGATGCACTGAATTGCTCCCATTTCTGCCTTCTAACATATTGACTTTCTGGAGGCCATTCAGATGATTTGAAGTATACTTTTAATGGATTCTACCAAGGTTTACCCTCTGAAGTTCCTTCCCTTTCACAGCTTAACTTTCTGAACAGATGTAAAAGTCCAGTGTTTGCTACAAAGGTGCTTGCAACTCCATGGATGAAAGGAAAGAGGGACCCGTTTTGCCAGTGACGCACTTAAACAACTATCACGAGTTGTCAAAATCCTTTTGTGTAAGGAAATGACTGACAATGGGATGGAAGACAAAGTGCATTAGTTCTGACAGCACCGCTTACTGCTTGTAAAGAACGACTGTAATATATTTAGTATCTTCTTGCTCTCTAATATTCTAGAAAAAGGGATGATCTTGCATGCATCTAACCTCTTGATTATGTAGTCTGTAAAATATTGTGCTACAACCCCAAGACTGGAAAAAACCATGATCTCTTGTGATTAATCCCTCAAAATCTGGAGCACCAAAACATACCACAATTACCGGAAGTTTCATGAGAAGAAATAATTTAGTGCCCAAAGTGTATTATTTAGTGCCCAAAGTGTAAAAGAGGCTGATGCTGGCACTCTTTATTACGGGATAGTGATTTAAAAGTTGTCAAAAGCATCCAAGAGGGAATGCAGTCTCTTCTGGGCTATTTGATAACAATATAACGTGTGAGATCTGAAGTGAGAATTTGGAAAGAGATGCATCAACCTTGGTAATCTGAGGTACTCCAAGAATACAAAGGGTGGAGAATGTACTAGTGCATCAGTAAAGTCTTGAGTGGGTACTTGAATGGCTCTCAAGAGCCTGGAGCTGGTTGGCAGCCTGTCTAAGACTTTGCACCATTTTTTGACTCATGAGTTACACGGACTAGATTTATAATGCTGCTCGCTCATGTACTCTGAAATCAAAAGGTGCATTTATAACAGACACACTTGAAGCAAGAGGGACTGTGATACAACACTCGGTTCTCTTTTAGAATTGCTATCTTTAAGGAGCCAAATCTACTATGTGACTGAAATTGGAGCTTGTCTTTAGTCAGAGACATTAAGCACGTTTTGAAATGCACACTATCCACAGACTGCTAACCAGGTGTATTCAGTAACAAGTCATCTGTGCTTCCCTCCTTTATCTCAAGATCAAACACCTTTATTACTGCCGGTACCCCTTATTAAGACAATTATGTCTGACTGCAGCCCTTTCTTCATGGGTTTTCACATACCCTGCATCAACTTCTGCTCTCGCCTGTGGTACTGAGGGTCACTTACCTGCCAGTACCTAAAAAGTTAGCAATCAGGAGCATTGATATAGTTACACCACAGTCTTTTCACACTGGTTCAGGGATGCTTCCTTGAATGCTGTTCTCAGCAACTTTGTGTTGCTAATGCAGGTTAGGCAACTTGTAAACCAAGCACATTTGATACAGAAATCACCAGGGGAGAAAGTCACCCCAGTCTGGCAAGCAGCACAAGAAACCTCTGTACTACTTAAACACTGGAGGCTCAGTCACCGCAGCTGAAGGCTCTGTGGCTTAAAGAAGTCAGTAACCCAAAACATCCACCTGGAAATGAACACAGAGGTACGAAGACACGACTCCAATCTCCAGGCAGAAACAGCTGACATAGGCTGGCTGCCCGGTACGATCTCCCAGGATAGACTGATATCCCTACCCCAGAACCGCCGGCACATAGCAGCACTACCATGAAGAATCAGACTGATGGCCTTTTGTACCCAAGGGCAGTACCAAATGCTTTAAAGATGGTGTAAAAACCCCTTTATAATCTATTAACAAGACATAGGAGAAGTTATCTTTTTACCAAAGACGGTTCATAGTGGGCACATCCTGAAGCATGAGAGTTGATTTCCATTTTATTTCAACTTAATGGAACAATGTATTTATTGTTCATATCAGTCATCTGTTCCTTTTATGAACCTAGAAAGCTCTGTCTCGGTACCTTACAACATTAAGTTTCACTGAATTAAATAGTATGTAAGAAGCCATTTCCTTTTACCATTTTAAATGCTTTCTTTTTTTTATTTCACTGCTATCTCTTAGATTTTGTATTATGCAAGAGAATAAACAGGAGGGCCTCACCGACCTTCTCTAGACCAGGGGTGTCAAACTCATTTGGTCATCTGAGCCAAATCAGGGCTTCTCCTGGGCCAGGTGACCCATTTATGGCAGTGGAACAGGTGGCAGTAGTGCCATTAACCCACCAGTGATGACACAGCAGCTTGGGGTTTAACCCCCGCAGGGGCCCAAGCTGCTGTGTGGCTGCAGGGGGTTCAATCAACACTTGCATACCTACCCAGGCACGTAGAAATAACAGTCCCATTGCTAACAACACTTCCAGAATTATCATGCCCATCGTTATTACATCTTTCTACATCCTGATTATCACTACGCCTACAGCAGAGTCAAAGGATGAATCCATTACATCATCCAGCTCCATGGCCCCAGCTGCCAACAGACAAGCTAGCTCCTGCCCCTCATTTATACCGCCCCCCCCATGTGCTTGGCTGCATAAAACATTTACCCTGAGTCTATTCCGGGGAGGGCATATAAACCTAATAAGTAAATAATGAATACACACCTTACCACTCTCAACAGTTGCCAGCTAAAATGGTGGCCAAAACGTTGCTACTGATTTTCTGTCCAACAACCACAGAATAGACTGTGCCAGCTGAGTGTAACAGAGGCACCTCTCAACTCAAGCACCTTTTACAAACAGTACTGGGGGGTGGGAAGAGACTCCAGGTTAGGGCCTCTATATTGCTCTTAGATTCCTTTCAAGTCATAGATTTTTAAGGTCATACAGCACCATTAAACTGGTCATTAATTTGGGCCTTTTGGCCAACAGCCACACTTAGTTAAGCTCTTTAACAAGTTTCAGAAAATTGTCATATGTAAAAATTCATGTTTTAGTTCAGGAAAGGGGGCACTGAAAAGTGAGTAGTAATTTCTCCCTATGGTTATTCTTTTTTGAGGCAGATATATTCATATAGTTCATAGTGTTCACTTTACAACAAGGGCTGGCAAAAGAACTAGAAGAAGTCTACCCAACAGATGACCCTTTTATGATGATTTAGGTCAACTGACAACTAAAAAAAGTCAAAATAATCCAATAATCAAGAACAATCTGTTTTGTTTTCCTTCATGAAAAAAATCTCCCAACAAAATTAAGTCTTATGCAGGCACTCAAAACATATTAAGGCAATTCATATCTTCCGACCTCAACAAACACAATCTAGTAGTTTTTATATCAAGATTTGAGGGTAAAAGTGCTTTTCCCCAACCTAAAGCAGACGCGCCTTTACTGGACTGTGCTATGTACCCCCCCCCCACGCACTACACCATGGCACCAGTTGGACAACCCTGTCTTACTAGATTTTTTTTTAATCAATTTAAAATACAAGAGAACTACTTGTATGACATATCCCTTCATACTGTTGGCAATCCAAACATTAGAGCATTACAGTAATGTGCAAGACCCATAGTAAAACTATATTTTCATTACCTGAGTGGACTAAAAGCAGCTACAGCATCAAGAGTAAAATTTAAACTAGATTTTAAAAGGAATTAATAACAAGAAGAAAAAAAAAAAGATATCCTATGTACTTGAGTTTCTCTTCAATTGTTCTTTTTGGCGCACACAATTCTCCTGACACACAGAATTATTTATACAGTAAATCCAAAGCAGCTTCCAGTCCAAGCAGTCAGCAGGGAGAAGCTCTTGAGACTGTATTCCCATGGAATTCATTTTAACTCCCACCTTAACCAAAATCTCATAGTCCTTGTAAATACCATTATTGCCGTTGCCATCATCTTTAACCTACAAATTATTAAAGCCCCTTCAGTTTTTTAGGAAGACAGCTGTGGGTGTACAGTGCAGCATGATTAGGAAGACTATCGTCTTCACAAATCTTATCCATTTAGGACCCAAGTCCAACCAGTGAACAGGCAAAAGGAATTATTCCAATTTTAGTTGAGGTCTTAAAAAACACTACGACGGAGTAATTTTGTTATGCCAATGTACCGTATGTTCTTGCACATCACGCCCTCCCAAATATGACGCATACCTTGTTTTTGGAAGGCAGTATGCAAGAAAAAAAAAAAAATTCCCAGAATCACAGCTAACCATGTGCAGCAGCTCACTGGCTGTTTCAGACAAAAGTTAAAATGTTATCCCTTTTTACAACTGCTGCCAAACTGACAGCAGCTTTTGGTTGCTCAGCTAAGTGCTACTCCCAATTTTGTAGCAGCTGTGAAAGGATTAAAACTGGACCGTGCCTTCTTGTTGACCAAGAGAGAAGCAGCACCCATGCTTCATTCCATGTAAAGAAAATGAGCTTCTCTGCTTAAGACACGCACCTCAATTTTGGAGAATTTTGGATTTTTGGAGAAATGGCACGTGTAGTATGCATGTAGATACAGTGATTTTTCAGTTCTATATGTTTATATAGACTTTCTGTACATTTGTGTGTGTGGACTTAATTATGAGCAGCAAGAAATGGTAGCAAACTGCATGTAAAACTTCTAGGCAAGTTAAAAACTTAACAACAATTAAGAACTGAAGGGACACAGGCTAGATTTTCTTGCCTTGAGGCTGGAATGCGACTTCAGCTTGACGTACTAAACTGAACTAGTGGGAAGGCAGAGTGTAAATAATCAGAGAATGCTAGTTTTCATGAAATGTCAATTCAATTAAAAAAAACACTTAGCTGGTTTAAATGTTTAGCATATAGGAACACATTAGCAATAATTCAAGATTGAAAGAAAGGAAAGAAATGTATGAAAGACTTGGAATTCCTATTATTTTATGCCATATATATATTTAAAACAATTTATTTTCAAGCAATGAAATCCTTATTATAATTTTTTTTTTTATTAGCTACAGTCACATTCCCCTCTGTCCTCAACTGGTAAACAAATGTGCTTGGTCAGTATTACACATGCTTTAAATGAAATGGCACTTCTGTACTGCTGCTTTCTGATTGAAATATTTTTCTTACCTGTAACAATTCAAAATAGTGCAAACAATGATAGACTGGAATCAACATAAGTCGTGGAAGGACATATCGTACAGCTTCTTTAAAACCATCAGCAATAGACTGAAAAGGAAAAAGAAAGTAGTATTGCTTTTTTGGCTGCTACCTAGCAACCAGAGAAAACAGGGAAGGGGTTAAAGCACTTGCTGTAGAGCAGTGGGGAATACAGCGAACAATCAGAAGATTAAGTAGGACTTGGACCCAAATCCAATTACTTTGTTGCATGGTGCACTCAGAAACCCCCTGCTTCCTACAACCTTCAAAGAAAGCTTGGAGCAATCCCATCTCTGTTCTGCCAGTACTATCACCTGCCTCCATATCTCATGGCCTGGCGATATGCTCTCCTCTTCAGATTCTTGGCAGTTTCAAGCTTGCTGGGCCCAGGGTCCCAGATATGCATGTTTTGCCTTAATTTACCCCTCTGACATGCTCCAGAAATCAGGAGATCTTGCCTGATACAAAATTAACTATTAGTAGTAACTTCTGGATTCATGAACTTGTTTAAAAATGTCTTTGATTTAGAAACCCCTTCATTTTTCCATGAGTTAACAGAATGCAATAACTTGGAAGGCAAGAAGAGCAAAATTTCCAGGAGGTCTTATACAAGCAGGGGTCAGCAAGCTTTGGCCCATAGGCCATATCCAGCCTGCAGTACTGGGGGCTCTGGCAGCATTTCTACTGCAGGAGGCTTCACCTACACAACAGCCGGGCAGTGGGTAGAAGCAGCAGCAGTAGCAGTGCTGGGAGAGGTGGAGAGTGGCGGCTTCAGGTGAAGCAGCATGAGCAGAATTGGAAATGGCTTGTGCTTGAAGGTACCCTCTATTAAAGGGGCCCCTGCTAGAAAAAGATTGCCAACCCCTGTTGTAAAGGAATAGGGCTTTCTGGAAGAACAGGGAGAAATCACTAGCACCTTACAGAATGTGGTAACCATTGAATGGAAAGTTACCTGAAAATCCCCTTTCTGGCAATGACAGTTTAAGACATCTGGATGCATCGTTCTTTCTGCAATTTCTAGAGGCAGTTCAGACTTGTCCATGGGACTCTGGGGGTAGCCAGACCTTTTTGCCTTCACTCCAGTGCTTGGAGAAATACAAAGGATCACGCATAGCAGAGCCCAAATCCTCTGACCAGGAAAGGAGAGTCAGAAAGGATGCCAGAATCCTTGTCACATGACTAAATTAGCCATTTATACTGGGACAGGACCCTAAATTTTCATTTCCCTTTAAAGGAGGACTGGGCGATTAGTTCAGAGTGGAAAAGTGTTTTATTTCATCAGCCAAGAAGCCTTCAGGTGTAAGATGGTCTGGCTTACCAATCCAAGAGCTGAACAGGACTGACCCACCCCTGAACAGATGCCTAAGCAGGCATGCTGGGATAAAAGGCCCATCAAGTGATCCAAACTGGGCCCTTGCCTAAACAGATGTGTGGCTTGGAGCATCTTGTGGCAAAGTTCTTCTTTGGCTTTTCTGAGTCTCCTTGCAGATGCAGGCCTCAGGCTTTGGCAGGCACTGTTTAGCAGATCAGCCAGGCTGGGGCAGGGGGAAATAAATGACGGGAGGAGCTCAGTGGGAGGTTGTTAAAGGAATGATTCCTGAAGAACTGTCCATGCTTAGATCACCAACTGGGGATGCACAGGAACCGAGACAATCATTATCATTGATAACCACCTATAATTTGGCACTAAAGCCAGGATGCAATGAAGAGAGAGGAATGCTGCATCAGCACTGTATTTGCATGGCTGGAGGCAAAGTATTTGGCGTGAGGACAGAAAGGAAGTGAGCAAGACCTAGCCTTGAGTCTGAGCTGCTCCAGTAATTGCAGGAAGAGAAGCACAGTCCAAATATACTGGACTGAAGAGGCCATTATTCAGACCGCCAACAAAATGTTCCCCTTCTCCCTAAAAGAAGGATGGGGAATAGACACTACAGGAAGGAACACAGGGATCTCCAAAATATGAGCACCAAACAAATGTGATACTTCTAGATTTTAGACATGCACTTACCTGAAAGTGTAGGGCCACAGCAGGTTTAGCCATTAAGTTATTAAAATGCTCAAGAAACCGTGGGGAAAGAATATCCTGGGACAAAGTTTCATACGGATCAAAAGCTTGCTCCTAAAGAAAGGGCAAAAAGGTATGTACATATGTGAAAATAGGCAAGAGATGGTGTACGCTCAGCTCCTGTAATTCATTTATTGAGAACTGAAATCTGAGCATGAATTTTAAAAAAGATTCACCTTATAAAGCAATTTATACAATACTAAGCACTTGATAAAGTTCTGCATTTTAATATGAATACACATTTTCTTACCACTTTTCAGTCTCATATTTATCACTAACAGATTTAATTGAAATGGAGTGCTGGGAACCAAGAAGCAATTTCTTACAGTTGTCTAGCAATCTCATCATCAGACAGTCATGCTACACAAGTCTTCTTTACCATTCAACAGGACATTATAAAGCCTCATGTTGACTGAGGATCAGTTCCTTTTATTTGCAGGTAGTCCACAGGAGTTTTCAAGCTTTCCCCAGATACAGCTGTAAAGATTTGGCTGGAAAAGGGTATCCCGTCTCTTCTTCCTATTTTTGAATTCTAATCACTGTACGAACTCTGCCAGAACACAAGCTGACCCTTCAGTTTGTCACTGGGAAGTGGATAAATATGATCAAGAGCTGGAGGAGTCTCATATCTAAACTGTGAAATCCTGATTTTTGTACCAGGTCAGTGGCAGGTCTCCTCTAGCATAGCTAGTCCCACCATGGCACAGTTGGAGGCTCTCTCCTTGGAGCTGCATTTTCTCTCTATTGAGGAATTTCTCCCTGCACTCTTTTCTGTGACATGCAAGAGGAACTGGCTCCAGTGTTGCGGCTGACCATGCTAACAACATCATTGCCTTCTTCACTGCCTCTTTCACTGCTTGATGGGGCATTGCAATGCTAGCTCAAGGCTGCCTCAGTCCCACTTTCAGAGGTGGGCTCCTCTGGAGCTGAAGGGACCCTGATGGATTGCTGAAGCAGATCATTCAAGCCTTGCTTCCCTGGCCTTACAAGTCCTGGAGGAAAGACTGGCCTACTGAGCAGCTGGGGATCTAGTTGTCCTCCATGCAGAAGCAGCAATGGCTATATAAGATGGAGGGACTGGGGGATGCTTTCCCACTGGGCAGGGAGGGGTGAGACCCCCCCCTTCCACTCGTCCCTTCCTGGGTCCAGCAAGTCCCGTGCAGCCAAGAGCCCTCTCATCTGGCTCCCATGCCCACTGCAATGAGCTCTGGGCAGCCCTCACCAGCAAAGGTTCCTGCAGTCCTTCCTGGTCCCCATCATGCCTGTGCCCCACGGCTTCCCAGGGCAGTGCAGTTTGTACAACCCCCGCTCCTCACTGCCAGGTTGCACAGCACATCAACTCTGTGCACCCTGTCGGAGAGTCTGCTGCTGCCCTATTTCAGCCTGATGTGGCACGTGCCCGTGGTTGTGGCAGCTATGCGTGCACCTCTGGGCGCATGGCCAGAAAGGGCCTGCAGCAGTGCAATCCTGGCTCGTTCCCTGCTGTCCACCCAGAGACACATGCACAGCTGCCACCAAACCAGTGCTGCGGAGCCTGGCACAGCTGTTTGCAACCTCCCAACTGCCCACTACAGCTGCCCAGAGCCTGGGCCAGCTGTGGCAGACAGCTGGGAGGCTGCAAACAGCTGTGCTGGGCTCCATGGCAGGTGCACATGTGGCTCACAGTGTGTGGCAGGGAAGGGGCTGGTGCAGCCCTGGCCCCTCCCCTGTTGTCCACCCGGAAGCATGTGTGCAGCCACTGCCAGCAATGAGGATCAGGCCTTTTGCAGCTCCCCCGTCTCTGGCACACCAAGTCAAGGTGTGGGCAGAGGTTGGGGTGATTTTGGCACTCTGGCCAAAAACTTTTCTGACCCCTGAGTTTCATAGTTTCATAGTTTCTAGGGTCGGAAGGGACCTAGGCAGATCATCTAGTCCGACCCCCTGCCATGGCAGGAAAGAGTACTGGGGTCAAACGACCCCAGCAAG
>NW_005842059.1:1102327-1107373 GCF_000455745.1 Alligator sinensis
TGGAGTCGATAATGACTCCAAGATCCTTTTCCACCTCCGTGCTGACAAGAGGGGAGTTCCCCAGCCTGTAGGTATGGTGCCGGTTGTTCCTCCCCAGGTGCATCACCTTGCACTTGTCTGTGTTGAACCCCATCCTGTTCTCCTCTGCCCATCCTTGTAACCTGTCAAGGTCCGACTGTAGCCTGTTGCTCCCTTCTATTGTGCCCACATCCCCCCACATCTTGGTGTCATCAGCAAATTTGAACAGGGTGCTTTGCACCCCCTCATCCAAATCACTGATGAAGATGTTGAACAGGGCGGGCCCGAGGACCGAGCCCTGCGGGACCCCACTGCCCACGTCCTTCCAGGCCGAGAAGGACCCATCCACTACCACCCTCTGGGTGCGGCTCTCTAGCCAGTTGGCGACCCATTGGACTGTGTGGGTGTCTACGCCACAGTCCCCCAGTTTCCTAATGAGAACGGGGTGAGAGACAGTGTCGAAAGCCTTCCGGAAGTCCAGGAAGACTATATCCACTGCTACCCCTGCATCCAATGATTTAGTGACCTGATCGTAGAAGGCCACCAGGTTGGTCTGACATGACCTGCCGCTGATGAACCCGTGCTGGTTGCCCCTGAGCATGCATTTCCCTGCTGGCCCCTCCTGGATGTGTGCCAGAATAATTTTCTCAAACAGCTTGCCCAGGATCGAGGTAAGACTGACTGGCCTATAGTTTCCCAGGTCCTCCTTCCTCCCCTTTTTGAAGATGGGAACCACGTTGGCCCTCTTCCAGTCCTCCGGCACCTCTCCAGAGCACCATGAGCGCTCATAAAGCTGCGCCAGGGGACTCGCAATGACCCCGGCCAGTTCCTTTAGAGTTACAAGATGCAACAGATCTCCACCAAAACCAGCCACCAAGGATGGTCTGACGTACTGCAGAACTAGCAAGCCAGACACTCACTTGGTTCCAGCTTGTTACCGGAGGTGGTAAGAAGGAGCTGAGGGATGATTGTGGCCATCCTGCCCTTCCCTTCATGTCCTTATGCACAACAGATGGCACATGCAGCCCTGAACGTTGGTATCCAAAAGAATCTAACTGTGCATACATGAAAAACCTGTGCCTGCAGTGGGATGCACATCACATGCTTTGTTTCTGTATCGTCACAGACGGTTATGACTGCTACAGTTAAAACTGTGCTAGGCATTTTCCACTCCCAGCCCGTGATCAAAGTTATTGCTTCTCTAACTTTTTATCCTATCAACTGTTTTCCCCCAGAGAAAGCAACCAAATAATCTGCAAATACTGAAGACATTTTTGAAGCAAGTCATATTGAAATCTGAAAGCTGAATTTGCCATTAAAACGGTCAATACTATTACTACAGACAACCTTAACTCTAAAGCAAAATGGAGCGCGCAGCAACAGATCGTTTTTAAAGCACTCTCTAAACAACTATTTTCCATACATATAAGAATGGAACAATGGTAAAACGCAAGATGTTCCAACCACAGGGCTAGCAGCCCTTGCTCAATACTACCCATGCAAAGACACACCAAACACTACAATCAGTACTGACACAGCACCTCAGCAAAAAGGTGGCTCACACAGCAGTTATCTTGCCATTGTCTATTAAGATCTTTCAGTGAATGAGATGCTAAAAACCCCCAAAACCCCACAATCTGATCCACTGAATGGGCTCCATTATGGCCACCTGTATGTACAAGTCTACAAAGGAGTTCAGCAATCACCTGAAATGCAAGCATTTTCCAGGATCTTATGCTGCAGTTTCACAGAATCACAAAAAAACAGGGCTGGAAAGGACTTCAAAAAGGTCAGCTAGTCCAACCTCCACTCGAGGCAGGATCATCCCTGACTAAACCATGTCAAATGGAAACTGTTAAAGGCTCAGTTATTTTAAAACAACTATTTGTTTTTGAGCAGCATTCAACTGCTTCTGATTAGAATTTTGTAAGTGCCCCTATCTGGAACAACTTTAGGGTGAAATCTTATTCAAATGAAGTGCCACATGATCGGTGGGACTATTCATGTTATGCAATCAAAGTAAAGTCTTTATGCAACACTGAGCAGAGATCACAGTATCTGCTCCCTATCAAAACTAATACAATCTTTATTTGGGCTGATTACTTGTGTAAGAACAGCACGGGCTCTTGCACTCCAATGGTCTTCAAGGAAGTGTGCACTTCAAAGTGAAATGGAGAAGTTAGTCTGCCACTATCTTTCTAAACAAGGTAACTTTAGGCTAATGTGGCATGCTTTATTTATTAGACAAGATGTTCTTCCCAACAAAGGCTTGCAGTAATACAGAAAAAACATAAAAGCAAAAGGCACAGAATATGAATAAAAGCCCCTTGAATAATATCCCAGCCTAGCCTGACTTGCTAGGTGCCCACCTGTGACAGAGGAAGCTAAGTGAGCTGTAATCTAGCCTGCAGTTCTGGTGGGGAGCACTTTTGGGCAGACTGTATGGTAGGTAGTTCTTGCACATATTTCCTTAAGTAGGACATCTGTATGCCTTTCTCACTCCAGGGGTAGATGGCAGTCTAGGTCTGACAGCACGCCATGCAGACTGCCACCTGACTGGTCCCCTGTGACTTAATGTTTCGTTGTATTAGATGACTGTTGTTCCTGTTTTCTTGCAAGTGTGGTTGGCTGAGCTGGAGGAGAGAGTGAGGCTCTGAGGGAGCTAAGGGGAGAAAGTCCCAGGGCATACAGGGAGATAAGGGCCCAGGTTGAACAGGGAGAGAAGAAATGGTCCCAGGGTGGACAGAGTAAAGTCTGAGCGAGGAGAGGCGCTACTGGAACGGACCATAAAGACTAGCCACTGTGGAGCAGAGTCTGTTGTGCTGTTTGGGACATCGGCACTCTGACTCCTCTTGAAAAGAAGACGACGTTGCCGTCCTTCCCGAAAGCTCACCAAAAAGGAGCTGTTAGAGGCGGGGGTGCTACAGACCACTGGGGAAGCCAGGGCCTGAGAAGAGCCAGGGTCTCAAAGCCAGAGGCTTGCCCCTTGTGAAGCCATGCCAGGGCTGACTGCAGGGGGTCCCCTCAGGAGAGGAAGAATGAGTAAGGCTGCTTCTTGGGGGAGTCCCAAGGAAGGGCTTCCCTTTCCCTTCTGAAAGGGGCAGTGTGATCTTTGTTTGTGACACTGCCCAATTAGGAAGGTCTTCCAGCATCAGGAATATAATTTGATGAGTTCAAGATGTGATCATACACAGATTTTAAGGCTACAAGAAACCTTTAGATCACCTAGACATATTAACCCAGTCCTTTCATAAGAAAATCTTAAATATTCCTAATGAAGTGATTTAAGCTCACCTCTGCCAGATCTTCAAAGCAGCTGCCAGCCAAAGGATGAGGACTACTTTCATCTGTCATTTCAACAGTATCCTCAATCAATCCCAAGAGCTTCACAGTCAGTTCATGAATATCTGAAATGTTGCTGAAGATCATGTCAATGTCCTGCAAATAAGACACGAGTGAGAGATACATTTGGGGCCAAGTCATTTTCTACACATTCAAGAGATTCAAAGGAAACATGAGCGATCCTCTACATGGGGAAGAGCCAACAGAGAAGGCAGCCACACTCCAGGGTATCACTTCAGGCCAACTATTTGTTCTTGGGCAGATTTAATTTGAACTAACACTGCAGCATTTTTACTTCTAAAGCCCACAACATCATGACACACATCCTTTTCCAGGGGCCATGAGTAATGCTTCTAGTAAGGGATGCTAGGGGCTACTAAGTGGATAGCCATTAGCAGTTCATATTATTTAGCTTCTGCCCAGAACACTTGTGTGTAACCTTTCCAGCCTGTACAAAGGATCACAAATCAGGATGTGAAGTGGCAGATTAAAGATGCCTTAAAAAAAAAAAAAGAAAGAAACCCTCTCCACCCCTTTTACCTACTCTCCCTGTTCCTGAATTTAAACAGGAGTGGCAATTTAAAAGCAGCTCTGAATGCAAGCTCTTCACTTGTTCTTTCTTAGTGTGCCTAACTGACTTTGAGAGGGAAGTGGCAGTTTAAAAGCTAGTGCTTCAACACCCCAGAAGCACCCCCACTCATATGCAATCTTCCACAAGGTACCTTCCCTTTGACTCCAACCCCCAAACAGTCCTTTTCCTTCTCTAGGAATCCCCGTATCCTGCTTCTCTCCTCCCAGTGGCTGCAAACTGAGGCCATCTTCTCCTGGCACACACACCAAGCCCCAAATCTCTCCTTCCCTTTGACATGCTAAAGGGATGCTCCAAATAGCCAGAATGTCTCCCTTTTCCTCCTATCCCCTTAGCTTGGCCTCTTCCCCAAAACTATTCCATCCTCCCCTATCAATACCAAGGTACTCCATAATCAGCTGTGGTAACTATTTGTAAGACCTGTATTTCCCCTTTTCCTACTGCTCTCAAGGCAGGGCTGTCACTAAAAAAAAAAAAGTCTTGGAGTGGCAATCTGCAAACTTTTTACTGACGTGTTTTATACAGCGTAAATGTAACTGGTTTACCAGCCCCTGGACAAGGGCCACGCTCAAATTTAGGGATTTAACGTCAACCATAATAAAAAAATTGTAGATCATCAGTAAAAAACTCTTGGGCTGGCAATCCTGCTTGACTGCATCAATGGTTTTACACCAAGCTAAATCCATCGCAGGAGTCCCACAACCCAATGACCCCAATTACACCCTGCGCCACGCTGCCCACCCCCCCTAGATTTACCCCTGCCAGCCCCACCCCAGCCCCGAAAGCATGGCTACTCTCCATCAACCTGCAACCCAGTAATGTTACAGGCAGGTGACAGCAGCAGCATATGGCTAGGAGTAGGGGGACGTAGGCCATGGAGGCTCCTGGGGGCTGTAAAGTACTGGATGCTCCCTGCAGGGTGCTGAGCTCCTCAGACACCAGGTGGTGCTACTCTCCTCTGAAGCTCTGTTGAAGGACAGAAAATCAAGTTCCCCTTTATTTAGCACCCCTTCCCACCACTTATGGACAGCTCCATTTTATGGACTTTACAGACAGGCAGGGTGAGCTCCCCCCCCCCCCCCCCCCCCCTCTTTTTT
>NW_005842059.1:1107854-1109835 GCF_000455745.1 Alligator sinensis
CCCCCCCCCCCCTTTTTTTTTTTTTTTTTTTTTTTTTAAGAACTTGTCCATACATTTTCAGATATCTAGCAACCCTACTCTCACATTCCCTAGGGACAGCTCCTGTACCTGATGAGTGCAACCAGATTGATTTCTTTTCTCCTCCATCTTCTTCTCAAGAACCGCTCCCATTCTACCACTTGCTCCCCTCCCTTTAAGTAGCAGCTTAAAGGAGATTATTCAATTTGCCACCTGTCCATTTAAAAGGTTTAACAGTCTATATTAGACAACCCTAGCCTAAAGGCTGTGTTCCGCTGCAGTTTCTGTGGACAGCAAATCATAGAAAGTTAGGGTTGGAAGGGACCTCAAGAGGTCATCTAGAACAAGCCCCTGCTCAAAGCAGGACCAGCCCCAACTAGATCATCCCAGCCAAGGCTCTCACAAGCTGGGCCTTAAAAACCTCCAAGGATGGAGAGTCCACCACATCTCTAGGTAACTCGTTTCAGCACTTCACCACCCTCCCAGTAAGAAAGTTTTTTCTAATATCTAACCTAAACTCCCCTTGCTGCAACTTCAGCCATTTGCTTCTTGTCCTGTCATCTACCCCCACGGAGGACAGTCCAGCTCTATCATCTTTGCAACCCCCCTGCAGGGAGTCGAAGGCTGCTATTAAATCCCATCTCAATCTTCTCTCCTCTAAACTAAATAAGCCCAGTTCCCTCAGCCTCTCCTCATAAGTCACGTGCCCCAGCCCCCAAACCATTTTTGTTGCTCTCTGCTGGACTCTCTCCACTTTGTCCATGTCCTTTCTGTAGTGGGGGGCCCAAAACTGGACACAGGACTCCAAGATATGGCCTCACCAGTGCTGAATAGAGGTGAATAATCATTTTCCTAGATCTAATGGCAATGCTCCTACCAATGCAGCCCAGGATGCTGTTTCCCTTCTTGGCACCAAGGGCACACTGCTGGCTCATATACATCTTAGTGTCTACAATCACCCCCAGGTCCTTGTCTGCAGAGCTGCTGCCCAGTCAGTCACCCCCACTTGCACCGGTGCATGGGGTTGTTCTGTCCTAAGTGCAGGACTTTGCACTTGTCCTTCTTGAACCTCATGGGATTTCTTTTGGCCCACTCCTTCAATTTGTCTAGGTCACGCTGAAAAAAGACCTATTTGATCCTTAATCTGTGTTAAATGAACTTGCAAAAGCAAGTGTCTAACTGTACAAGGACAAGAGCTTCTACCCTTAAGGTACCGTGCACAGAAGCTAGAACTGGTACCAACAATTTTTGGCATCTTTTAAACCTTCCTCTGAGGAAAATGTTCTTCAAAGACAGCTATCTGTATGTCCCCTTCCATTTGGGTCACTGGGTACTATACAAAGTTACATACTGGCGTATATTAAACCAAATTTCACCTACTCTACTACGTAAAATTGAGAAGCTATGGTTAAAAACAGACACAAGACTTAAAACATAGTAAGCTACAGAAGGGACTTACGTAAGACGTGAACAACTTTTTGTTAGATAGGAAAGCTTCTCGAAATACTTTAATTATCAGATTCAACTCCCGTAGATACTGTCTTTCTTCTGCAATTTCATTTCTCACCAGGTCATAGTAGTTGAGTTCACCAGAAGTAGAGGGCTCATCTTCACAGAGAGAAACCAAACCAATGTCATCCTGATCAAACATATCCATCAAAACCTAGCAAAAAATGAAAGTCAAATCTTCATTTCAAATTTGATCTTGGTATTTGACACAAACTGAATTGTATTAATTTGTTCAGCATATAGTAAGCTATTTCACAACACTCTCAGGGATCAAAAGCACAAGTGAGCAATACTATACTCTCTGGCAGGATCAGTCTAGATTGGGATGGGCAAAATATGGCCTGCTAGGCCATTCCACCTGGCCTGCAGGGCCCCTAAAAAATTTAGAAAATATTTATCTGCTCCTGGCTGCTGTCAAAAATGAGAGGAGCTAGGGCAGTAGGACCCAGAGTAA